>NW_022989861.1:1050193-1509519 GCF_902827175.1 Gymnodraco acuticeps
CATCGGTCGGTAAGTACCTCATATAACCCCACTAGCCCCTTTTAGAGCATTTAGCCAAACCAGGAGACATTTTCAACTAATTTAGATATAGACTAACCACACTTTCAAACAAAGAGACCAGCCCAAAACAGGAAGATGAAGTTGTATTTAGCCTTGTAGGGCGGGGACATTGGTGGAAGAAATAGGGAACTAAAAGAGTTTTTTTTACTGGAGGTGAAAGACTCACATTTCTGATTTAGCATGCTGCTTCTGGAGCTGAGTCACGCTTAGCATGCTGGCTCTCCATGCTGGCTTCCCCATGCTCATCTGCACATAGCTCTGATTTAAAGAGGCTGGATACTGTATGCAGCATACAGTGGAGATTCCAAACGCATATATTGTCATCCAAACAACTCATATCACTATATACTGCATAGTATATAAGACATTTTACATAACTGTGTGGATATGAGTTGGTCACAAATAATTTCTAGTTGTTTATTATTGAGCATTTCAGCTAAATAAACAACAACCATTTGCCAGATTCAGGAGGGGATTAGTTATTTAGAAAAAGTACAAGTACCTCAGTTTCCAGGACAATCATTCCCGTGTGGATTTACTTAGCCTACATTATTGTGTTTGCGGTAAATAACTTAATAAATACAGCTGTTAAATAACTCTGTTTTCATGTTTTTGCCCTTGCCTAATCTATGCACGTTTGTACAACAACAAAAGTGTGCACACCACAGCACCTGCATTTCTCCTCAACAACCTAACAACGGCTCTCAATCCCAGTCAGCCTCCTCTCACTCCCACCCACTGTTCCCTCTGTCACAATCAGAACTACACACAATATTCACATTTTATTCCTTTTGTCGGATTTAAATGGTCTGTGAAGCTTAACTCTAGCCTGTAGTTTTGACGTGTTCACTGACTCGGTGTCTCCTTCTGAAGGTGTATCCCTATGAAATGCTCATGATAACCAGTAGAGGGAGAGCTAAACTGCCCAGGGATGTGGACAGAACCAGACTGGAGGTATCAGATTTCCACCTGATTGTCCGCAATTGATACTAGATTTCTCTACTTTTGTAAATGACAATGTTACACAAATACAATTTGTATCAAGGAATGTGCATCCATTGCTTCTTGTCATTTTTGCTGTGGGAACCTTTTTTTGTGTGGCTTTGGTGCTAACCACGAACACTCCCCTCCCTCCCTCCCCCTCCCCCCTCCCCTCCTTTGTTTTCTCCACCTTTGTTCTCAATTTCTAGCGCCACTTAGCACCCGAATTGTTCTTTGACATCTTTGGAATGGAGGTCCAGGAGTTTGACAGGCTTCCCCTGTGGAAACGCAACAACATGAAAAAGAAGGCCAAGCTCTTCTAGCACTCAGAGCAGCATGCACATACTGTACATTCATCCAGATAGCACACAACAAACTGTAATCTAGATGTAGGTTTTTGGGTTTATTTCCTTTTTCTTCTGGATGATTTTTTTTTTATCCTGGCATAATTCAAGGAAGTCACAAGATGGACTGAACTTTTTGTGTTGCTCTGAAGCTTCCTGAGACTGTGAGCTGAAGGATTTGTCCAGTTAGATTTGCACAGGAATCAAGGAATCTTTTCCATGTTCAAAAATGACAAAGAATGAGAATGATTGATAAATAGGTTCATGTTATTTGGTTTGACTGCGCTTGTTTTACTTCTTGCTTTGCTTCGAGTGGAACTGCTTTCCTTTCTTTCTTGCTTGTTTCTTCCTACTATTTGTTGCTGTTGATTCCTGTGGAACTTTGTAAGTACGGTAGAACCTCATGGCGCCATTACCAAATGCCCATGCTCGTAGCTTGAACATGTGTCCGCTTTCCCAACGCTTGGGCTGAAACTGATTTTGCCCAAAGTTCGCAAGGATCGGCTCAATGAGTCTTTGAATAAAATAAATAAAAAAGCCACAGGGAAAGCAGTGAGCTGACCCATCAACTGTTTTACCAGATCTCCATGGAAACCCCTACACATTGCCAGTCCCCTCCCCTTGCTTCTGTACAATCCAAACATTCATCTGACCCTGACAAAAATAAAATGTCTCTCTTCTCAGGCTCTCATAAACATGGCCAGACACATTCCCTTTACATGTATTGGAAGTACAAATCTTAAATATATTTTAGTGCCGTATCCAAAATACAGTAACCAACAAATATAAAAACACCCAATGTGAGAATCAACTGTATTTGGAAGTACTGTTTTATAAATGAAAAACCCACACTGCCATTTGTTGTAATTGAAATTTAAGCAGCCAATAAAGCTTTAAATCACCATGAACCATATGATCCTCATCTATTCCAAAGTACCCTCCGCCTCCGCCTCTTTTCTGTTCTCTGGTTTCTTCTTTGCATCGCACCAATAAACACATAGCTTCTGTAGTGCTGCACAGGGTGAAATGTAGTCTTAGGACTGGGTTACTTTTATACGGCCAGTCAGATGGTGGACTCTATTTCTTTCTACCAAAAATGGTTAGTTGGGGCCCCTGTGGTGAAATCTCTTTTTACATGAACTTGGCTTTTTACTCAATACAAATACAAATAGCAAGGGTTTATATTGCTGCGTTGGCGAAAAGTTAAGACATTCCTTTGATGTCAACACACAGAGCAGTGAACAATAACCACACAGTACAAATACAGTCAATCTTCTCATACTGTTGCACTGCCAAAATCCAAACTCCATTAGAGATTGTTTGTGGAAAACCGATATACAACTCATTATATACTGCATATGTAACAGTTTCGGTTTGAAATGCAAGAAAAAACAATCTGTTCATATTTCCACATTGGTGTGGTTGGAATTAAATATAACTCATGCTTGAGAAACATAAAGTATCACTGTGAACACTAAACAGCCTTCTGTTTTTTAAAAAGGCCCTATATTTGGGCGTTTCCCTCTCCTGTAGGGTGTTATATATCTACAATCCCAAAGTTCCCTCCAGCAGGAGTTTCTCTCACACACACATCTCCAAACAGATTGCTAACACAACCCTCAGAATATTTTAAAGAACAATTGCGAATGAAATACTAATAAGACTTGGTAAGAAATAAGTGACCAATTTTCAATAAATGTATAAATTATTTCAAGTTTGTTTAAAGTTGCTTCATTTTTTGTTTTAAATTGCATCTTATCTTTTTAACTTACTGTAAAAAATCCAGATACATTTAAATTGATCACTGAGAAACATTCCTCATATACCATGAGTGTTAGCCCCGGCCACAGGAGGACGAAAACGGCTAAACGCATAGGATTAACGCAAACGCAATCGCAAAAAAGCTTCCGTCCACACGCAATATTCACGGATAGTAGGCTTGTTTGAGACAAGCGACCTGCGCAGTTGTGATCACGTCTTGCTAGTGCGTTGCATGATGGTTAGTCATTTTGTCCGACTTGCTCTGGAGGCTCGTCTACATGAGACGTTGAAATCTCGCGGGACAAAGACGCCCGCAGCCTTGAGAGCGAGGCGTGGCGAGGCGGCGCAGTTCCTCTCCACGGGCTGCGGAAGCGAAATGCTTGATGGGAAACGACTCGCTGATATCTCGAGCTGAGCGCTCATTGGTGGTTTTTACCCCGTGCTGCTGATGAAACTCTCCAATTGGCTCAGCAAAAGTTTGTTGTTGTTTTGTGTCAGTTTTACGTCGCCACATCCATTCCCATTGTTCATCATTGTTCCACAATGTTTATCATCATGACATTAATATCTATATATTTTATACTATACTTGCACTGCTTACCGTTTTCATACTTTATATATCTTAGCACATTCATACACACTGTTCATACTGCTCTCAGGCTGATATCTAGTGTATTCATACCCCTCACTGTTTATTCATCATTCAATTAATTCTATATTTTATTCTGTCTATTGTGTACATTACTTTTCACTTCACTGCTGGTTGCACTCCTGGTTAGAAGCTAAACTGTATTTCGTTGTCTCAGTACCTGTAATATGTGCAATAACAATAAAGTTGAATCTAATCTTGAGCAGGAACAAATGTATTTACTTAGTACATATCTGACATTAACGATTAAACACATGTGTGCATTCTTTATCAATGCAAACCGAGTCAAGCCGACTCCGGAGGTGGCGGTATGCACCTTAAAGTTGTTTGCAATCCGCCAAAAAACCGAGAGAAGACGAAGCCGACTCCGAGCTGTCCGACTTCAGGCGAGCTTTTTGAGACCTCCCCCGGCTGCGATCGGCTATTCTCGTCTACTTTCGAGGCGAGCCGCAACGCGTCTCAAACAAGCCTAGTGTCTGTCCACACGAGACAGCTCCGTTTAGCTCCAACCGCTGGAGAAGCTGCAGTACATATGCAGGAGCCTGTACGTGGCGCTGTAACTTCCTCCACAAAAGCAGCGAAGAAGCATGGTTGTCATGGTTGCCCTTCTGTTTATTTTCCGCGGTGGGGGCCGAGGGAACCGGGCAGAGTTTTTCGCCAGTCAACAGGCTTGTTTGAGACAAGCGAGACCTGCGCAGACCTGCGCAGTTGCGATCAACGTCTTGCTAGTGCGTTGCATGATGGTTAGTCATTTTGTCCGACTTGCTCTGGAGGCTCGCCCACATGAGACGTTGAAATCTCGCGGGACAAAGACGCCCGCAGCCAGGGCCGGACTGGGACAATAAGTCAGGCCGGGAATTATACACCCAGCCAGGCCACTACCAGTTTTATTTTGTGTAATTTTCCTGGATTTATTTGTCAATATTTACAGCGTTGCTGCCCGTAGTGATAGCCATAAACTTTAAAACTACCCCAGAATAAATGGACATGGGTTACTATTTTTTTTTAAAAGTGCAAATCTATTTAGGAACCTATCCATGTGAACATATTTTAAGTGGAGGTGGACCTCAAATCCTCTAGGGGGGTCGGGGGGCATGCTCCCCGCGGAAGATTTTTTTTTTTAAATGTTGGACTTACATGCATCAATCTGGTGCACTTTGAGGGGGAAATAAATAGACTACACCCATATGAAACAGAACAGTATATATTTAACTAATCATAAAATCATAAGAACATGGCCATAACCAATAACATACCATATCCAATATGAAAAAACATTGAAACTTGTTTATTTATTTGTTTTTGGTTCATTTATAGTTGTGAGTGTGTCTGGGCTCCTGAACCAGCCTCACCTGTCTCCCTCCTCTCCCCCTGCTCCTCTTTGAGGCAGCAGCAAAGACTAGTTTTAGCTCTCAACAAGTTTACCTTACCTTTTTTCACCTAGTTAACATTTTATTTGTATTATTCATGCATATTTTACTAATCACTCCCCCTTCAAATGGAAATATGTGTTTACATAAATGGTGACCAAACCGTTTGAGACCCACAGTGAACTTAGACTAAATTAACTATCTAAACACTCTAAAGTCCTTTACCTCACCTGAGCTGTAGTTATCAGTCTCTCAGTCTGACAGCAGAGGACTCTCCTCCACCTTGTTGACAGCTCATTCCGTTAGCGCCGCTAGCTAGCACCGGATGCTAACAACAACAATACACGTAACCAGTGCACGCGCTTTCTCTCTCTCGCTTGCTCGCGCCACACATACACACCCTCCCGAGCTTGAATGACACGAGACCAATCGAGGGCATTAGTGTATGATCTGTATGAAAGTGGCCATGTCGGCAGGCCACATCATGTAGACAGCCAGTCACCCTCTGTGAGGCAGAGTCAGACCCACATTTGCGCAGCGTTGCGTTCACAATACATAAAAAAAATCCTCAAGCCAGCAGGCCACTTAACAGGCCAGGCCATCGGGAAACCTCCCGGTCCTCCCGATGGCCAGTCCGGGCCTGCCCGCAGCCTTGAGAGCGAGGCGCGGCGAGGCGGCGCAGTTCCTCTCCACGGGCTGCGGAAGCGAAATGCTTGATGGGAAACGACTCGCTGGTATCTCGAGCTGAGCGCTCATTGGTGGTTTTTACCCCGTGCTGGTGATGAAACTCTCCAATTGGCTCGGCAAAAGTTTGTTGTTGTTTTGTGTCAGTTTTACGTCGCCACATCCATTCCCATTTTTCATCATTGTTCCACAATATTTATCATCATTAAATTAATATCCATATATTTTATACTATACTTGCACTGCTTACCG
This sequence comes from Gymnodraco acuticeps, assembly GCF_902827175.1. Taxonomy (NCBI): domain Eukaryota; kingdom Metazoa; phylum Chordata; class Actinopteri; order Perciformes; family Bathydraconidae; genus Gymnodraco; species Gymnodraco acuticeps. The sequence goes on from NW_022989861.1 coordinate 1,056,295, forward strand.
TTTTCATACTTTATATATCTTAGCATATTCATACACACTGTTCATACTGCTCTCAGGCTGCTGTGTATATCTAGGGTATTCATACCCCTCACTGTTTATTCATCATTCAATTCATTCTATATTTTATTCTGTAGATTGTGTACATTACTTTTCACTTTACTGCTTGTTGCACTCCTGGCTAGAAGCTAAACTGCATTTCGTTGTCTCAGTACCTGTAATATGTGCAATAACAATAAAGTTGAATCTAATCTTGAGCAGGAACAAATGTATTTACTTAGTACATATCTGACATTAACGATTAAACACATGTGTGCATTCTTTATAAATGCAAACCGAGTCAAGCCGACTCTGGAGGTGGCGGTATGCACCTCAAAGTTGTTTGCAATCCGCCAAAAAACCGAGAGAGAAGAAGACGAAGCCGACTCCGAGCTGTCCGACTTCAGGCGAGCTTTTTGAGACCTCCCCCGGCTGCGATCGGCTACTCTCTCGTCTACTTTCGAGGCGAGCCGCAACCCGTCTCAAACAAGCCTAACGTGTATTAAAGTTTAAATCTTCCGGACAAAATTATAAAAGTGCCGGTCAAAGGTCTTCTTTGTTATTTATTGAGCTTTAAAACAAATGAATAACGAATCTATATAATATAATAATAAAATACATGGAGCCTCTCTTTTTCCTCCCTCTCTCTGACAGCGTCAGTGTCTGTTTCATGCAGCAGCTGATCCAGTAATGAGTGACCCGGCCGACAGTAAAAAATAAATATATGTATAACTAGTTTAGGTAGTTTGAGAGGTGTCTCCGTCCTGTCAGATTAGACTTCACTCGCGTTTATGTCCATCTCGAGAGAAAAGAGAAATAATCTGAATTCAGTGTGGCAGTTTACTTTGACGCGGGGGTGAGCAGCAGAGGTGGGGAGAGGCGGGGCTATTGCCTCATCATTATCAGAAAATGATCGTATAGGGCGTACACACGGAGCCGTTGGACCCCCCAGAGCGTTGAGTATGCCGTTCTATCCACCTTGGGAACCGTTATCGTTTCCGCAGTCGTTTAGTGCCGTATTCGGTCGTCCTCGTGTGGCCGAACGGTCTATATGACACTAAACAGTAACGCAAACGACCGTTTTCGTCCTCGTGTGGCCGGGGCATTAATGGTGTACATATACATCCTGCACAGTGAGGTAACAATAAGCTCAATTTACTTCTGTGTGGAGGGAGACTTTAACACTTCAGAAAACCATGGTGTACTCTTGAAAATGTATATGGTGGTGTAAAGCATAAATAATTTGTATTAAGGAGTGCACACATGTGCTAGTTGGGGCTTCAAATTATTCTCCTTAAGTATCAAATGCATCACTTGTTCAGAGAGCTGCTGTGTGACCTCGTTCAGTCACAGAGGGAATTATAGTGGGACACATTTGAGTGATTTGACACAACAATTATAATTTCCTCGTGGAGAAGGCAGCACTGACGAACATTGACACTTATGGAGGGCTGATGGCTGCCCTCTGGTTTCACACACTTGCAGCTTGCAGGTCATATAATGGCAATGAGGAATCAATGGGCAGCATTTCTGATTGGGTGGCAGCAACACAACAGTGCATGCAATGCTGCTACAATAAACTGATTGTTTAAAAATACTATCTTAAAATGCAGAGAGAATGGGACATTTTTGGCTATATATTTATATATATTTTAAACATTTTTTGCCATGTTAACATGTGTGTGTTTTTTTTGTTGCTGGGATGTTCAACCTCAGCTCCTATAAGTCCTTAATAAACTGTGTAGACAAATACAGATACTCTCAGATTCCAAAAGGAAACAATGTTCTTCAATTTGGACCCATTAAAACACACTTTTTTGATCCAATGGCATAACATCATGGTTTCTAATATATCATGCTTTCAATCTGGAGCCCTTGCTCCATTTTCTCATGTTATTTTGATAAAGCACACACTTTGCGTATACATTACAGAAAATCATTTCATTTTTTCCCCTTTAGTGTCATTATGTCAACAAACTGCCATTTAAAGTAAATACAAATTAATACACATTTACAAGTGACAATCAGTACTGAGTTTTCTTAAAATATTTGACCTAGCATAATTGGAAAACAGTATTATTATATAATATTTATATGGCAGTTTTTTGACATGGATATTGTTGTCCTACAAGAACGTCAGAGCAACTTTTCACACGGCTTTGTAGCTTTCCACATATATATCGCACAATAAACTGCTTCTGCCTCTTCACTTCACCACAAACAATGTGTCTGACTTTGTCAAAATGAGCTGTAGTGAATATTTGTGAATCTCTTTCTACAGGAGACATTAGAAAAGCACCAAGAGTGTCTGAAGAGGCAAAGGGATGCAGTGAAATACAGACTGAAAAAACTGGCTGCACGGCAATCAGAAATCACAGTAAGTTGTGTTGAGACTACTTAGTGTTGAAATTGTATTATTTCTGTCTTTATAGTTATATAGTATTTGAAAATCAAAGTAAAAGTCAACTTTATTGTCAATCTTTGAGTTTGTGTGTAAAGACAGAGAGATCGAAATACCGTTTCCCACAATCCCGAATACAAAAATACAAATATATAAAAATATGTATCCAAATATGTATATCCTATCACACAATCAACAGACACATTTATTTATATACAAAATGGCTTCGCTAGTGATACGGCAGTATAATAAACTGATAAATGCTTATGCCTGACTCAGAAAAAGTCCTCTGTGATAAGAGAGAAAATCATACGGAAGTATCGAGAGATCCAGGCGGCCTTGGACGAGGACCTGAGGATCACCCTGTCCCACCTGGAGATGGAGGAGCGCGCCGCTGTCTCTGCTCTGGATGGGCTCATGGAAAGGAACTGTTCTCTGATTCAGGAGATAGAGCAGGACCTGGCCAGACTCACTGTGGCAATTATGGCCCAGTCAGACACAGAGCATGATACAATGGTGATTAAACCACAAGTCATGTGGGCCTAATATTTCCTATTTACATCGTCATCGGTATGGAAGCCCTGAGAGGCACGTTAACATTAAAATGAATTTCTCTCCTTTGATAAAGACTTAAGAACGGGTGCAAAAGGTTTTGCTGGCATAATATTTCTTACTTTCTTTAAATGTTTTTTTCATCTGTGAAACAGCTGGAAACATATACTGTGGGTTTTGTACGTTGTGTTAAAAGCGCATTGAGTTACTGACCTGGAAGTAAACATGAATGCTTTTAATCATATATCATCACTAGTGAAGTGCCTGCTTTGGCATGCTGGTGCCGCTGCTCCTTGCGTTTTGAAGTGAGTCTATACACACATTTACATAGGCAATGCTACGCATCATGAGGGCCAAAGCTTCCATGAAAATGTTATAGCAGAAAGTCAAAGCCCGATTAAATGTTCATACCGCAGGCATAAGGACAGCAAATGTGGATGCTCCAGGTAGATGTACCGTAACGTTACAGGGGAAACATGCCGCTTGTTTAACACGAAAAAACTTCGTCCATTCTGTCACAGTCAGGTGTGTAAATTTGTGAAAGACATCATACTCAATCTGATCTTGGCGCTATGCGGACGTGGTACCCCCTGTTATATAGTTTTTGATGTGCGTCTATTTAGAGTTTTGCGGCTTAGTGCAGGTTTTAACCAAAGTTTTTTACAGAACCTCTGATCCAAATTGCCACTTCACTATCTCGGGGCCTCAACAACACACATGCCAAACGTGAAGTAGATCGGACTAAGATTTGGCGAGTGTTGGGAAAATACTGAATGTACTCTTCCAATATCAGAGTAGCACATGATAACAAAGGCCCTACGTAGCTGTGTACGTAACCGGATGTATGATTACCTAGAAGAACGTCAGGACACATGGGCCGTTTCTCAATCGCGAGGAAACTGGCTTCCAAGCCAATATTTCAAGGATACTACATCATCGAGTGCCGCCGAAAGACTGTTCCAATCTCCAGCATACTTGGTATTTCACAGAGGCCGCGTCCTTGGTTTGGGGGTAATTTAGAGGCTGCACATGGGTAGACTTCGCGTCCTTCAAATCCCCACAATGCTTTGCGCACGGACCAATTTCCCCAAATCTGTGGCGGAAAATGTAAGGCGGGGGCCTCTCATATGACGCACACCTGCACACTTGCTAGCCTGTTCCACTCTTCGTTTTCCGATTGCCAGGAAGGATTCTTGCCTAGCTTCTGAAGGAAGTGACTCGGAAGACATGTGCTACCAAGCAAGTATCCTCGCGATTGAGAAACGGCCCTGGGGTGTTTCTCAATCGCGAGTAAAGCTGCTCCAGAGCCACTATTTCAAGCATACTACGTCATCGAGTGCCGCCGAAGTACTGTTCCAATGTCCAGCATACTTGGAATTCTACCGAGCCCGGCGTACTTCGTAGCGAGAAGTTTCGAGGCTGCATATGTGTAGACTCCGCGGTCTTAAAATCCCCACAATGCTTTGCGCACGGACCAATTTCCCCAAATCTGTGGCGGAAAATGTAAAACGGGGCCTCTCATATGACGCACACCTGCACACTTGCTAGCCTGTTCCACTCTTCGTTTTCCGAGGCTAGGAAGTATTCTTGCCTCGCTTCTGAAGCAAGACGCTCGGAAGACATGTGCTACCAAGCAAGCGTACGTAGTTAAAAGCATCAATCTGGTGCACTTTGAGAGCAACATTAACCCTACCTTAATAATACCTTAAAGCGGACAAAAGGCACTGGAGAACACTTATTCATTAACACCCTTTAATGAAGCAAACTAATGGCTTAACTCACTCAAATACAGTAGTTTACTTATTTCGGTGAAACGAATGTGCGTAGAGTTCTATTTCGTCCCTACTGACCGCCAGAGGCGGTGCTTTAGCACTGGATGTGTCCATCGCGCGCATGCGCAGCTCGAGTACCAATACCAACAAAGTCACCTGTGACCCGCCACGTGACACCGGCTATATCAGCCGGTGTCGTCAGTGGATCTGTTCCTTTCATCTTCTCGCTGCGCGAGAGTACCTTGGCTACATTTGTTGTAACCTACAGCGTTCGTTCGGTTGGAATATTTGTTAAGGATTCTCTGCAAACAGCTGGCTGCGTGCAGCTTCGCGAACTCATCCAGTCGGGGCCGCGGGTTTACCCGTCCTCCAGGAGCTGTGGCTGGCTGCGCAGGGACTTCGTTCGGACAGGTTGGTGTCGGCTTGGTTGGTGATGGCAGTGTTTTCGCTCCCTCTCCCAGCCTAGTTGTCCCGTTACTGTCTGTTTTGCTTTTTGGGCTTCAACTTTATGGTGACGGAGGTGTTTCCGCTCCCTCTCCCAGGAGTTGCCCTTGCTGTGCTTTTGTACTTATTCTGCGAACTTCATTAGCATTGAGCTAGTTAGCAGTAGCGCTGCAGCCACTCGGCTGACGCCGTGTTAAGCACCGGAGTTTCCCGTGCTGTTTTTTCTTTAGAAGCCAGTTTCCGGTCTTAGCTTGTGTAAAGCTTCTTGATTTGGGGGTGTAGCTACATCCCCTTTGTTTGTTCGGGCGAGTAGCAGCACCGCTCTACTCTTCCCGTTCAGCAGGTAGGCATTCGTCTTTAATTTAACCAGTGAAGGTAGTGCTCTCGCCCCCCGCTCCTGGTAGACGCCAAACTACCTTGTTTATTCCTTTAAGCAGGTAGCTGGTGAAGGCTGTGCTCTCGCACCCGCTCCCGGTTACGCTGCATCTGGCACTCGTGTTTAATTTAACCAGTGAAGGCAGTGTTCTCGCCCCCGCTCCTGGTAGACGCTAAACTGCCTCGTTTATTCCGTTGAGCAGGTAGCTGGTGAAGGCTGTGTTCCCGCACCCGCTCCCGGTTACGCTGCATCTGGCATTTGTCTTAAATTAACCAGTGAAGGCAGTGTTCTCGCCCCCGCTCCTGGTAGACGCTAAATTGCCCGGTTCCCGTTAAGCAGGTAGCTGGTGAAGGCTGTGTTCCCGCACCCGCTCCCGGCTACGCTGCATCTGGCACTCGCCTCTAGCTCAACCAGTGAAGGCAGTGTTCTCGCCCCCGCTCCTGGTAAACTGCCTTATTTATTAACCCAGCTAGGTGAAGGCAGTGCTCTCGCTCCCGCTCCCTCTGCCGGTAACGTGGGTATACTTACATCCCTCTTTCTGTTTGGCGAGTAGCGGCGCGGCTCTACTCTTTCTGTGAAGCAGGTAGCTGGTGAAGGCTGTGTTCCCGCACCCGCTCCCGGCTACGCTGCGTCTGGCTACCTACAGAATGGCTCATGCATGTAGCGCCTGTATGGCTTCTCTTGAGCCCGAGGACGGCCATGACCGCTGCCCCTCTTGCCTCGGCCTCGAGCATCTAAGGGAGGCTCTCACGGTAGGGGCCTGCATGAACTGTAGCTGCATGCCCCGGGCACTCAGAATGGCTAGACTCACTGAGGTGGAACAGCTGGCGGCAGCCAACGGACACCTCTCTTGGTAGCATCCTCCTCCAGATCAGTTTGGCCGTCCCCGGCGACTTGAGGGAGCGATGGCCATAGGTGCACCCCCCAATAGGAGGACTAGAAACAGGCTGTCCTCTAAAGTGGATCAGCTGGCTACCGACATGGACACAATGAAGTCGCTTCTCTTGGCCCTTCAGCCAGGGCCCGGTATAGGTGCTGCTAGTGTGCCGCCTGCCCCTCCTTCGGTTGCCGCCCCTCTGTATGAGGATGCCTTGTCGCTAGCGGCTTCGGCTAACCTCTTCAATGAAGAGACGGAGGACGAGTTCCCGCTCGAGGAGGCTTCCCTCTCCTCTGCTCAGGGGTCTCGGCAGGGCGTGGATGACGACTCCATGGCGGCCATTATTCGTACGGCCCTGGCGCACCTGCAGATTCCGGTTCCGCAGGCCAACTTAGTTCAGGCTAGTGCCTTCTTCAGGCGTAGCCCAGCCCCTGTCCCCCTCACCGTTCCTCCTTCAGAGGAGTACCTGAGGGAGCTCAAGGCATGCTGGAGGAACACCAGGGCCCTCGGCCACGCTGGCTCCGATGCCCGGACCTTGGCTGCCATGCAGGACCCGGCGAGGGTGGGGCTGGGTGGCATGCCACCCATTGAGCCTGCCATCGCCTCCCTGATTCTGGCTCCTGACGAGGCTCTAAGGCCTGTGGTCAGGTGCCCTCAGCCTCATTGCAGGGTCACAGATGGGCTGCTCTGTAGGGCCTACAACGCAGCAGCACGCATGGGTCGTATCGGGAACTCCCTCTCCCATCTAATGCTGGCCGTCTCCGCCTCGCTGCAGCAGGCTCCGGCCGAGCCTTCTTTGCTGGGCCTCAGTGATGCATCACTGCAGGCCTTTGCCCTAATGACTAGGGAATTGGGACGAGTTATGTCCTTTCTGGTACAGACTCGTCACCAGGTTTGGCTGGCTCGGTCACCACTGACGGAGACATGTAGGAGAGTCCTCCGTAGCGTGCCAGTCGTGCCAGGGGAGCTGTTTGGGTCTAGGCAAGCTAGGCAGACCAGGCAGCAGCTCTCGGGTCTTCGCAGACCCGTGGCCACTCCCAGCAGGCCCAGGGGCCGCTCTAGCAGCCGCACTCAGCCACTGGCTTACAGGGGTGGTCTGCAGAGGTCCCAGCGGCCCACTCAACCGGCCGATGGCTTTCGTGCCCCAGGTCGCCTGGCTTCCAGGCGGCTTCGTGCTTCAGAGCCTTACCGGCGCCCCCCAGGGGCCGGGGGGCTAGGCCCTGAAGTCCTGAGGCCGGTCGTCGGCTGTTTTTCCCAGCAGCAGCTCAGCTACTGGGCTGCCTGTACTTCCGACCCTTGGGTGATTTCCACCCTAACCCAGGGCTACGAATTGCAGTTCCGACGCCGGCCCCTAGCCTTCGGCCGGGTCAGTATGACAGTTGTCAACGACCCGGCGAAGGCCTTAGCTCTGGCCCAAGAGTTGTCCGTCCTCTTGGCCAAGGGCGCAATCGAGCCAGTGGACCCCCTGCTTCAGGGCGGGGGGTTCTACTCGGCGTACTTTCTTGTGAGCAAGAAAGTTGGCGGATTCCGTCCAGTTCTGGACCTCAGAGGAATCAACAGATTCTTGAGGGTACTGCCCTTCCATATGCTAACCACAGCAGACACCACTCTACAAGAAGCATCTCAACATCGTGGGCTGCCCTAAGAGGGGTGCCCCTGGAGACCATCTGTGCCGCGGCATCATGGGCGTCTTCTGGCACATTCTCCAGGTTCTACCGAGTCAATGTCGCCACTCCTCACCCTCTGGGTGTGGTCCTGTTGCCAAGCTCCGCTGCTTCCAGCTAGGTGAGTAAGTGCTTGGATTCTTCATGACATGGTTGGTATAGGTCATCCAGTGCTAAAGCATCGCCTCTGGCGGTCAGTAGGGACGAAATAGAACGATAGTTACGGCTGTAACTACGGTTCTATGAGTCCCGGATGACCGCCAGAGTATCCTGTCACTCAGAATTCGTGTGTGCTCGCGAGAAGATTCTGGGAACAGATCCACTGATGACACCGGCTGATATAGCCGGTGTCACGTGGGTCACAGGTGACTTTGTTGGTATTGGTACTCGAGCTGCGCATGCGCGCGATGGACACATCCAGTGCTAAAGCACCGCCTCTGGCGGTCATCCGGGACTCATAGAACCGTAGTTACAGCCGTAACTATCGTTTTAAAGGATGTGGATAGTCTCACCTTGATTCTGGGGCATTGCTTATCGTTTTATAGATCTATTCTCATCCACCATCTTTGTTTGTGACGTAAAGAGTGTAAGAGTCACGTTTCTGAATCGGACACTCTGACTGGATGCAGTCACAGCCAATCGGAGTCTGATTCAGAGGGTTGCCTGTCAGTTACGTTGCTATGGTTCCGTTGTTATGTGTACTGAAACGAGAGCCGGTATAATTCCACGCGCGGAAAAAAATAAATAATTGGAATACGTTATTTTGGTGTCTTAAAAGTAGACTGAGGTATGAAGAGTTAACGTTACATCTTAGGATAATTTGTAGTCATGTTATATAACATATAAGGGTATACTTAGTGTGGTTACTCCATGTTTACTAGCTATAACATTAACGTTACATCACTCTTTTTCACTTCTTACTCAGCAGATATCACCATTAGATTCACAAACCTGAAACATCATCCATTTCTTCACTGCTGGTGATGACATTGTTGTCAGCTGCTGATACTGCTGCTGCAGCTTGTGGCTTTCTAAAATCCATAACTTTATAGGCTATTAGCTTAAAGGGATAGTGGAAATGGAACCTCAAATAGTTTCGTTTTAACTTATATACAAGCATAATTACGTACCAAAACAATCACACCTGATTAAAAAAATATAATAATTGCCTTACGCATGTTAGAAGCACTTTATTGCAGCTTCCCCGAAGTTTTTTAGAAACGAAATGTTCGACTCAGCCAAACCGGAAGTGACGAAAACTCAGGAAGACGATACGATAACAAACTATGGCGTCTATGCAGAATGAACGTGGAAGGGCAAATATACCAGACAAAGAAGAAGGATTGTACGAGGTATCCAGTGATGATAGCGAGTCAGAAACATCCTCTCGGCTTTCCTACGAAAATGTCGTTTTAGGAACTGAATCTGAATCCGGTTCAGTAAGCGACGATGGTGAGAATATTGAGCCAGACGATGGACCATTACGTCCTTATTTGTTCGAGCCCGAGCCCGAGGTGATGGTTCACGGCATGGGCAATGGCGAGGATGACCAGGACCAGGCGCCAGATGATGCACCCCTACGCACAAATAATCTTGACTGGTAGGTCCCTAAGCATAGCTCACGCATCTTAAGATCACCTGTAGCCTTTACAAATATTAATCATTGTTAACCAGTTAAGCCCGAAGGTCCCCCCAGTGGACCCCTCCCACAGTTTTTTTTTCTCTCACATGTCTCAGGGCTTCTTAACATTTATGAAACTATTAATGTTTCATACCCTTTTAAAGGTAAGAAACTCCGCTAACTGACAATAAGAACAATTGTTAGCTAGAAAAAACACAAGAGTAATACCAAGCCTTTGAATTAGCATTGAGCGAAACAATGCTAACTAATGCTAACGCTTTTTTACACACAACACACGGTGGAAATGTCCTTATTACTATCTTAACTGCACAAACAAGATATACGATTTAAAGCTGAGACTCCACAGATGTAATGTCATCACTGTAAGACCTCGAATTCCTGGAGCTATCAGCCAGAAAAGAGAAAGTAAACAACATCCGGTTCCAAAAATATTACAATAATTACGTCTTACCTTTTTTGATTTGTTATCAAAAGTTGTGTTCAACGGAATAAAAACGCATCTCAAGGTTAATCCAATGTCGTTGTGTCACGTAGAATTTTTTACTGATAATCAATCATCATATTTATGGCAATATACCCGGTATAAAGTATTGCCGTCTTACAGTCTTATAGTATTACCTATAGTGAAAATTTCTGAACAAATTTCACCCACTGACGACGAATGGCTGGGTTTCTTGGAAACGCATGAGTCGATACGCCATTCTCTGCATTTGCTGTCGCACTACAGCCATACAAAACACATCTATTCACCATAATAAAGGTCGGCTATTCACATGCAAATGCTATTGAATGTCCGCCATTGTTTGTGCCCGTCTTCCTCTGCTCTCGTCATCACCCGAAGATTCCCGACGATTCCCGAAGTATTTCGTTTCATTGAGAGGGCGCAGTAAAATTGAAAATAAAATGAAACTAGGCACATGAAATTAAAAAAAATTGTTTATTATGCTTATTTTTAATACAAATACATAAGTTAAACCCAAAATTCGCGGATTTCCACTATCCCTTTAAAATTTGTCAGGCACTAGGAAGGATCACTTCTTCTTCATACGCAGTATGCAGGCTAATGTCCCGCAGCGGCTGCCTCTCTGGTGGACTCCGGTACTGCACATTACTCCCGAGACATTTATTTTTTTAAGTGAAACATCCGGGGCTTTTCAGAAAACATCCGGGGCTTGAGCCCAAGTAGCCACCCCCTAGCGCCGCCACAGTGAAGGACACTGTTCTGGGAACAATTGTGTCCCATGCAGCTCTGTATGTGATGACTACTTCCATTCTTGCAAGGATAAAAAATACATGTATCCTGATATTGAAGATCAAGCCGGTGACGAGTGATATTTTCCTAACAGCGAGATAATCCAAACTCAAACATACACACACTGAGGTCTGTCATTATAGTAAGATGAAAACGTTCCTATCTTTATCACAGATGAAAAGAAAAATAATCAACTTTTATCCCGGCAAAACCTTTGTTTTCACATTAGATTAGATTAGAATCTTTAATGACCACACAGCCAGGCTGGTGGAATTCGTGTTCAGTGCAGAGTATTACAGCTTGTTCCATACAATTCAACATACAATAAACAGACAATAAAAAGTACAACACACAGCACAGGGCAAATACATACATCATGACATGAATCATAATAGCAGGACAGACAACTAGCCTTAGAAAATTGATCACCAGAATAATCTGGCATCTTAGGGCTTCCGTACTATTGTGTATTGAAACCAAACATTTTCCTTTCAAAGTTCATTTGATCTTAATTTTTCTGCATTTTTCCTTAGTCTTTCTTCTCATTCCCTGAGCAGCGGGACACAGAGACAGTGGACAGGTATGGAATCAAAACAAAACCAATGATGAAAACAGTAGCATTAGCAGCGGCTAATCTCTCTGCTGTCTGCCTCCTCCAGAGTGATGGATCTGCTGAACAGGACAGACCCCAGCAGTGTGAGCCTGGATGAAGTTAAAGCTGACCAGATCCTCAGCCTCACCCACAACATGCTGCTGTTCATCAGCTCACAGACCCCTTTAATCAGGAAACTCACCCACAGTTGTCAGTGTTATATATATTCATAAATACAACTTGAGCTTTTAGTTTTCTGTCTGTATAAAACTTGATTCAATTGTGTCTCCAGATTTCAGCCAGGTGTATCTGGATCCAGAGACGTCCCACCCAAAGCTGGTCATCTCCCCCCAGGGTGACAGTGCCACCTATACCGACACCTGGCAACAACTCCCGGACCTCCCTGGACGCTTTGATACCACCCTCAATGTCATCAGCGTGCAAGGATTCAGCTGTGGTCGCCATTACTGGGAGATTGATGTGAGTGAGAAGACATACTGGGAGCTAGGCGTCACTTATCCCAGCATTCCCCGAAAGGGCAACACAGAGGACTGCTGGCTGGGCCGGGGGGTTGAGTCCTGGTGCGTGGAGTTCTTTGATGGGGAGTATACAGCCTGGCACGGAGGGTTGCCCCATCAGCTGCCTTTCACGAAACGCTTCAGCCGGATTGGTGTTCTGTGTAGTTTCCCCGCAGGATTGGTGACGTTTCTTGAGGTGGAGAACATGACTCCGCTGTTCTCCTTCTGTGCAGGAACTTTCTCAGACTGCCTCCACCTGGCCGTGTGTCCGGGTCATGACCACAAGGGCGCCAATGCTAATCCTATTGTGATCTGTAATGCTTCATCTCCTACTAGTGATCAAGGATGAGTGGCTCCACACATTTATTTTACGTAATTCCTTGCTGAGGCATCACTTTCCAATTATTTACTAATTATAAAGGTTTATAAGTTATTGGTAGAGGTCAATGTTTTTTCCTAATTCATTTGTTATAAAATTATGAGTTTACTAAATGTTTCATGTTAAACGAGGATAGACATAATCTATAAAACATTAAGTTCTTCATTGACATATATTAAAGCTATTAGTTATAAAACCCTTTATAAAGGGGGCCTCAATAGAAAGGGGTACTCTTGCTGATACTAAAACCCTATTTTAAATAATGGAATATATTTCACATGACAAACAGATACAATGTGGTAAAAATGTCAAGTAGGATTACAGCTCCTTATATACATTATTTTTGAACAAGATCTCACTGCACATTACATTTAATAAACTAAGAGAAAGGATCATATTGAAGCATATTTAGTTAACATAGTATTTCTTTATAACAAGTCTTGTTTAAAAAAGGTGACTTGAAAGTCATAAAAGTTGGTGATAATTGTATATAAGTGATCATTTTGATTGTGAGTACACTGTAAGGAATACACTTTACTGATTTTCTATGTTGTACGAGATCTAAAACTTATCCTGAAATGCACTGAGTTTATTTACATTCAAAGTCTATACTCAAACAAACAATTGGCAAATATGCAAATATGCTCTTTGAGCCTTAATGTTGCAACTGAGTACTCAGTTATGCTGTTTGTTCAAAATGTGTTATAATGAATTTTAATAAGGGAAAATGTTTCAAGAGGGTCAACGTTTTTTCAAGAGGGTCAACATTTTTTATAATTTCTTTGGGTCTATTTTAAGTATTCACTAACATGTTTTGCCTTCATCACGGAGAAACAAGTTTCCAAGAGCACAGTTAAAATCGATAAATGTGACTCACCAACAGGGGCGGCACTGAACCCAGCAGGATCAAAGGTTAGTGAACTTAACCAAATGCTTAGAAAAGTTTGTGTGATCTGCCAAGCAGTGCACTCCCATCTCACTCTTCTGGAAGTCCTCTGAGCCCCTGCCATCATGAACCTAAAGCTCCTCTTCTTTTGCCTCTTCTTGGCGGTGCTCCTCAAACCTGCTGAAGTATGTATTCATTGTATATACAGCAATTGTGTAGCATTTAGCAAATGTATTGAGTGTTATTCGTAATGTTGTTTGATAAGGCTTTTTAATAAAATGTATCAACAGTATCTTGAAGTTTCTGTTAAACAAGATACATTCACTGCAACACATTTCTACTGCACTATATCTGTTATACTTATGACTAATGGGGTACTGTCAAATTATTATTCAGCTAAAACGCAAAAAGAAAAAACATGATCATCATGCTGATGAGCTTCGAGGACATGGCCATCAAAAAGGCGACAAAAAAAGAGGAAGATTTGAGGACATAATTAACGGTTAGTGTGTTTGTGTTGTACTTTTGATGTATCTCGTTTTTATATATTTTCCTATGATGTGCAATTAGGAATGAATATATTACTGTTTTTTTACCATTCATGTAAATTCTGATTATTTTCACTTGTTGGATTTGAGCATGAATGCTAAATCATTTGTGACATTTAGTTTTAAAGGGTAAAGGTGGGAGGATGGCAATAATACTTTACAATTAATTAAGTAAGATTATCTTTTTAGACATATTCTTTACGATCCGGGACGAAGCTGGGGATGATGACGATGATGACGAATCAAATTCGGACTGGCTTTTTGAACTTCAAGAGCCAGAAGGTAAGAGAGTTCAAACTCCTGTCAACATAATATTGGAAAGCTCTGATTCCAGCTTATGTTCCCCTCTTGACTTTTCTCATTTCTTAGGCCATTGCGACCCAAACCCTTGCCACCACAATGGACTGTGTGAGGAAAAAGAGGGAAGGAAAAGGAACTTTGAATGTGATTGTCCCAAACCTTTCAAGGGAAAGAAATGCCAGAGAGGTTTGTAAAAAAGACAATTAGTACCATGTTTTTCTACCATGTCTTTGTATAAAGCAACGGTAAGTTAAAACTACTGTATCATCACAGGTCCAAAGGCTTGTAGAAGAGGTAGGTGCGGGCGTGGTGAATGTGTCCTGATTTCAACTCGCCCATACTACGAGTGCAAATGCAAGGCGCCCTTCCAGCCTCCAAACTGCAGAAACTGTAAGAATTGGTCTTTGTCCAAAAATGTTTCAACAAGTTGCTACAGTTATTGAGAGCACACTTTCACTGTGAACTGTTTCTCTACAAAGATTCATTATGTAAGCCTAATCCATGTCGGAATGGTGGAAAATGCGTCAATGAAGGCAATGACTTTGACTGCCAGTGCCCAGCAGGGTTTAGAGGACGTTTCTGCCATGTTGGTAAATACGACAAGTGAAAATATTATTTTTCTTCTCACAACCCAATATATGCATCATTTTACTCATATACTGACTGGGTGAGGTATATGTCTTAGGCCCAGATGACTGCTACGTGGGTGACGGAGAGTCGTATCGTGGCACTGTGAGTGAGACAGATGATGACCACGAATGCCTCCACTGGAACTCTCACTTCATCCTGGAGAAAGGAGTGGATCCCTTTAACTCCTTCGAGGACCAAGATGGACTTGGCCCTCACAACTTCTGCAGGTAGGGCGAACATAACATTAATAAGTATAATAGCAGAGGACATCTACAGGAGGATGCTCACTCACAAATGTTTCTATGACACAGAAACCCAGACGGAGAATCGATGCCCTGGTGCTTCTACAGAAAAGGCCCCAGGTTGTTGTGGGACACTTGTAATGTCATAGAGTGTCCCGTACCAACAGGTAAAGCTTCAGACGAGCCACTATGCAGAAACGCAGATATAGGCAGATACTGTGAGAATCACTGACATGAATTCAAAGATCAATGCAGACTGCTGTAGAGTGTTAATTGATCGTGCTATGCTCTAACTAAAGCCCTCTTGGACAACTGTCATTTCTGATACTGAGCCATAGAAATACAATTAGATTGATTGATTGATTGATTGACCGTCCAGGAGCACGTCACAAATAGCTCTACACTTCCACACATACATTTTACAGTTTGAAATGAACTGTTGGCCTCCTGAGCATGATCAAATCAAATGAACTTTATTTGTATATCACTTTTCATACACAAAGGTAACTCAAAATGCTTCAACATAGACAATTTACAAATAAAAACAATACTATCCCCCCCTTCCCAGGTAATCAGGTAACACATAACAAAACACTTAATACCAACTCATATAAAAAGTATATACACACATATATATATACGAATAAAATAATAATACAAAACAATTCAGTTCAAAGTTGAATTAAAAACCTTTTACTCAATTGTAATTTAGCACATTTCAAGCTCTCATGAGATAATGCCTCATTTGCATATTTAAACATTTAATTTGAGGAAAATGGTAATACAAACTAGAATTGTCTTAGTTTAAATAATCAACTTGGGAAGTTAAATGTAATCTATTATTTAAATGTTTTACCCCATTCTTCTGCAGTGTCTCCCCTGAAAAAATGTGCTTTCTTCTGTCATCTTCTTGTGCATGTGTTTTCAGGTGAGACGCCAACAGACATCGTCCCAACAGACATCGTCCCAACAGTCATCGTCCCAACTGTCATCGTTCCAACTATCATCGTCCCTACAGATGCCATCCCCCAGCCTGAAATACCTCCAATCGTCCCGGTAAACCTTGAGGACCCCACCCAGGCTCCAACAGCTTCTCCTACACCAACTAAGGAGACTTTCGTCCCTACCGCCACCCCTGGACCGCAGCAGTTCGCCACCTGCGGGAAGGCTCAGCCGAAAAAGAAAATTACCCGAATCTTTGGGGGTCTGAAGGTCCCTCCCGGGGCAGTACCCTGGCAGGTGTCCCTGCAAGTGAAACCAAAGAACTCCAACCAGCGCTTCACACACACGTGTGGAGGAGTTCTCATCGAGAGCTGCTGGGTGCTGACGGCTGGACACTGCATGTAAGCACCAAACTATTGAGTGCAAATCAGCAAAAAACACAACACATTGGCTGATAATGGTAAACATATCACATAAAAGGGACAGTTCAACCTCCAGCCTTCTCTCAAGCTTAATGTAACTAGACAGTACTTGGCTTTTGGTGCTCAATACCCCAAAAGATTGAACAGTGATGTCCCAATCCAGAAATCATGACGTGGTTATACTTAAGATAATTTACAGACCTTGTTGTGAGCAGATTTATCTATGAACCATAAAGAACAAAGTGTGCAACTATACCGGAGGACACCATTCATGTTTAAATCTCACACAAGCAAAAGCATGAGCCCCTCATCCATGAGAAGATGCAAGCTTTTTCTTGCACGTCGATAAGGTAGAACGATACTAGTTCCTAAATGAAAAAGCTCACAACAGGGTCAACAGTATGTATGAGTAACTGTGTCAGGATCTCTGAAAACGCATTGCTGTTGTATGTATTTGTGGCGCTTTGAGCATCACAAACTAAGGGCTATTTAATTCCATATCTCCAACACTGGGCACATAGAATTTGGTCAAAAGAAAGAATATGTATTTTTGCTTTAATATTTATTGAATCATGTGTTATTTGTTTTTGTTGCACAGTCAACCAATGATGGACAAGCAGGTGGTTTTAGGAAGTCTGTCACTGAATGATGAGGAACCCACAGAGCAAGTCATAAAAGTTCAAGAGGCTATCCTGCATGAGAACTACAGAGAGACTAGTGAAGCTGTTTACAATGACATAGGTGAGCCAAGTCTTTCTCTCAATTTATACAAGCAACGTATTTCTTACCAACAAGAGCATTTTGACTTCATTTATCCTTTTGAGCTTTGATCTTTTATAGTTGAATAAGGATTGGATGTGAGGACTTGTTGTAATCTTATCCAAATTTCATTTTAAAAGCCTTATTAAGGCTGGAAGGCACTGATGGTGTTTGTGCCAATGAGACTCAGTTTGTGAAGACCGCCTGTCTGCCTGATGCCCAGCTGCCTGATGGGATGGATTGTAAAATCTCTGGATGGGGTGCCACAGAAGAATGTAAGGCCATTTTCACATATTCATACACTTGATCAAATTAAGATTAGTTTATTTTAGAGGATTGATTGTTTGTTTTAGCTATATCCTTAATCTGTATTTGCACACAACCCCTGAAGTTAGAAGCGGCTTCTGTATGAAAGTTTTGTTGCATTTGTTAATTGTTCTACCTTCTCTCTGCAGCTCAAACTGGTTCCAACCACCTGCTGGAGGCCAATGTAATGCTGATTAACCAGGAGAAGTGCGCTGAACCCGATATTTATGGCCGCGTCCTGGATAACACGATGTTCTGCGCTGGCCACCTGATGGGAGGGGTAGATTCCTGTCAGGTTAGTAGAGGAAAATTCCCATCGGTCCAAATATCTGCATGACTTACTTACTTTCCTGCAGTAAACTTTTAAAACGTGTGTGTTTATGCTATCTGGTCAGCTGTTTGCTCGTGTTTCAGGGTGATTCTGGAGGACCATTAACATGTGAGCAGAACACCAACAGCGTTGTTTATGGTCTGGTGAGTTGGGGAGACAAATGTGGAAGGAAGAACAAGCCCGGGGTCTACACAAGGGTCACTCACTTCCTGGACTGGATCAAGTCAAAGACACAAGCAGCATCTGCATAAGCAAACTCTCTTACTCAGCATCTTGCCAGTGTAGCGAAAGGACTTGGTTATCAAGTCTTACTCATCATGACTTCGCTTTTTGGTTATACGCAGTTGTATCTGGTAATCAAATACCATTTTAAATTCATATGCTTCTTAATAAAACCATCCTAAGAAATTAAGAAAATGTGTCATTTCTGTTTAATGTGTTACGTCAGGAACAGATCAAATAAATGTCATATTTCTTTGTTTTTTCCCCTGAATCTTTACTTTTATTCTAGCCAAGGTGATCCCAAATTTATTAAAATGACCAGTGTGGAGAAAAGGAAAACACTCGATACATTTCAAATGTGACAAACCAGAGACATGGGAAATGGTGTCATATTTTCTTAGTACTCAAGCTCAGTTTTTCTTAGTCTCTCAACAGGAATTACATTATAATTGTAAGTCAGTTTTGAGAGGACTGTTGGAAAATAACCCCCATCCCAATCCTTCATTGAAGAAATGTGTTCAAATGCATCAGTGATGATGGCACAGTTACAGTATATGAGGACTACCATCATTTATATAATCGACAGGATTACATTTTCTTATTTTGTCACTCTTTAAGGGAGGGTGCAGCCGATACCACTTATTAAATATTTACTGCTCATGACACTGAAAACAACTATGAATCATGAACTAGACACCAATATGTACTTAAGAGCTTTCTATAAAACATCAGCTTTATAGGATCACAATGATATAGTATCAGAACATCATATTGCTGCTGATATGTTCATTATCTTTAACTGCTCTCGTTATTACTTCAATATAGAGGTAGGTAAATTCCTTGATCATAGTTTACCGGGAAAGATCCAGACAGAGGATGTTTGAAATGTTCCTAAGGTTATTTAATGAGAGCAAAAACCCAATAAACATGGACAAGTGATGAACACACATCATCAGTAAGCCATTTTAGTCTTTGCCCCCGTTTCTGTTTACATCTCAGGGGTCCTTAATCCAAAACATGGTAAGAGGCTGCATGTTCAGTCCATGTAAATCAATGCAGGGGTTCAACATGGGGTAAAGAGGCTCAGTGCACTGCACACAGAAAGAGTGAATCAGAGTCATTGCATCAGCGTCGTAGAATGACAGCTCCCCCTTCTGGAGATTTGCCAGTATGCCCAGCTTCCTGATTCTCTTTCCCACCGACAGCAGCTTCTCCTGGGTGTCATGGCAGGCCAGATACTTCCCGTCCCCATGGTAGATGCACCAGGATGTGTTGTTTACACCCAGGCTGGAGGAACTGTGATTTGGAGCAGCTTTTTTATCGACTGGCCCTGTGGTCAAACCCATTAGCCAGTAAGGTTTCTCCTGAACAATGACCTCCCAGTAGTGCTGACCAGTAGTGAAACACTCCTGAGCAAGGACACTGCACTGGGAGTCATATGGCTGAGGGCTCTGAGCTTCACTGACAGACGGCCTTCTCCAGTACACTTGTTTCCTGTCCTGGGATATTTCCAGTTTCGGATGGGCTGACTTGGAGTCCAGAGCAGGAGAACTTAGATCTGTAAATAAAAAATATACTGTCGGTACACAACTAGTGGAGGTTGATTTTAGACTGCATAATATTGGATGCTTTACTTACATGACCACATCCTGGGAAAGTGTTGGGACAGAGCCACTGAGAGGTCATCCACCAGCCTCTCTACTGTTCTCAGCTTTTCAAGGTCACACAGATCTTTGTCTACTTCCTGGATTGGTGCTAAATCTAAAGGGTCGCTAGAAAAAAGGAACAGAAAACCATTAGAAGGAAATAAATGGAATGTGGTAATTACAAACAGAGTGACCGTTTACTCACCAACGATTCTGTGCAGTGATTTGCTGTTGAAGAAATAAACAGATCATTTGGTCTGGCACATATCGCGATAGCAGAAAACATTTGTACACATAGAGTCGTATTATGAGGCAATGGGTTCCTGTGCACAGACATGTAAAGGGCTTTGCATCTATTTGTATTGTTTTTGTGTCTCTTTATGGTCTTTTTAAAACTGTTATTGGTTGTGTTACATCTTCTTTTGGTTGTTTGCTTCTCTTTTTGATCATTTTGTGTCTCTGTAGATGTTTTATGATTCAACGTGGTGTTATTGTGTCTCTATTTGGTTGTATTATGTCTCTTTTGGTTTTTTTCCACGTCCTTTAGTAGTCATTTTGTGTCTCTTCTGTGGACTGATATGTCTCTTTCTGATTGTTTTGCATCTCTTTGAGGTTGTGCAACATCTCTTTTTGGTAATGTATTGTGTCTGTCTTTAGTGCAATGCATGTGTTGGTAGATGCACTTCTCTTGTTGGACTTATTTGGCTTCTTAATTTGACGTTTTTTGACTCCTTCACAGGTCATCTTGCGTCCCTGTGGCAATCGAATACCCCTTTGTGACATCGCAATAAAAAATGTTGGGTCTGGCCTAGACCCGGCGGCAGACAAACGTCTCTGGGCACTGGGCAGGCATTTGATTTACCAGGGCGGGCCCACCCCGAAACTTACATTTCCCGGGAAATCTCGAGATTTGTCAAGGTGGGGGGGGGTTTAGGTTGCCATAAGGCTGTTGACGGTCTTAGTATAGGCTACATCCATTGGTTGGTTTTGTGGCACATTTGTAACGCTTTGCCAACTTGGGCAAGCACGCAGGCAAACTTGAGCGCACACAGGTTGGAAAGGTGGAGTAAGGTTGAACGATGGAGAGAAAGGGAGAGAGAGAGAGATTGAGCGAGGCAGAGAGCATGTACAGCGGTCTGCTTGCGCACAGAGCAGGAGTATGTGAGAGAGCCGGTTTGAGTGTCAATTTCTCTTCAAAATATAATTGATTGCCAGCCTCCCTTGTCCCTGGCTGGCTTGCTAACTCGTTGGTAACGTAACTGATGTCTTCTAATGTGCCTGCATCTGGCGCTGAGTTGCCATATTCCTTTCAAGTGTATAAGTGTGAACCACTTCCTGATATCCATTGTTGCAGATAAATATAAATGATAATAGCCAAACTAACCTAGCAAGAGTAAACTGACAGGCTGCTGTGCCGCATCTCACTCAAAAACCCACACGACTTAACCCAGCGAAAAACCAGTCTCGCGCGCAGCCTTTCATTCAGAATTTCATAGCAAAATTTAAAAAAAATGCTATTAAACTAATCTTTCAACATAGTTTAAAACAAAAATAAATATTAGGACAAAGCCCTACAAATAACAACAATAAACATAATCAGTGGCGGCTCCAGAGTATTTTTGTTGGGTAAATATGGTAGGGCTAACCCATGGGCTCAAGTCAGTATTTGCAATGTAATTACATACACGCCCCCCTTGACAGTGAAACGCCACGCGTGAGGTTTAGATTATTTCCCTGTCTCAATCCAAATGGAACTGTGTGAAATAAAAAGGCACATTTGTCTTGTAAATAAAAAGGGCGACCTGGAGCCAATCCTGCAATTTCCCCACAGGTGAAATAGTTGACATGCTGAAAACCCAACCCCTGGGGTCTGGGGGGATTCTCCCCCAGGAGATTTTTTTAAATACTAACATAAAATACACATTCTGGTACTCTCTTGAGAAGATAAATAAATAAATCTATCACTACATGACATATTTAAAAAAATTAATGCCATTTTAGTTTTTTGTTACTTTGTTCTGAAAGCTGAACCTGCTGCTCCTCACAGAGAGAAGAGGGAAGAGGCTGTGTGAATTACTTTACATTGTGGATAGCCCCCATTGTTCTGTGTGTCAAAATGAAAAACAGCCCACACACCTATCAATCATCAAACCGTGGGGTCTTATTTCATTATGTGTTGATTTCTATCAACACGTAATGTTGTATCGATGTATAGAGATGTAGGCCTACTACAGCAAAAGTATTCTCCGTCGGGACTTCCAGCGACAACACCACGTCGTTATCGTGATTCTGATTGGCCAGAAGACATTATCAAAGATGTTCTATCGAGAAGATGATCACTACGTGACAAAAGTTTTCAAACCGTTTCTAGTCTTCGGTATTTACTGCTGTCTGTGCAATTTACTCCGCGCGAGTTGGCGGACTTTATTTTTCTTACTTTAAAATCATTTTTCATGGTGGGGCAGTGCTTCTCAAAGTGTGGTCCGCGGACCACTGGTGGTCCGTGAGCGCCCCCTAGTGGTCCGTGAGTATATTGGTAAAATTTCACATTTGAAATAAATAAATGTATTTCAGTTTTTCGCACTCTCGCGGGAATATCTCCGCAATGGAACGAGCTTAAGTTTCACTTTCGATTGCATGATATAGCCCAGATAAGCACCTTCATCACACATGTTGCCACTTGTTTGTACAATTTTCAGGCGATTTGTAAAAAACGATGGGTTTTTTGATATTTGTGGAGTTAGGTGGTCCGCGAGTGTTTTTTTATTGGTTAAGTGGTCCTTGGTATGAAAAAGTTTGAGAAACACTGGGCTAAGCCATTTCTTGGTATGGCTGTAGCCTACCCCAGTATACCCTGGCGCCGCCACTGAACATAATAATAAAACAATTAAAATGTTGTATTCAGCCCTCATTAAAACAGCGGCCCCAAATCCTGGATGGGCGGGCCCAAATCCTGGATGGGCGGGCCCGGCCCATGGATGTATAATAAGAACCGGCCCCATGGGGCCCGCCCATGACGCCGGGTCTGGTCTGGCCTAGGGATCCCCTAACCAGCTGAGACCCTGCACATGCCCAGTAAGCCTGTTCATTAATCCGTCTATGTTTGTACAAGACATTTACCTGTAGGAATCGCAGCTCATTTGTTTCTCGGAGAAGGGATTTGCTGGAGGCCCTCAGGCTGTCTATCTCTTTGATCTGAGCCTCCATGCTGCCTCTCTGGGCCTCCAGCCACTCTGTCATGTACGTCTCCTCTGCGTCTATAATCTGCATCATCAGACGCTCATCCCCGTCCAGCACAACACGGATCCTGCTGTACTTGTCTGAGATTCTCTCTCTGAAATCTGCAGCAGACTTCTAAGAAATACAAAACAAAAAAAACACATTATTTAAGAAATGGTTCCAAATATAAACGGAATACACTTAGAAAACGGAAACGTTAACTTTTATCGGATGTATTATGTTTACAAATTTCACATCACTGCATTAGGTTAGTTGAAAGAAATAATATTAAGATGTTTTTACATTTTATTTAAACGTAATATTATTGCTTTCAACTAACCTAATTATGGGAAATCTATTGACATAATACATTTAATTAAAGTAAACTTTTCATTTTTTTCAGTGTAAGAAGGTAGGCCTATTCTTTGGATGACTGTACCAGTGTTTGAGTATACAATGACTCCAAGTCCTTAATGGCATGTTCTGCTTCATTTCTCCTCTTCAGCAGTTGGTTCATGGTGGCCTCTAATATGCTCTGTAGACAGAAATACAGCAGGCCTATAGAACATAAATAATCCTGAAAATACCAAATGAATAAAACGTAGCTGATGACAAATCGCTATCTCACCTTGAAATCTGCGTAGGCTTCTTGGAGTTGAACTGCTTTGTGGTTCTTGTGCATGCCAACCAGGAGACACAGGCAGCACACAGGGATCCTCTCCTCCATGCAGAACAGCTTGAGCTCATCACGGTGCTCCCTGCACTTCAGAGACAGCGGATCATCCGTCACCTCCACCACTGTGTGCTCCCTCAGAGCAGTTCTCTGCTGGTGAAGCAGGGCGTGGGCCTGGCATAGTGAGGCGTCGCAGGTCAGACAGGTCTTTATGGCCACCGATGGCGTCTCTATGCAGTGGTCACAGTGGATAGTCGAAGATGACGTAGTTGCCCTGCTTTGAGTAGTTGTCCTTTGCTCTGCTGTTGACGGCCGGTTAGTGGCGAGGTCCTTTACTTTGGTCTGAAGGCTGGTGTTGACCTCCAGAGTGAGGTTAGAGGGAAGGAATATCTGACACTCTGGACAGAAGAAAGGAGCCTTGTCAGACCCCTCTGTTCCCCAGACAGCTCGGATACAGGTGAGACAGAAGTCATGTCCACATGGCAGCGTTACAGGATCTGTAAAGAAGTCCTGGCAGACGGGACACTTTAAAGTTTCCTCAACAGGGTCCATGCTGTAGCTCTGCAAGCAGCTGTTACGGCTTCTCAGTATGCACTCCTGGCCTCTCTGCTCATGAATGTTTCACAGGACTCTCTTGGCATGCACTCATTCACTCACATGCCTCAGTGTCAGGTTACTAAAAATGAGATGACATCTTTCACTCGCTGATTTAAGCCATCAACGCTCAGGAGTCCACACACAATTGAATGGTGGACTAAGGGAATTAAATTACAAAATATTTGTTCAAAATGCAATACCATTTAAATGTAATCAAACAAATTAATTAATCTAGTCAGATCTGACTTTGGGTAAGGTACATTTACATTATAATCTGAACTCAAGGTCCACTTTCTAGATTTTTCAGAAGCCTTTTCAACAGCATCTGGAGGTCTTCAGCCGTAGGCCTATATGGTTTTTACTGGAGTGTCATGGCATGAATCTTGATTTGATATTTTGTACAAAATGTTCCAATATTAATGTTCAGTAATCATTAAAGCAGTTATAAAGTTAAACAGATGAACACTACTTATATGATATGCTTTTGTACATAATTAAAACATGTTTACTTAAAATATGTTAATTTCGTTAAAATAAATCTCCTTCATTCAATTTCAGAGGTGCAATTATGTTTAAGGTTTAACTGAATCAATATGTTCATTGTAAAACATGGTCCATAAAAAACACAATTTAATAGTTTGTAGATTTACATTTGTATATATTTACACTAATTGGTTGTGTGCCTTAACTTCGACAAAACTTCAACTATTTATCAAATACATACTGTCAGTGTTATACATGTTTACTCCTCCCTCCCTTGTGCTTAGACTTCCCTAAACTACGTGAGCATCCACCCATCAGCAGAACAATTTCTACGTACGTAAAGACTTTTTTTCGTAATCCCCTTCTCACTACATGAACGTAGCCAGACATTCAACGTAAAAGACGTTCGAGCATACCACAGTTACGACACATACCAAAAGATCCCAAATAACGTGGGATGTGGATGTGGCAGCGAGGCACCGGCTGACTACGTGTCTCCTGCAGTACTGCACTCATAAGTGTAGTTGCAGTTGAGTTTCTAGACCTTCTTATTTACAGGTAAGGAGTATTTTTTTTTAAACATCTATCAGGTCCATTTAGTCGAACATAGCAGCTGAGCTAAGCAGTGAGGTAACTCACAATAGCTAATGTTAGCTAACGTGAGCTAGCCACAAGTACATGTTGACAGCAGGAACTCTACACACTTAGCTACAATATGTTAGCCCTATTTATTAACCTGCAAACTTCAGCTGCTTTACACGTTAGAGTTTAAATATGTGAACAGCACATGTATTATTTAGCTTTTAGCTAATGCTTCTATGCTAACAAATACAAATAACACCAACTCTCGGTCAGTGTGTCAAGTTTAACACTGCTGATAACCTCATGGCTGGCATATGATGCAACGCTTTCCTGTGAGACTAAACCAATGACATAGTGAAATGTAACTTCAATGTTCAGTATTTAATATTATTTTTTTCTCATTTTAGTCTATTGTACTTTATATATATATATATATATATACTTCTCCTCTCCTGCATTACTTAGCACATTAGTCTTGCAACATTCTCTCGCACTATTTTATTTATATTCTGTTATTTCTTGCTCTACTTTTGTCTTGTTTTTAATTAGTTTGACTGTTTTATGTCTATATAATTATGTTGCATTGTTGGAACTCAAGATTGTAATTGTCATCACTACACTGTAGATATTGTGCATAACAAATAAAGCCTTTGCATCTTGAATAATGTTCAAATTAATAATGTTTGTATATTTTAATATATTTTATGTTTAGTATGGCGAGGATGGCCAACCATTCAGCCTGTCTGTACCGTTATTTTACCAGGATAGGTCTCATTTATATTACACATCTATTTTCAAAGAGATTCCTGGCCCAACATAGGCAGCAGCACAGTTACATACAATTTAAAACCGTCACTATCATATCCAACAGCTGCTTATCTCAGATGGGGTTATCACAAGGTTACAGTAACCTGACACTGTTTTGGGTTTACAGCTGTCCTCAAGTTTAGGTGCCATGTTTGCCAAACTGGCCTTGGGCTCTCGCCTGCCATCTACAATCCGGCGGTCAAATGTCTATCCAGCTTCCATCAGAGCATATTCCCAGAGTAAATGTAAGTTACCAGCCTACTTATTTGTCATACTGGACCTGCACACTATTCTCATTGTCTCTTTGATCTGCTTGCTATGATATGCTCTTTGGTGCATGATGATGTGTAGTAAAACATGACTTTGTTATGCTCTTCAGTCCCACGTCCCCATGGGCAGTCTTTTGTCCACCGCAGCGAGTTAAAGCAGGCCAAACGTATTGTAGTGAAGCTGGGGAGTGCTGTGGTGACACGCGACGAGTGTGGTCTGGCACTGGGACGCCTGGCCTCAATAGTAGAGCAGGTAACGCCACTTTTATATTGTTGATACAATTATTTGGGGCTCTACTAAGAATACAAAAATTAAGAATTGATATAAGCTGTAAAAGCAGAATGTTATAGCTTTTTTGTGTCCCGTCAGGTGGCCATGCTGCAGAATCAAGGCAGGGAGATGATGATTGTCACCAGTGGTGCTGTGGCATTTGGGAAGCAGAGACTGAGACATGAGATCCTGCTGTCTCAGAGTGTCAGACAAGCCTTGCATTCTGGACAGAACCAACTCAAAGAAATGGTGAATAATAATCCTAATATAAACATTTGTTAAATTGTATTATCAGTCTTGGTACCTGAGCTATCCCAACCTGAGTTTCAACAGTCACATTAAAACAGTTACTAAATCAGCCTACTATCACCTAAAGAATATATCTAGGATTAAAAGACTAATGTTACAGCAGGATTTGGAAAAACTTGTCCATGCTTTTATCTTCAGTAGACTCGACTACTGCAATGGTGTCTTCACAGGTCTCACTAAAAAATCTATTAGGAAGCTGCAGCTAATTCAGAACGCCGCTGCTCGAGTCCTCACTAACACTAAGAAAGTGGATCACATCACTCCTGTTCTGAAGTCTTTACACTGGCTTCCTGTGTGTCAAAGAATAGATTTCAAAATACTGCTGCTGGTTTATAAAGCTTTGAATGGTTTAGGCCCAAAATACATTTCTGACCTCCTGCTAAATGATGAACCATCCAGATCTCTCAGGTCTTCAGGGACTGGTCAGCTTTCTGTCCCCAGAGTCAGAACTAAACATGGTAAAGCAGCGTTCAGTTATTATGCTCCAAATATCTGGAACAAACTCCCAGAAACCTGCAGGTCCGCTGCAACTCTGACTACTTCTAAATCCAGGCTGAAGACTTTTCTTTTTGTCGCTGCTTTTAATTGAACTATTCATATCTTAGACTGCACTGTAACTTTTATCCATGTATTTTTTCTTTTAATGTTTATTTTATTAGCTTTTCTTTTTAATGACTGATTTTAAATGCCATTTTCTTAATGTCTTTCATTTTTTGTAAAGCACTTTGAATTGCCTTGTGTTGAAAAGTGCTGTATAAATAAACTTGCCTTGCCTTGGTAACTTCAGTGAAATCTCTGTTTTTCAGACGGTTCCAGTTTTGGAAGCAAGGGCGTGTGCAGCTGCTGGACAGAGCGGTCTGATGGCATTGTATGAAGCTATGTTCACCCAGTACAGCACCTGCACTGCACAAGTATGTACTCCATTTTTCTCACAAACGCTGACACAGTTTGAAATGTCACTAATGTCTTTGAATCTCTGTCCATGTCTGTAGATTCTGGTTACCAATCTGGATTTCCATGATGAGCAGAAGCGTCGCAACCTGAACAGCACGCTCCACGAACTGCTGCGGATGAACATAGTTCCTATCATCAACACCAACGATGCTGTCGTTCCTCCCCCTGTTCCCAACAGTGACCTGCAGGGGGGAAATGTGAGTATTGTGTGTTGGGCACGCTGGGAATGATGAATGTGGTCCAGAATTGTGATGGTGGATTGCTTTAATCATGCGTAAATGAAAGACATATGTTTCTAATCACTTACATTTCAACCCACACTAACGCATCACTTATTGGACACATGGTTTTCATTTCAAAGGCTGCTTTAAATGTTGGGCACTCATTCAAAGTGTGGTGGTCTTTTGTTCTGCTTTTGTATGGTGCACACACCGGCTTGTGTTTTTTAGAAAGAGGTGTTGTTTGCTTTGCAACTGATTGGGACTAGGATCCTTTTGTTGCATGGTAGCAACTGATAAGCTCTTGTTCTACAGTATGATGTTAGATAATATGATTTTCTTTTTGAGGTTTAATGACATTTCTGTTTGTATTTCAGGTAATAAGCATCAAAGATAATGACAGCTTGGCTGCACGACTGTCTGTTGAAATGAAAGCCGACCTGCTCATTGCCCTTTCTGATGTTGAAGGTACAAAAATCACCACTTAGTTCGTGAATAATAATGATTAACTTTACTTAACTTTGCTTATGTCTTATGTGACTATGAGAAAAGAAGGTCGTATCAAGGTTTTCTTAGCTTGCTTTTGGGACTTGATAACAGAAAGCCTGTTCTACAAACTGGAAGGAGACATTTGCCAGGTAGAGGGGGGCAAAAGAAAGATGCTAATGAGATAATGTACTTAATAGGAAATGTAGAATACATGTTTTTAAGCCTCTTCTTTACTTGAGGCTAAAAGTTAGGATAGCTCAGCATCAGGTACCCTGATATAGTTTTTTGTGGGTTCCCAAAACAACACAGAAGAGTAATGCTAAAGTACTTTGAATAGTTAATCAGGAATCCAAATAATCATAGGTTTATCAAAATAATATAAATGTTTTGTTTACTGTCTTGATTCTTTTAATAAAATGTTATCAATATAAAGGATTAAACAAGAACAAATCTGTTCCACAGGCTTATACGACAGACCCCCAGGAACAGATGATGCCAAGCTCATTGATATATTCTATCCTGGAGATCAGCAGTCCATCACCTACGGCACTAAGTCCAGAGTCGGCATTGGCGGCATGGAAGCCAAGGTCAGCATGACGATCAATAATGTATCTCAAAGTGTTGACAGGAATAAGTTGGTTAAATTATGAAAAATGTGCATTATACTCAATCATGTCCTCTGAACAGGTGAAAGCAGCCCTCTGGGCTCTTCAGGGCGGGACGTCTGTTGTCATTGCCAACGGCACACATCCTAAAGTCACAGGCCATGTCATCACAGACATCGTGGACGGGAAGAAAGTTGGCACCTTCTTCTCTGAAGTGAAACCTGCAGGTATGGCGTAACGTCATCTGGGAAGAATATTTTTGCCTACTTGTTGTGTTTGTGTTTTTATATTTCATGAGTTTTATTGACACCAACAGGTCCAACTGTGGAGCAGCAGACGGAGATGGCCCGGCATGCAGGCAGGACTCTGGCCTCACTGGACCCTGAGAAGGTGAGTTCTGGACTAAATTATATGAACACCATTATCTCCTGGAGTCCACTCAATTATTTTAAGGTTCGATTGCAGTATAAATATATATGTGGGTTTTCTTTTTATTTCTTTAGCATGACATATTAAGAATGAGTCCAAATATTTATGAGGATTATTTTGAGGTTACACTTCCTGAACAAAATGTATATTATACCTCCAACGTGTTATTCCTAAATGAATTGTAATGACATGAATACAATAGGGAGAGACAACCGCTTGGTTAGCACAAATGAAAAAACAATTAACATGAAAACTGGGGGGAAAAGAGTGAATCATTTTCAAAACATGAAGCAAAGGGTTGCCAAACTCATTAATTTTTTTACAAATACTGGTTGTAGCTTTAAATACTCTTGATTGGGGTATTTGTTAATCATATCGAGGTTTTTGTTTTTCCAGAGAGGAGAAATCATCTGCCATCTTGCTGATATGCTTACGGAGAAGAAAGAGGAGATTCTCAGTGCCAACAGGAGGGACATGGAGTTAGCAACAACATCAGGTACGGAGGGCGTTGAGAAGACCCATTGTCCACCTTAACCTACAGCTGCATGCTATGCTCTCCCTTAAACGCAGTGACTCCGTACCACTTCCACATGTGCCAGTGTGCATTAGCTTTGTTATCTGTGGGGCTTAAGATTGCATGATACTTACATTTTTATCATTTTGAGTCATTGATTGCATTGATTGTGTTGTAGTGAGTAGGGAATGTACCCCCTAAATGTATGAGTGTAGTTTTCACTCCTTTTTTTGATGCCTCAGCTTACCAAAAGCATACAGTATTTTATTTCCAGATCTGTAGACTTTTGCATTGTCAGAGATTTTATTCATTTATTAAAAAAAAATCGTGCAGGTCGTCTCTCCCAGCCAATGATCGACCGCCTGAGTCTGTCAACCTCTAAGCTGAACAGCCTTGCCATCGGCCTCCGTCAGCTCGCGGTGTCCTCACAGGACAGCGTGGGTCGGGTGCTGAGGAGGACCAGGGTGGCCAACAACCTGGAGCTGGAGCAGATCACTGTCCCTATCGGTGTCCTGCTGGTCATCTTCGAGTCGCGTCCAGATTGTCTCCCACAGGTCAGTAAAGCCCACCGCTCAGCATGTAGAGCTACACCGTTAGCTGCTGGTTTTGGAGACATTGCACATCTTTGCCATTGATAGTAAAACTCACATATTTATGTTATTGTGTTCCAGGTGTCTGCTCTGGCTATTGCCAGTGGAAATGCTTTGCTGCTGAAGGGGGGTAAAGAAGCTTCTCACACCAATAAAATTCTTCATCAACTCACTCAGGAAGCACTTTCCATTCATGGAGTCGCAGATGCCGTTCAACTGGTAAATAATAATAATAATTATATAAACGTTTTTATATAGCACCTTTCATGTAAGATGCAGCCCGAAGTTGATCATTGAGTTATGACTACACATAGTGAGTTTGTAAATAATAACGTTCTGTGACATTCACCCTGACGTATAGGTGAGCACACGTGAAGAGGTGGAGGATCTGTGCAGACTGGACAAGTTGATCGACCTGATCATTCCAAGGGGCTCATCGGAGCTCGTCCGGAGCATCCAAAGGGCGGCTAAGGGTATTCCTGTGCTGGGCCACAGTGAGGGCGTCTGTCACGTCTACATCGACAACGATGCCAGCATAGACAAAGCTATAGCGATTGGTACGTGGTACTTTATGGTCCTAATGTGATAGTAGAACAAATGTTGTTTCAATTTCTGCTATGGTTTGGTGTCAAAGTTGTAGAAATGGAATACAAAATATATTTTTCCTATTTGAGCAGTTGTAATTATATTTTTTTGATGTTTCCAAAGGGTTATTAACTGCTAAATTAATATAAGATCACTAACTTATTTCTCATTCCAGTCAGAGACTCCAAATGTGACTACCCTGCAGCCTGCAATGCCATGGAGACTCTCCTTATCCACAAGGATTTACTGCGCACTCCTATGTTTGACCAGATGATTGACATGCTGAGAACACAACATGTAAGAAACAAACACACAGAAACTCAAACTTACTAAGTATTACGCATCACAATTGAAGGGTATGTGTTTTTACATTTAAATGAATCTCCAGCAACCGTCTCGAGTGCTAGGCGTTTGTTTCAGTACAGTGAATCGTTTTTTCTGGACTCATTTATTTACTAATTCTGTTGATAAATCTTTGCTTTCTTTCAGGTGAAGATCCATGCCGGCCCTCGGTTTGCATCGTATTTAACTTTCAGCCCATCCGAGGTGAAGTCCCTGAGGACAGAGTATGGGGACCTGGAGTGCTGCATTGAGGTGGTAGACAGCATGTCGGATGCTGTGGATCACATCCACAAATACGGCAGCTCCCACACAGATGTCATTGTTACAGAAAATGAAGAGACGGCTGAACAGTTTCTGCAGCAGGTGGACAGCGCCTGTGTGTTCTGGAACACCAGCACTCGCTTTGCCGATGGCTACCGCTTTGGCCTAGGTAAGTACTGTGCCAGGCATGACGACATACATCCTTGGAACTAACTTACAACTGTTTTGAAGATAGGTCAGGAGAGTTAATTCTACTTTTCTTCTCTTGCAGGAGCTGAGGTTGGTATCAGTACAGCCCGGATACATGCCAGAGGTCCAGTAGGTCTGGAGGGGCTTCTGACCACCAAATGGGTCCTTCGAGGGGAAGGGCACACTGTGGCTGACTTTTCTGAACAAGGCAGTATGAAATACCTTCATGAAAACATCCCTGTCCCCCAGGGGAACTTTAGTGCCCAATCAAAGAGCCATCAACAGGAGTAACTGATTTCTATGCAGAGTTTATTTAAAGGTTTGTGTTTGCCAGTAACACTTCAACTTTTTAGCCGCTGCTTCATCATCATCATCATCATCCACTATGCCGCTGCAGAAAACTTGCATGCAGAATAGAGGATACTTTACCTGGACGACCTGTTCATAAACTTCAATTTATCAAAAAAATCTATTTATATTTAAAACTCCCTGATATCTCCTGAGACAAAGAGTGTAACATGACTGATGAGGGGGAATTGTATCCTGCTAAACTGATACAAATAAAGTTATTCCATTTTGTGTGACCAGTGATACATGTGCAAACACAACGCTGTTTCGTCTTCAAGGTCCTTTTTTATAGTAGCATTATCAAAAAATCATTGGCCTGGCCGTGATTATGTAAATTATTTTTCTATGTAAAAACTTTTTTGTAATTTACTGTACGTGTTTTTTGTGCTGGATGTTGGTTATGATTTATTTTTTCTGTCCTTTTTCCTCCCACAAATGATTTAATAAACAATCTGTACAGTTCTCTACTCGTGTTTTCTGGTTTTGCATCATATTGTCCCTTTAAACATGCATTTAGTATTCAATCTTATTGACTTATTACCCAATTTAATTGAGAACTTTAGTATTTAGTCATTTAACATTTAAATGCTTAACAGATTAATCATTTAAAGGTCACATGTCATGGCCATTTCCACTGATCATAATTCCATTGTTGAGGTCTACTAGAATAGATTTACATTGTTCAATGTTCCAAACTCACATTGGTTTCGCATACAGCATCTCTGTATAATATGTGTATTCACTCTCTCCACTAAACGGCTCAATGCAGCTCTTGCCCCCCCCCTCCCTGTGAGCCCAGTGTGCTCCGATTGGTCGGGACCAGTCGGGACGTTGTGAATCGCGCTGAGCTCCGTGGAGGTGTTATTTCCTTGTTTAGCTATACAAAGCGAAACACAGCCAAACTCACCCTGAGCACACACAAAGTCACAGCCGAAGTAAAAACAATAAGTGTGGCTTGATATTGAGTAAGAAAAAGGTTGATAAACGCTGTGAGAATGGGTCTGCAGAGAGAATTTCGCCGCGATCCCAACTGTCTGTTATCAGCTTGCAGCCCGGGAGGAGAAATCAGCAGAGCTGCTTCCACTGAGTGTGTGAGGAAGTCCGTGGATTGGTCAATTTGGACCAATCAGCGGGGGCTTAACGTAACGGCTCCGCGGACGTAACGTAACGGCTCCACGGATTGGTCCATTTCGTTCCAGGGACGACATGACATCATGATGTACCCGGAAGAATCAAATGGACAGAGGCTGCTTCTCAGGTCGACTATTTTCATTTCCTCTCTCCTCGGTCCTCGGTCTCACCGGAAGTTGATTTGCCTGCGCCATCTTGAGTACCGTCCCATGGCTCTTATTTCTGCCGGAGGACCGAGGATCGAGGAGCGAGGAGCGATCATGGAGGAGCGATAACCGAGGAACCACCAGACCATCCTCCGATGAAATCCTCAGATACTCACCCCGCCCCCTTACTGTGTATCGCTCACTGATTGGACGAGGCAGTGCATGCACTGATCTGATGCTTCTTGACATGAGAGCAATAGAGAGGCGAAGTCACGCCCATCTACTTCCGGTCCATGGGACCCCGGAAGCGAAAAATTATACATTGAATTCAATGGAGAGAGTAAACGTATCTTTTGATCCCGTTTGAATTGTGCCACGAACTACACATATGATGTTTGTCAATCTTAAACAATCATTTCCATGTCAAAAAAGTCACATTTTGTCGTAAAACTGTTGAAATATAAGACTATGAAAAATACGCGACTACAAAGAGACTACAAATCCCAAATCCCATTCTGGGTCGCGTAAGTGATGTCACAGGCGATAATGCTCCAAGTGGTTGGTTCACTTTTACAAGATGCCTGTATGCTTTGTACCAGGTTGTAATCACAAAAGTGATCATACCACTTGCTCGTTCTATCGCTTCCCGTCTGATGAAAGGACCAGGAGTCGCTGGATCAGACATATCAGGTAATATCATAGGTAATATACATGTTGTGCATGGAACATAGTCAAGTTAGCTACCTAGCTAGTAGCGACGAGTAGCGAGCACGTTAGTTAGCATTACATTACTTAGCCTTGTCATTTTTAGTAGCCTTACCATGAAGTTATTATTTTATTACATGAAGTAAACCAAAATGTTAAACAGTAACCAAACATGATTGTGTGGTGACCACCTATTTAACCACTGGGACATAATTCAAACTTGGAACTACAGTTGTGGTTATTGTTCCCACACGGACATGTTATGGGTTACCTATAAATAGTGTGTACCTTCTTGGCTCTCTCTTGTCGACCCGGGCTGCGACCCGACAACATGTCCTTTGCAGCTTGTGAATAAATCACTATTCTTGCACCTTCCTTGCACCGCCTCTGACTCCATATCTCTCGGCACTACACTGGTGACCCTGATACGTCTTGAGAAGTTTCCGGGACGGAGCCGAACACGGCAAAAGGAACTCGAGTTCCTTTCTCGAAATGCCGGGGTTTGATTGGAGACGTCCGTGGCTGCCACCGGCACGCGGACTGAGGCTCGGTGCGTGCTCCGCAGAAGGCTGAAGACGTTGCTCGACGTTCCCGCATCGGCTTTCTATCCAACGGGGGGACGATGCACGACCTGCTGGGTCGACCAGCAACCCCATTGCTACCTCATGGGTTTGTTCTTCGGGGCGTGCGGCTGCACGTCCCGGCTGCTAACCACGTGGGGCTAACGACGGCTGGCAGCTACCCATGGCTGGCAGCTAGCGGCTAGCTAGAGGAGGTTCGACCAGCCGGTTGACCTTATGTGGACACTCTCACCTTTTTCACCACCTCCACGGCGGTTCCAGACGCCACTCACGTTTTCATCGACGCCTGGGTGGTGCACTCCTGGACCCCGTCTCGCCTCGACGGTTTTGGACGTCGCCCATGCTGCCATCGGCCCGTGGGTGGCGCGCTCCGGAGCCTGTCTGGCCTCTCCTGCCTTCCGGGGATATCCAGACGCCACTCACGTTCATCGGCGCCTGGGTGGCGCACTCCTGGACCCCCTCTCGCCTCGACAGTTCCGGACGTCGCCCATGTTCCATCGGCCCATGGGTGGCGCGCTCCGGGACCCTGTCTGGCCTCTCCTGCTTCCCGGGGATGCCTCAGCGCCTGCTGAGGACTTCATGCCCGCCGCCGCGGCACGTCTGCCTGCGGCCGGGTTGCTCTCCTGCTTCCCGGGGATACCTCGACATCTGCCGAGGACTTCATGCCCGCCGCCGCGGCACGTCTGCCTGCGGCCGGGTTGCTCTCCTGCTTCCTGGGGATACCTCGACACCTGCCGAGGACTTTGTGCCTGCCGCCGTTGCACGTCTGCCTGCGGCCGGGTTGCGCTCCTTCCTCCCGGGGGGACTGCTCCTCTCTTCCGGGGATACCTCGACGCCTGCCGAGGACTTCGTGCCCGCCGCCGTTGTGCGTCTGCCTGCGGCCGGGTTGCGCTCTTTCCTGCTGGGTTCTCCGCGACACCTACTGCGGCCCCCTTATGACGGCCCGCCCCCAGTGTGGGTGCCCTCGCCCTCGTTAGGGCCCCTGCCCTCTGTTGCGGCCCCCTTTCGTGGCCCGTTCCAGGGCCCGGTCCTCACCTGCGGCCCCACCCTCCTCGGCCCTTGTGGTGCTTCCTCCACGGACGTGGGGATATTTTTTTTTTTGCCATGTTTGAATTCTAGGGGGGGCTTGTGTGGTGACCACCTATTTAACCACTGGGACATAATTCAAACTTGGAACTACAGTTGCGGTTATTGTTCCCACACGGACATGTTATGGGTTACCTATAAATAGTGTGTACCCTCTTGGCTCTCTCTTGTCGACCCGGGCTGCGACCCGACAACATGTCCTTTGCAGCTTGTGAATAAATCACTATTCTTGCACCGTCCTTGCACCGCCTCTGACTCCATATCTCTCGGCACTACAATGGTAAGTATTTCGTGAAACTTTTGAAGAGTAGCCTACTGCGCCCTCCACCGGGTGCAGATTTACAAATCTCAACCTGTCGTACAATGGACAGCTTCCCCCCCCCATCTATGTATATACTCGCATTTTAGACTCTGTAACTAACTGTATATCTGTAGACTTGGTATGTCTTAAATGTCCAGTTAGGATGTATTAGAACATTGTAAATTGTAAATAAGCAATCTGTATGTAAAAAAACCACCTGTATGTAAATTGTAAATAAGCCATCTGTATGTCAAATATGTCTTATATGTCTTAAATTATATGATGAATTGGAAATGGGGGACCCTGATGTAAATAAGACGAAAGTCTTTCTCTGGTCTGCATCCCCTTAACAATTGTATGTTTTGAGCTGTACACTGTACCCAATATACAAGCTGTTAATAAACTTTTCAATCAATCAATGCTAAGGAAGCAGTTCAGGGAGAGTCGAAGGCAGGAATGGAGCTTTGCATAACATTCTTCTGGACGTGTTTCATTGTGATGACAGTGAGGGTGAGTCAATCTGTTTGTTGGAAAGACAGTCGTTGTGTGCTTATTGAGAGAAAATTGTTAGAAGAGATAATTATTCAAAGTGTTGTTACTTTAAAGTGTTGTTACTGACCTTTTTCTCTTTTATTTTCTTTACCTCACCTGTAACTGCTGAGACGTTGAGGAACATGCACACTGACCTGCTCTGGCAACCTGATTTCCACTGTACGTAATAGTATTTGATTATGGTATATTATTTATATACATCAAAGGCACAATGCACCCCCCAGAGACACACATGTATTGAGTGTGATATTTTGCATAGGTCATGTGAAATCATCTTTACATACTAGAAAACTGTAGGAGCGGCAACTTGTTTTGAAATTGAATTTTTAATATCCGATAATAAAGTTGATCTGTTTTCTTTATTCTTCTCTTTTCCCAGCTCCATCCATCACCATTCTCTGTTCCTGCAGGTCCTGCTTGCTAATCAATGCTCATATTTTTTTACACAATTACAAATAAAGTCATTGTATTGTATGACATGAAGTTGTGCTTCATTCGGAGTCAATAATAAATTCATTCTGCCTTCAACTGCACAATGATTGTGGACTGCACCGACATCCATGTAGCTGCCCCCTAGTAAGATGAACCAAGCAAAGAGGGTCCCCATCATGCCCAAGGACATCCAGCTGGCCCGCCGCATCCGCGGAGAGAGGGCTTAGACTGACCTGAGACCAGCACACCCAAACACAACAGCTCTTTTAAGAGCCACCTACAGTTTCAAAGAGTTGCAATCCTACGTTATTATAATGATTAAACTGGTTCATGTATCACTTAGTTTACTGAACCGTGATGAATGAAAGAAATTAGTGAGGTAGTGGTTTACTGAAGTTACAAAGACATTAATATATGAGTAACAGGTCAGTGTAAACACAAGCTTCTGTCAATTATGGATCATTCAAACTATATAAAAATATGTAATAAAGTTCTAAAACAAGTATTCGGTATATTCCTTGATAGCTTTTGGAGAAGGTTGTTTTTAAGTTTACTCAAATCTATCGTTTCAACTGTTTCACTTTATAAAAAGGGAACAGGTGAGTAGAGCATCATTGAGTTTCTTATTCTGTCAGTAAATTATCCAAATGAATGTTTTTCATTATTTTAGCCAACCCTAAACAAATTGATTGTACCTTTTAATAATGACCTTACATGGTCGCCAAAGTTAAATTAACTTCAGAAAATCAAATCTGTTCTGAGAAAAAACTAATAAATGTTTAAAGATAGGAACTTGCCATCCCACTGAAAAACAGTCCGTAGAGATTTAAAGGCGTAGTTGTAGTTCAGTCCAACGTTTCATTTGGATTCATTTGACAACAGTCAACTATTTTCATAAAGAATATATATTTTTCAAAGTCAACTTTATTGTCAATCTTACTCAGTTTGTGTTTATAGACAGAGAGATCAAAAAGACGTTTAAATAAAATTATACAATTTACAGATATGTATACAAATATATATATCCTATATACACCATCATGTATAATGATGGTGTATGATGTAGAAGGAAGTGTGGTAGATAACAAGTAAGGCCCAATCCCAAACCACTCCCTCGACCCTACCCCTCCGTGAGGGAGTGAACTCCGTCTGTAGGCACACTCGCAGCTCAACGAGGCTCCCTCCTGTCAGATGGAGGGAGTAAATACAGCAGCAAGCTTTGGGACGGCCTCCCCTCTCTCCGGCAGAAACAGGAAATGCCGTAACTGTATGTAACAACGGTTTCAAATCAGCATCTCTTTGACAAAAAATGTAAATTAATAACTCAAATAAAACTCCAAACATCTTTCATTGTGTTACTTTTTTGTAAAGCTCTTTTAGTTTTAAACCTGATGTTTATAAGCTTCTTAGTTTTTGCAACAGTCTGTAAATGTACACAACTTTATAATAAAATGCACACATTTACCTTTTTCTATACTAAACACAGGTATGATCCTAAGTTAAAAACATATGAGCTTATCATGAGGTTGTTAACATTGTAGTTTATCAGTGGATGTTTGCTGGAACTACTTGTAAACAGCTTGTTTCCTGATGGACACACCCAGCGTGACTCCGGTCAGGTAGAGACCGGTCTCAAGTCAGCACCGCTGCAGACTCGCTGTTTGAGGGCTTGATAGCCCACTCCCCCTCCACACCGCTCCACACTCGTTGGTTTGGAACAGCCCTCAATATGGCGGACCCTCCGCGTGAACGCGCAAACGGAGGGGTAGGGTGTAGGGGGCGGTTTGGGAATGGGCCTAAATATAGAGTTACATACAGATCCATGTTACAGCAAAAGATGGAATAACTAAGAAGCACGCAGTATAATAATAATTACATGCAACAATTAAATAACTGCTCAGCATCTCCACCACAATCCCAATCTGCTGTGTCCTGTTTTCCTCCCCTCTGCATAACACCCCATCACACATACGAAACACAACGCAGAGTCCGAGGGTATTAAGAGTATGTTTATTTAAATGTCCTCCTCTCTACTGGCCAACACAGCAATTTTTCCAGGAGGAGGAGATTTCCATGCCATGCAGGGTCTTTGGGGATGGGGATGATGATCGCCTCCTTCGTGGTCCACACAACAAAGTAGCAGAGACTCCGGTCTGTGATGTGCAGCTGCCCTTGGACCTGGTGCCAGTATGGGTGATTCTCCTTGAGAATATATGACCCACCCTCCTCACGGAGACAGAAGGATGGTAACTGGACTGCCTCCGCGATGGTCATGTTCCTCTGGCTGTGTGGACACTTCACCTCCAGCAGGGCAGATGGCTGCACAAGTCCATCGGGTGATGCTCCCAAAACACCCGACTCACTCACAAAGAGACCAGACTCGATTCGAACACTGTCACTTGATAGGCCTCCACAAAAGCCTTCACCCCTTCTGCCTCGTTTACAACCCCCCAGTTGACAGTTGGCGATGTCTCTGGCCAGTGGGTTGTATGTCTCCTCTCGCTGTTGGTAAAGTTGAGACACCGGCTGGACTACTTTTTAAGTGCCAGGCTTCCTCCACTGGCACTCCAAAACATATATGAGCAGTCCATTATCAGACAGGCAAACAAAATAGTGTCTGATCCCACCCACATACTCCACCCAGAATTCCAGCTCCTACCTTCTGGTAGAA
Organism: Gymnodraco acuticeps; assembly: GCF_902827175.1. Classification (NCBI taxonomy): domain Eukaryota; kingdom Metazoa; phylum Chordata; class Actinopteri; order Perciformes; family Bathydraconidae; genus Gymnodraco; species Gymnodraco acuticeps. The sequence goes on from NW_022989861.1 coordinate 1,096,373, forward strand.
GATTCAGGGTTCCCAAGAGCAGGCTGAACCGCTATAAGCACTCATTCCTACCAATGTCCGTTAAACTTCTTAACATTGACAGGAAATGAAATGTAGTCGAAGTCAAATGTAATGAAATGTACTTTTTTTAAATGTTGGCCATGAGGGTTGTGCAATAGGTCGCCATTGTCAGTATGTGCGTCTGCGTGTATTGTGTTTGTTCAAACGGTGTATGATTGATGATATGTGTATGTCTCTTAAATGTCCACTATGTTTGTATATTATGTACATGTATGCGGAACTGCTGGACGGAGCCCAGAACGAATTTCCTTACGGGGACAATAAAGTATATCGTATCGTATCACTCAACATCTGTGGAGCTGATCTGCCACATGGCAAATATTGCCAATGCTGCAGCGTGGCTGCATTTGTACATCCCCTTTGCACAATCACAGACAGCGCTCTGCATCACGCCATCGTCTCCCATGCAGATCTGTAAAAATAAAGTAAGTACCATTTGTTAGCATGCTATAATAGATTGAATGAGCAATAATACAAGGATGGTCCGGATCTGGGGGTGGCAGGGTTTATTTTTCCATATTTGTCCTCTTGTCTGATTGTTGTTATTGTTTGTTTTTTCTGTATTTTTTGTAATTTGTGCTGTATTGGTTGTGATTGTACATTGTATTTTTCTAAATGTGTATGAATACATTTTTGAAAAACATTTGATCAACAATAAAAAAGGATTTGGTCAGGATCTAGACTCAGTGTGTAGTTTATTAATTAATCAATGCTCTCTACATTAGGAAAACACATACCAGTGTAGGGCTGTGCAATTAATCGTATTTTAATCGCGATTACGATTATGGCTTGCGACGATTAGGAAAACAGCATAATTGACAAAATACGATTATTTTGCTGGGTGCGCTTTCGCCCCTCCCTAAAAGCCCACTCGGCCACGTGGGAGTGACATGTGTTGTGAGTGTTCAGCGCAAGCGAAGATGTCAGAACAAGAGCAGCAACTAGTTAAAAAGAAGGGTCGCGGGGAGATTCCCAGTCGATCGTGAGATGTGTCTAAAAATAGAACAACAATATTCTGTTTTATCGTTAATGTCCTGTAACATAATGTTCCCGTGCCAGAATAATGCACTTGAACGCATCAAAGCTTTGTGATTGGCCGGCCTCACCCCATGTGTCCGGGCGTGGCTGGTGAGCAGTGCACTAGTTCGCTGACGTTGTCCGTGTCAACAGCATGGATGGTCAACAGGAGTGCCAGTCCGCACACACACAAGACCGCAATTATGGCAGAAGCAAAAAAGCCCAAAATATATAATTTTCACTCCGAGTGGGAGGATCATTATTTTTGTATCTATTCCAATTCAAAGTCCATCTGTCTCATCTGCAATGCGAACGTGGCTTTATCGAAGAAGGGTAATTTAGGAGCGGCATTTCAAAACAGTGCACAAACGCTACGAGACGGAATTCCCTCCTAATTCTGCCCTACGCTCCAAAAGGGGAGGGGCCTGAGAGCACAGCTAAATGCACAGCAGTCCATTTTCACCAGGCCCAACAACAAGAGCAAGGCTGCTACCATAGCATCTTATCGTGTCAGTCACGTTCTTGCGAAACACATGAAGTCTTTCGAAGACGGCGAAGTTATGAAAGAAGCTTTCCTGGAGGCTGCGACGCGCTTTTGTGGGACAGTACAAATAACAGGAGCATTTCAACAGGTTTTTGATATAATAAAAACTCAATTTAGATACCGTTATTAATCTGCTGTAAGTTTTAGTTTGTTTGAATTTATTCATGATAATTATTGTACAAAATGGTATAAGAATGCAAACATTAAGATCTGTTCTGTTTAAATTGATTATAGTCTATCAGTTCAGAAACTAGTGTTGCTTGCATCCTATTTTAAAGGCATTTATTTGTATACTCTAATAAAATGCAACAAAAAAATGGGTTTGATTCTATTAATGTTGTCTTTTTTATTGCACTGTTGCTGCAGCAGATTACTGTGTCGCTTCAGATCTGAGTTGTCTTATTAGTAAGCCTAATTTATACTTTTGTAGCAACACTAATTTTATATAATGGCAAAGAAAGGGTTCAGAGTCTTTTCTTTTTTTCCTGTGTCATATGTGGCAGCACTGCCACAAGTTCCTCTTCAGAGAGGGTCTTCAGTACAGGTGGCAATATTGTCACCTGCCTGCGCTCATCTCTGAAACCAGACCATGTAAACAGGCTGGTATTTCTTGCAAAAAATCTTTAAGAGATGACATGAGCAGCCCTACCAGCATTTGCCATGGTGGCCTAAACATTTTTATTTGGTCTTAAATTGTAGTTCAACATTTATTTCCTGTTACTTCTGGACCATGACGGTTGGCCAGCCTTCAACGTTTAACTGAGTGGAATATGTTGAATATGTTTTACCAAAATGTTGGCTATATGTTAAGGAGTTTTCAGTAGGTTGTGACAGTGCACTGCAACATATTTGATTTCATTTATTTTGGTCTAATTTATTTTTATTTATCATATTAATATATGTTTAGTATGGTTTTGGAAGTGCGCTCCAACACATTTATTGATCTTGTTTATTGGTAAAATAATCGTGATATCAATTATTGACCAAATAATCGTGATTATGATTTTTGCCATAATCGCACAGCCCTATACCAGTGTACCAGAGGGAGTCACACACAGCTGTGCCTAGATAACCAAAATCCTTGAATCTACACACAGCAAATCAACTCAAATGACACAACGAGAAAAAGGAGATCACAAATACAGTATAGTCGATATAAAACTGGCCGCTTCAATCTGAAGAGCAACTAAAACAAAACACGGGAGTATACCTTGTTCTTGTGAACACTAATGTTATCCACAGCATACACAGAGACCACGAAGTTCTTAAGGAGAAAACTAGTTGCTAAAACAAAAACACGTTAGTGTACCTTGTTAGCTAGCTGACATTAACGTTACACATTGCACTCATATTACTCACCGAAACCTTGTAAAGCCGGTCCCGCTGCTCTTACAGAACCGACTAACTCCCCTTTCGTGTATGTACAGCTCTCAACATGCCCAGACTTGTAGTGATGTTCACCTCGTTTTATACTTTTCGCCTCATTCTGAAAGAAACAGGTGAAATTTGCTAACGTGACAGCCGTCTTTGTGATGGTGACGCGTTTTGTGCGAGACCAGAGACCTGTAGTTCACTGAGCGGTTTCACACAAACAAATGTGTAACTTCACAGTTTTACGACACATTTTTATTTTTTTGACTTGTAAAATGTTCTTTTAAATTGACAAACATCATATGTGTCATTCGTGGCACAATTCAAACGGGATTAAAAGATAACCTTTCTCTCTCCATTGACTTCAATGTATAATTTTCCACTTCCGGGGTCCCATGGAGGCTCCCGGAAGGGGAGGGACTTCGCCTCTCTATACCCCAGCGGAGTGAAGAAAATACATGAACCTCACGGGACTCACTCCTCAGTTTATACCGTGTTTTGTTTCAATTAATGTATCATTTAGTTACAAATATGAGATATATCTGAACAACAAAGTGGTCAAAAATCATTTTATTCATTTATTGGAAACATTTTCATGATCGCTTTTTTCGTTTTACATTTTCATTTATTGTCATTTCCATTCAGTCATTCATTAAGTACTATTTAAAATATTAATTTGCTCCACACAAACAAACAAAGTGTGCAGTCCAATGAATGTTAATCTAACTGGGTTTTGATAGATAACATATCTGTTGTTGTTCTCTGAATAATTGTATTCCTATTGTGCACTCTAATCAATATTAATCAAACTATTGTTCGTTTAAATACATTTTAAGAATGGCGTTTATCTTTTTTGAGAATTACTTCTTATTTTATTTCATGTATTTGGATCTACAACAGATGATACTAATGTTTATGTCAGTAAATGTGTACTAACAGAGGCGGGGGTGTTTGTGGAAATAACGGGTACAGAGCTGGCTGCTGCCAGACGAACAGCTGTGCAGCGTCATCACAAACGGACGTCGCTTCACGTGACACTCCGGAGGAAAGGACGTCCCATTGCTCTTAAAACTCATTTCCCTGCTTCTCGTGGTTTCCTTGCGTCCCTCCATGCTTCCCTGGTGGGAGGGACTAAACGCAGGGAAACGACGCAAGTGAGGGAAGCAAGGATTTCATTTAATCGACCTGAGAAGCAGCCAGTGACGTATCTCCAATTAGGCGTTTTGGGGAGGTATTTTCTGTTTTAGAGTTTTACTCGCTACATGGTGTACTTTGAGGGTTTTGACTCTGCACACCATTTACATGCATACAAACCTTCATAACACACAGGGGACGGGTAATAACCGGAAAAGCACGACATGTCACCTTTTTAAGCCAAAACAATATTTCCACCGGGGCCAATCACAACCTTGTTACGCCAGAGATGCTGTATGAGATGTGAGTTTGGAAAATTGCAAAATCTATTCTAGTAGACCTCAACAATGGAATTATGATCAGTAGAAATGGCCATGACATGGGACCTTTAAGATTTATTTGATTTTAGCTTCCACCTCTCTTGAACGCAGCACTGGTGACGTAGGGGGCGTGGTCGAACTGCAGTACTTGCCCAGACTGAACACCGGGTAAACCCAGCTGTCATTTGACTTGATGCTAAAAATGGCAGGAAACAATTCTTATACTATAGTTGAATATTTTGGCGGGGATTCGGGTTACCGGTGTGGTTACTGTAAGAATGATGAAGGAAACTTTTCTCATGGTGAGTGTCTTAATCCAGTAGGAAACAGTCGCTTCACTGAACTGACTCATGCTAACCACCTAGCCCCGTCTACTTGCTGGGTTTGGTGCTAGCTAATGTTGGCTCTTTAAATATTAAATGTCACTTAATTTGAGTAATTTATGTTAGGTGTGCTTACCTACACTTAACATTTAACAGAGTGCACATAAGCTAGTGCTCAACTAACGTAATTGGTTAGTGTCAGGTTGTTTGCATTACTTGTGCTATCTGGGTTTTTAGCAATTAGCATCCTATTGCCCAACGCTATTATTAGGAAAACACAAGACTGCTGTAAAACATATGTAAGTAAGGTTATGCTGGTATTGTGGAACTACTTTTGGCTATAATGTTTACTCAAGACTAACGCTGTAACATTTAGCTGCTTCAGAAGACTTGGGTACATTTCCACTAGCATCATGCTAGCTAACAACTCATAGCAGGAGGAAGATGCCCTCACAAGCGAAAGTGCAGCTGTCTCGATTTCATATAGTCCGTTATTGCAGTGGCACTGAGTGTAGGGTTCTCTAAATGTTTGCTAAAAAGACTGGCGTAAAATCTATCATGTATTTATATGTTTTGGCGTGGAGAGGTCTGTGATGTTCAGTAAGGGCTCATTCGATTTTATTTGACGTTTAACTATGTGTGAAGTGCTGCAATAGCACACACATGAGAGCTAACATGAGGCAGATTTCACAACATGCTGAATCAGAGTGTTTACCAAGTACTCCTTGGAATCTCAAGAAGTTGCTTTTACTGTCACTTTGGCATCTGGGATAAGAGCCTATTGCTACTGCAAGAAATGATTCTTGTAGTTAAAGTAAATGCTGGCAAAAGGATATAAGAAACAAATGCTCTATCCAGCTGCAGTGAAAAATCAAATTGTATTCAATAGCATTTAATAATGCCTGATTCCAATACAAATGTCCTAATATATGTTGTACCAACACTTTCTACAGGGCATGCCACTTTAAATACTTAATCATATTTAAAACCACACAACTAGTTGTCAATGCAACTGTTTGTCATTACAAAAAGCAATATTGTCACAACTACATAAAGTACAATTTACAGAAAAACACTAGTAAAATAACTGAGAAAGCTAGACTATATTTTCAAGTGATGAACCAGGAGGGAACCTGCTGGATAACTGGATTACTTAATGAGAAGCAGGGCAAGCTTTGTATAAAAGGTTAACTCCGGGTAGAGTTTCAGTAGCCCTCAAGTATCCTTCAGCGCCAGAAGCATTCCTTCCAGAAATCTGTTCACACGGAGGGTGACACGGATCAGTCATGTGTCGTAAAGGTTTTTAAACTCTCTGTACAAGACAACTGAGCTACCAGAAAACTAAAAATATGCATGCTGCGAGAGGCTTCCATTTAAAGGGAAACCAAGGTCAATGTAATGTATTAGTGGCATTTCTGAGTTGTGTAAGATGGATGTGACAGCATGCTTTAATTTAGTGTCTAGAGAGGGTGAGAAGTCGACTAGGTTTAGGGTTCAGGCAGTTCCTACTGCTGTCAATGAAAGATTGGGCTCAGAGCCAGCAGACGAGAGCTGTCTAATCTAAGATAAGAGTGGTAATCTGGATATGTTGCATCGTGTGGGCAAGGCAGATTCTGGAGAGGAAGGTAGACTACTCCCAGTGGGATTCTAATAAGTAACAGTGTTAAAAGGTTGTGTGTTCCTCCATGTGCTGATACAGGTTCAATCAGTACACCAGACCTGTACACAAGATGTCAAGCTTGTCAAGTTGGTTATTTTCAGACTGCAGAAAAGAAAAAAAACACTTCATTTTGTCATGTTATAATCATCCCTTAGTGCTGATTTACCGGGGAAGACTTATGAAACAGTATAGGTCAACAGTGATTATCAGATCAGTGTTTTTGTTGTACTTTAAACCTTTCCAAGCAGGTGGTAAGCGAGATTTTTATTTGATTGGCTTGCTGATGTTATCAACAGTGTTGTTACATGCAAAGCAAACCCTGCCCCACTCTAAAGAGCTCAACATCTGCCCTCCTCTGTGTGAGTGTCTGTCAGGCCTCAGGGAAGGCTGAACAAATGGATCAGATGAGAGCGATAGAGAGACACTCCCATAGTGTCTTACACTTACAGAAAAACTGACATTAGAGGTTTTCTCTGGAAATATCTTTTCCATCTCCGGATTTCCTGCCTAACAAGTAATCCGGCTTTGATTAGCCCTGCCCTGTTATTCATTTGCTTTTAAAGGTTGTTATTGATGTGCAATGTTTCCCATATACATTATTTATACTCCATTAAAAGCATCCTTAATATAAAAAACCACTGAACAGAATACTAAAAAAAGTATTTAATAATCAGATTCATATGATAATTTGACATCTCTGAGATTATGATCATTTAGGGTCGTAGAATAGAGGTTATAGGGCAGAAACCCCGTCAGAAATGATGTTCTGAATGAATTGTGAGGCCTTATACAGTATGTGTGGTATTGAAAGATCTCCCCAACAATCCTAAATGATGGATATAGTATGCTGCACATCTTTTGGGATGTTTTCCCTGAAAAATGCTGCTCTGTCTTCATCGTTCAAGGCAAGGCAAGGCAAGGCAATTCAAACTGCTTAACAAAAATGAAAGACATTAAGAGCATTAAGAAACATGAATAAAACATGAATAACACAGGTACATGAATAAAAGTTACAGTGCAGTGTGAGATATGAATAGTTCAATTAAAAGCAGCGGCACAAAGAAAAGTCTTCAGCCTGGATTTAAAAGTAGTCCGAGTTGCAGCGGACCTGCAGTTTTCTGGGAGTTTGTTCCAGATATTTGGAGCATAATAACTGAACTTCTCCATGTTTAGTTCTGACTCTGGGGACAGAAAGCTGACCAGTCCTTGAAGACCTGAGGGTTCTGGATGTTCATCATTTAGCAGGAGGTCAGAAATGTATTTTGAGCCTAAACCATTTAATGCTATATAAACCAGCAGCAGTTCAAGTGTAACCGTTTCCATTTTAAAGTGGTTTAAACCTTCAACATATGATAATATTTGATCACTTCCAGTACATTTCTAAGAATAACTGTCCGGTTGGATTCCCCTAATCTTTTTCCATTTAACATGATAGTGAAAAACTATCTGGACACATTGAATACTGTTTAAGTCATTTGAATGGCATGTGAAAAAAAACACTCTATGGATCAATCTTGACCTACTCTGATGATCAGATATGTTATTTATTAAGATGATAATAGATGAACATTTGTGATATGATATGGATCGTATCATATCACGCAAGCGTGGAGATCTGATCTTTAAAAGATGTTGCTCTACCCCTAAAGAAAATCTGTAGTCTTCTTCAGTCATTGCTTCCTTGTTGTAGTCGTGTGTCTCTGTGGACTGGACATTGCAATCTCGGTTCTGTGTTGTGTGAAGTGTTTACAGTGAATTCCCTCGACTGCTCTAGATGTGAACTGATATCTCTCTTGTCTTCAAGACTTACTTTTTGGTGTGTGCGTCACACTGTATATAGTTGCAGAGGATGAGGTCAAGAGGTCAAACGGGGAGCTCACAGCTCAGCTCTGGGAAGCAGGACCCAAGCTGCTGTGGACACCGATAATATTGTATGTTACCAGTAGGGACTGTGGGAATACTTTAGGGGACACTGTGATTTGAGCTAAAACAAAAATGTGGACCTCCCAAAAGACTTTATGAGCTGCTTCTGAATAAAGCACTCCTTACTTGTTTACATGCTTCCTCATTCAGGTTTAAAAAAAGAATATCTGTAACTCTTTAATGCTGTAATTGAGCTTTATTTCATAGAGCCAAGCTAATTATGATTCACTTCATGCACAGGGGCGGATCTACCGGGGTGGCATGGGGTGGCAACTGCCACCCTAAACAATAGCCTTGCCACCCCAGCTGCCACCCCAGTTGGCATCTTTGTTTTGAAAGAAAAGTTGTGGCTCATCGGACATTTATGAGAGAAAGTCTCTAATGTCCCAGTGCAAGTGAATGCAGCACAAGATGCACGTCATGTAACCCCTCCCCCGGTCCTGGCGCGAGAGTGGAAATATGATTGGTGGCGAATTCACTTGAACGTGGGGACGGCGCAAAACGAGAAGCCTTTCGGACCCAAGCACTGAAGGAATGAGGTAGTTGCGGTCTACAATGACAGAGAAGAGAATGTCAAGTTTGGCTGTACTCAGCATTGAATCAAAACGCACTACAGCTGTTGATCTTAATACGTTTGTGAGGCGTTTTGCTGAACAAAATAGTAATCGCCGCATTCAGCTGTAATAGACATGCCAACTTGATGCTCTGCTCACGGATGACTCGATGAGAATAACAAACTGTTAAGATGATGACCTTGTATGCGTGTATATATTTTTTTCTTTGAGGGGGTCTGCCCCCAAAAAACAGTTTTAAGTCCTGAGAAAGTAAAATAAGACGGTGTGTAAAACTACACAGCCCAGCCAACAGAAAGTAACCACTTTGATTTAACTAGGCCAGTAGGTAAGGACCTTCCACTGGATAATAACTGCAGCGATGTTTTAGCTGAATACAGGTTTTTTAATCCTAACTGATGCAGTTAGTCACTTCTTTAATGTTTGTTCTTTCTGATGTAAAGTCAAGGTTGTAACTGTATATCAATAATGATATAATTACTTGTTTTCAAATTTGAAGGAGAGCGAGCAAGCATCTTGATGAACATTCATCATTAACTCCTCCAAAAAATATAGTTTATTCAATAATAAATGAATATGTGAATCATAACAGTTCTTCACTATATCTGTAAAGCGTCTTTGAGCACCTGTAAAAACGCTAACAAATTAAATCTATTATTATTTATTAACAGTGATTGACAGCTGATAGGAATAATATGATTGTTAATAGTATCATATTAATTCAGACAAACATCGATGAGACAGTTGATTAATGTACTTATTGCAGCAGTCTGCATAGATTTGGTACCCCTGCTGGTCTAAGAGTGAGACAAACTCATTCAGTTATTGTTCAGTTAAAATTCATTAAATTACGTCTGCCGTATGTAAGGCTTTACTGATGTGCCACAATAATATCACCTATGTGATTGAGTTAAAATATTAATATTGTGGCTTTCCAAGTTAACATTGATTGTAGGGGTGTAACGGTTCACAAACATTTCGGTTCGGTACTAGGCCTACCTCGGTTTTTAGGTCACGGTTCGGTTCGTTACGTTTTCGGTACAGCATAAAAAATTATCACAAAACATTAAATATTTTTTTAAAATTATTATTAAACTGTGACTAATGTATTCAAATAAATACAAAATATAGTAAAATAAACATTAAGGTGCAGCATTTCGATGAACTGAAATAATCTGTATTTGAACTGTACTAGTTCCTAAGCAGCCAGCTTGACATTAGGACTTGCTTGTCATTGTATTTTCATGTTGTTCTAAAGAAAGATGAACTTGTCCACATTGCTTGCCGAAAGGGCAGATCTGCTGGCACTAACAATGGCTCCTGCTGTGGAGAACACCCTCTCTAGGGACAGTGGCAGCAGATACAGCCAGGTAGCGCTTTGCTGACATGGCAACATAAGGATACTTGGCATTTCTAATAGCTTTGGCTCGGTCTGAACTCTCTGCGAGTGGTGGAGGCTTAAATGCTAGTGGGAGTTGGGTTTGCACTTCAGTCTTTTTTCTTTTGGTACCGGTGATATTCACATTCGGGTGATGCCTTTTCAAATGAGTGTGATGTATTGCCAGCCGCGTAACCAATATTAGTTGAACAATACAGACAAACAGCTTTGGTTCGGTCCACCTGTCTTTGTCCGTCATCCTTGTACGTAACTGCGAAACCAAAATGTTCCAAAACCGGAGCCTTCAATGATGCTGGAGGATTTTCGAGCTCAACTTTATCTGCGTTCGCCATTTCGACAGTTCCTCAAATTACTGACTACATTTGAACGCATCCCTGTGACCAGCTCTCATAGTATGCCTCTCGTCCAATGAAATGACTTGGTCGCTCTATGATATATACCTGAGATTACTTCCAGAAAGTTGTTCATGTTCTCAATTTTTTACGTTTAACGCTATATTCGTTCGGTACACACGTGTACCGAACCGAAGGGCCCGTACCGAATAATTTCAGTACGGGTACCGTTACACCCCTAATTGATTGATATGATTGCGATTTAAATCAGCATATACTTCTGTCAGGGGATGCCACCCCTCAAAATCTCCTGCCACCCTCTTGCCACCCCATGAATATTTGTCTAGATCCGCCCCTGTTCATGCATGAAACAGCATGCTCTTATGCTGACGTTTCATTTCAAAACTAGAGTGGAATCATGAAATGTATGAAATGTTCTGATGTCCCTTTTGTATTCTATAGGGATGTGGTCTCACACCATGACTGTACAAGACTACCAAGACCTGATAGACCGAGGGTGGAGAAGGTGAGAAGCTGTTTTTACCTTCAGGCAATCCTGCCCATTGTGTTATGGACCTTTTTCATTTTCTGATTAATATGGTGAAAGAAATACATTTTGGGGATAATTCAAATGTGTGATTGTCTGTTTCAATAATGGTTTTCCATTATTTTATTTTCAGAAGTGGGAAATATGTCTATAAGCCCACATTGAACAAGACATGCTGTCCACAGTACACCATCAGGTAACTTCCATCCTGAAGATTCAGTTCACTTTAGAACTGACACAGCCAGATATACATGGCACACATAAGAATGAGCCACGGTTAGGGATGCAAAATATGGAATATGTCTCGCTAATACTGATCCCCTGGACGATACTATAAAGATGAGAGAAAATATCATAATTTTTGTATCGAAAAAGGGGTCATAACCATAGACTGTGTAGGTCTTAACCTTTCATTTAACCCTTCTCTTGCGTTTCGGGTCAAAAGTGACCAAATGACTTTTATTTTAATCATAAATATTGTATTTTTCATCCAATTGCCTCAATACCTTATGTTATCCTCCACGCTAGGCCTCTGAACATATACACTTGATGATCACCACTTTCATTGAATTTTGAGTTATTTATTCAACAGTGAAACCACTTGATGTTTTCGGTCAGATTTGACCGCCATAGAAAATGAATGGGTATGAGTGTATTATGTTCATCCTGTAGATGGAAAACATCTATACACACACACACACACACACACACACACACACACACACACACACACATATATATATATATATATATATATATATATATATATATATATATATATATATATATATATATATATATATACATACATACATACATACATTTCCTGGAGACTTATCCTAACCTTAACCATAACCAACACATGCCTAACCCTAACCCTTACCCTTAACCTTACTCTAACACTAATCCTAAACCTAATCAAGTCTTCACCCTAAAATTAATGATTCCCCTCATGGGGACCTCCAATTTGTCCCCATAAGGGAGGCGAGTCCCCACACGTGACTGTGTAAACAGATTTAGGTCCCCACAAGTATAGTAATGCTAGGCCACACACACACTTTACGGGAACCTCTCCCTTTCTCGTGCTGTATGATACAATGTATCATACCTTCTCACAGGTCCAAGCTCTGTGCCCCTCGAGAAACACAAACCTCTCACTTTCTCACGCTAAATGCGCCTCTCTTACTGTCTCTCAAGCAGTTATATTTGTGCCTTGCTCACATTTGACTCATTGACACAATGAGCAGGCGACCGATTACGCTATTTTCTGTACGAGGGGCTCTGGACACATTTTTGAACCAGATGAAGAGGAGATTGAACCAGATGAAGAGGAGATAGAGACAGATGTCTCAGAAATGGAAGACAACAAAGATCCAGATTATGAGCCTACAACAGACCAGGAAGAGGCACCTGAGGGAGAGGAGGGAGAGGCCCCTGAGATAGAAGCCCCTGAGGGAGAGGCCCCTGAGATAGAGGCCCCTGAGGGAGAGGAGCCTGAGGTGACATTCCACAATTTTGCATTGCCAACCATGTGCGTGAACACACGTGAACACACACACACATGTTCTGTTATGGTATATTTCTCTTTCAATAAATGTTCATTTAAGAAAACAGTATCAGTGTCTTATTTTATATTCATCACAGTGAATGCTGAACTTGATGGGCCCACCGGTGGGTCTGGACCATGACATGAAACACTGGCTTGCTTGTACAAATCAATACATCCCATACATCATTGGAACGGGAAGAATCTCAGCTACAACTCTAACTAAATAATTTCCATCTCCAGTAAACACAGCCTACATGGCAAGCATTTTTATAATATACAGTAATGTAAAATAAGCACTATCTTTGAACTTACTGCCAAATATAATATGAAATTCACCCCTGGTGTCATTCTGTCTGTCATCCCTTGATTCTACTTGCTTTGACTGTTCAAAGGAGATGTCAAACATCAAAATTGGATAAGAGGTTCCAGAGATATCACTGTGCAAAACACACCGGTCAATTTTGACCGAAAATAGCATGGGAAGGGGGGTATGGCCTAACGCAAGAGAAGGGTTAAGCACACCTCAGGGAAACAAAGGCGAGTGTGCAAATATTGCTGATTGTCTGATTTCAGACCTGACCAATTAACCATTTTAACAGACATCACTATTGTTAAAACAGCTAAAGTAAACAGTTGTGACTCTCAAAATGTTTCATAGTTAGTTTCATATATTAATTTACCTAATACATCTTTTATAAACTAGTATATGAGCAATAACAGCAGCATTCTATGCAAATATTAATAGTTTATTTTTGTGCTCTCTGTCAAGATGTCATGCAACGAAATTCCAGCCCTCCAAATCCCACAAGAAAGTCCTGAAGAAGATCAGCAAATTCATTTCCAAAGGGGAAATGCCAAAAGATCAGGATAATGGTGAGAGTACATTTCTAACATTATGAGATTTGAGTAGTTATCATCAATGTGTTATCTGATAAAGTTCCCTATTGGTATACAGTACATGCATGAAAAAAGCAGTCAACACTGTTGGACTATTGGGTTGCATAGGGGTCAGAGTGCACGGTGGGAAGTACAGTAAGGGATTGGGACAGACTCAAACAGGTTTAGCTCTGTAGCTCTGTAGGACACATGATAGTCAGCAATGTTGTCCCTTGCAGGCGAGCCGATGGACGCGGTGTGTGACCAAGCGGGGCCGCGGGAGCCCAGCAAAGCCTGTCACTCAGACGTGAAGTGTGCTGCTATCACAGACATTCAGAAGGAACTACCAGAGTGTCCCGCTATCACAGAAGGCCAGAAAGAGGTAGTGGATGCAGCACCTGCAGCACCTGCTGTCTCAGAGATGTCAAGAAAAGATCGAGTGTCTGTATCTGATGAGAGGACAGCCACAGCTACTAAACCAGGTGAGATGGTTAACTGATAAATAGCTGGTTATGCTCATCAGCAGTTGGGGTTATTCTTGATGATACAAATAAATACAAAGAAAAAAAGGACATGATCTTTAAATATAGAGCTGAAAAAACGATTTGATTTAATTAAACTTGAAAAATGAGTTGGCAGTTATTCATTCAGACAATCAACAGATAAATCACTCAGGATAATTGTTTGTTGCAGCCCTACATGAATGAATGAATTTGGATAGCTTATGCTAAATGTTAGTGGGCGCATGCAGCCTTTGTCTGTTATTCTTTTGAACTGCAGCAACGCAGCATCCACACGGCGGCGTGCGTTGAAGCTTGCCGGTGGGCGTGTCTGAAACTTGACCAACAACCAATCACATGAATCTCCCGCCCCGGACACACAAGCACGCGGTTTGATTGGCTAGAGCAGGGGTTCTCAAACTTGTTGTTTATGCGGACCACTATTTATTATCAAGGGTTTTCGTGGACCACCTCATATGCAAACCATACAAATAAGTACATATATAAATGTAGTGTTAAAACGCCGATATTTTTTTTATAGTTAATCATAGATAATCAAAAGTAAATTGAAGCCTATCTGATACTTTTGTGACCGGTGTCTGTCTGCGTTGTGTATGTTTCTCAAAGAGGACTGCGGACGGTATTTTAATTAGGTCATCCCAAACAATGCCACAAGTGCGCACGCACGCACGTGCACAAAACGGGCAGACAGGTCTACAAAAAAACTACCGGTATGATTTAGTTACTGTGCTGCAAAAAGCAGACGGTGCTCAACACACACAGACTCAAAACAATGGACACACAGGCATATAAGTAACATAAACAATGTATAGGCCTAAATTGCATAAAGGCTTGAGCTACATTATTGCTACTAAGCAGACAGCGCTGTTTCTCTCTCTCTCTATCTCCACTTTCAAAATCTATTTAAATCTCAAAACAAACTCCCAAATTCCCAAAGTTGTCCTGAAATTAACTTATTAAACTAAACGAGAAATATAGCCTACTCAGGGGTGGATCTAGAAAAATATTCATGGGGTGGCAAGAGGGTGGCAGGAGATTTTGAGGGATGGCATCCCCTGGCAGAAGTATATGCTGATTTAATCACAGTCATATCAATCAATGTTAACTTGGAAAGCCACAATATTGATATTTTAACTGAATAACATTAGGTGACATTATTGTGGCACATCAGTAAAGCCTTAAATAGAAATATAAGATGGCAGTCATAATTGAATGCATTTTAACTGGACAATAACTGAATGAGTTTGTTTCACTCTTAGACCAGGGGTACAAAATGTATGCAGACTGCTGCAATAAGTACATTAATTAACTGTCTCATCGATGTTTGTCTGAATTCATAAGATAATATTAACAATCATATTATTCCTATCAGCTGTCAATCACTGTTATGATGCGGCGATTACCATTCTGTTCAGCAAAACGCCTCACAAACTGATTAAGATCCAAAGCTTTAGTGCGTTTTGATTCAATGCTGAGTACAGCCAAACTTGATAGTCTCTTCTCTGTCATTGTAGACCGCAAATACCTCGTTCCTTCCATCTACAGTACTTGGGTCCGGATGCTTCTCGTTTTGCGCCGTCCTGTTCAAATGAAATCGCCTCCAATCATATTTCCACGCTTGCGCCAGGGCCGGGGGAGGGGTTACAAGGCTTGTGTCTTGTGGTGCATTCACTTGCACTCGGACATTAGAGATTTTCTCTCATAAATGTCCGATGAGCCCAACGACCACTACCCCACTGCCTGATATCATTAGAAAGCTAGGAATCTCCTCTTTCCCGACAGTGTATACAACTCAAAATGTGTCTTCGGGTCAATGCGATTGATTTTGATAGAGCTAGTCACATATGAGGTGGTCCCCGAAAATCCTTGATAATAAAAAGTGGATTTTATTTAGCTTTTTTCCACGGACCACCTGCAGTACGTCCGCGGACCACAGTTTGAGAACCGCTGGGCTAGAGCTTGTACTGACATATGATTTGATTGGCTGACGCTTCCGTCAAAGCTTTAAAAGTAGAACATTGCTCTACTTTTGAAGCGAAGCGACGAAACCACAATGCAGTTCGGCAAAGCGTGACGTCACCCCATTCAAAGTGAATGGGCAGAAGCGCTGAAGCTTCAACGCACGCCGCCGTGTGGACGGGCCGTAAGAACAACTTTAAAAACAGTCAAAGTAGCTTTACTGACAATCATCTATTCAGATGCCACTTTGGTAACTGAAGCACCATTGTTGGCCAGAGTGTGTCACTGTTCACCTTGCAATAGACTTCGCTGTGCAGCAACTTGGTGAAGGAGGCTGCTGTTTCTTCTGTGTTTGCAGTAGTGTGTCTGGTCAGGGCTTATCTGTCATGTTCTCCTCTTCACACTCCGGTACAGGATATCCTCACGGCCAACTCCCATTAATGAATAAATATCACTCGCATTTAGGAGATAATAAACTCTTATTAGACACAGGAAGCAGTACTTCTTACAACTGCTCATGTTCAAGATCTCCACCACTTATTTCCCTTTTAAACCTCTAATGAGAACATGACCCCACGCTCATTAATCAAAAAGCAGGGACTTATATTTGAGTGGAAAGGCTTGGTGTGGGCACGGTTCGATCCTGATGCAGACATAAACACATAGATAGAAAACGTTCAGCGGTGCAGGTGCAGCTCCACACTGTTCTTCCTCAGACTCTCAGGAATAACTGGCTTTTTTAGGAGGCTAGCAAAGCGGAAGCAAGGAGGATTTACTGTGTTGGACCGGTGTTTCTCCACTCCCCCCTTATTCACCTCCAACAGAAAACACCTGGACATATCTTTCCTGTAGTTTTATGACTGAAGCGCTTTATAGCTTTGGGCAGGTTCCAGTTTTAGCTGGAGAGAACACGGCTCCCCATTCCCCATAGAGAGTATGTAAAGCCAGAGGTAAACAGATACAGAAGTGCATATGGAATGTATTGCAAAGCTGTCCTTGGATCTGCTTTACAGGGAATCAAGTAACTTGCATACATGTATTTGTATTCCTATAAAAGTATTTGATCAATGTGTTGTATGTGTTTCAGTAAAGGCAATGGAGCTAGTCAGTTCTGGCATGTAAGCTAAAATAGATTTGCTTTCTCCAGAGTTATGTTGCAGTGTTAATTGATTGGAAAACATCAATATACTCTGTTAAGGAGGTCATGTTTTAGCTCAGGTTTTTGGTCTGTCGTTTAGGATTACGGAAAAAAACCTTTGACCAATTTTGATTAAACTCGGTGGAAAGGTGAAGCATGGGGCAAGGAAGAACCTATAACATTTTGGAATGGATCCACACAGAAGGCAGATACACATGTTGCATTGAAGTTATTGAATTTGCCTTGGCTGTGGTCCACTCTCCCTTTGTGCCCTTTTAGTGCAAAATGATTTTCATTACAAAGAAAAGTTATTAAAGGGGCCATATAATGCTCACTTTCAGGTTTCATGAGTATTTTGTGACATGCTTACATGCTTACATGCTTTCATTCCAAAAAGGTCTTTATTTTACTCATACAGCCTGTGCTGCAACACCTCTTTTCCCCCAGTCTGCTCTGAATGGTTTGCTGGTCGGCTGTTTTGATTGGCCAACCGCTTAGAGATGTCCCGCTCCTTAGCGTTATCATGTACAATGTGTTGGAGCACTATCCAATAGAAGTGCAAGTGTTACGGAAGAAAACAAAGGAGTCTAATCGAGGTGTTTCGGGGATGGTGTGGGAGATCACGTTTAGCCTTTGCAGATCATTTACATGCACAAAAAACAAACAACATAATAGGGCCCGGTCTACGCAGGTTAGCACCATTTCTATAAAAGAGTGGTGTTCATCAAGTGGTAGCATGACTACTTATCGGGCAAATTGTTGTAAGATGCTGTAAGCAATTGTTATAGGAAGCAGTCTGGTGTGTTTTAACGGAGGCAACATTAACAGTACAGACGGTACTGTTTCCCAGAGAAACGGCACATAGCTCCATGTTAATATTTCAGGGCCTGTTCACAGATAACAGCATCCTCCTCCCACAGTCAATTCATTTACAGTCTCTACATGTTTACATGCGGGAGAGCAGTATGTCACCAGTCCAGACAGTTAAGGCAGATCTTCGGAGTTGTATGTGTGTTTGGGGAGGCAGAGTGTCACAGCTTTTATGAAGTGCTAACTGCTGGAGTGGGAGCATGTGCCTTCCACAGGAACTGATCTGTCAGACTCTATCTTTACCACGGCTGCGTAAACACTGTCCTGAGGAGTACCTGTGTCCCTATGTGTGAGACATAGAGAAGGTGTGCAGTGAGATAGTAATTAGAGGCACATGGATAAGGGTTTATGTGTTGGGGGTTAAGATGGCATGATGAACACATTTCAGACTCTGTGTAACCAGTCCTACTTGACCCCGCAGTGTTTACTGTGATCCAGAAAACCATTTACCATGCTATGCTGGCAGGATTGTGTGTTTGTAACAGAGGGCCTCCGTCCTTTAGTGCCTCCAGTCATTTAAAGGGGACCTATCACGCAAAATGCACTTTAGTACGTCTTTCATACAGGAATATGTGTCCCCGGTGTTCCAGGGAACTAACCAAGTGTCAGAAAACACAACCCTCTCTATTTTCCTCCATACCCAAATCTCTAAAAAAAGGGGCTGCAACAGATCTGATACAGACTGATCCAGATTTGAACACTGTCCTGACGTCAGGACGGTGGCGCTACGGCTATTGGTCAACTCTCCACCTATCAGGGGAATGAGAGGTTGGGCCACGGCCGGCCATTGCTGCTCGAAAGCGCTGGAGACGCTGTAGTACATATGCCAGGCCGGTAAGTGGCGCTGTAGTCTGCCACAAAAGCAGCGAAGAAGACTTCCCTTGCATGGTTGCCATGGTTGCCTTTCTGTTTATTCTCCGCTGTGGCTCTTTTTCTCCCTCCCCGAGGCAAGCTTTTGCGCCTCCTGCTTTAAAACAAATGAATAATGACTCGTATGTAAGGGATAATGTGCAGCGACGCGGCCATTATGGGGAAAAATAGGTATGGCCCTACAATATAAGTTTCAAATATAGCATGATAGGTCCACTTTAACATTGAAGACAACACAGAAAACAGATACACTGAGATGATTTGTGACTCATGGATACATAAAATGTTTTGACTGTACTGAGCAAGAGCGCAAACAGGCTGCAATGTAGTGCTTTGGAAAATTGCGCACTGTCAATGTATGTCCACTTATAGTATTTGTTTTTGCCCACTGACAAGCAGCATTGTGGAAATAACCCCACAGAGAGATAACTATTTACTCTTTGCTTAAGACGTGTACAAAGAGCGTTGGTTATTGTGCTTTGTCAAGTTTGCTCAAGTAGAAGTTCAGAAGTCTCAAAAGAGCGTTAAACCTCATCCATATTGTTTGAAATCTGCTGAATATTCAGCCATGACATTTCAAATATCAAGCTTGAAGTGATGCTTTCTGTACTGCAACAAGTTAGTTTAATATGATGGTAGTAGCAAAGATTTGTCAAAACCATTTGAAATGTTGTTCTTGCAGGATTTTGAGATAACGCTTAATCGACTGCTGCCCAAGGTAACACGATTTGGGTTAACATAGATAAGAAGAGTTCAACTTTACAGAGCTGGATGAGGATGAGAAAGGAAAAATATATAGTGATCACATATTTTGGCCATACCGCCCACTGTCCTTACTCCAACACAACAAACCTTGGCATTATCGGCACTCCTCTTGCCAAATCTTGATCACTTTTCCACTGGCAAAAACATGACCTTTTGGTAGACGTACATCTTTATATGTTTGTTTGTGCTCAGAGTATTATATTGTATCCTGTGTTGTGCCTGGAGTGCCCTCGCTCAAACACTTTTTCAAAAGCTGTTATGCTCATTAGTGTGTTTTACACAAACACATGGAAAACTGGGTCTAGGTTGAAAAACAGCAAAGTCCCAGCTGGATTATGATTTAGTTACATTATGCAAGAATTTTAAACTGTTGTTTTTTGGAAATTAGAAGATAGCCCATGGTTTCCTCCTTTTTATTTTATTTAAAAAAGGATGCTTCGGCCTGGCGGGAAGTCATTTGAGACCTGCCAGGCCAGCGGGCTTGCAACAGATTAGGGAAAACCCTGCTGGAAATAAACCGGCAGAATCTGCATATCCTTCCTGTTATGGTGTGCTTTGACTGTTCACTGTACTGAAGCTGAACACTGCCAGTGAGCTGTGGTCAGTCACAGAGTTTCCCTCTCCCCTTGTCAGGACCGAGCCCCCCCCCTCCCTCCTTTTGTTACGTCGACACCGGGGAAAGTTAGTAAGTGAGCTGATGGCGGCGGCTGGCAATAAGACAAGCAGGAAATGGCTCTCGTTTCCTTATTGCTCCAAACAGGATGTGGGCGTGTAAACTGTTGACATGGGATGCCCGGAGAGCTGGAGGGGGCTTGGAAGGAGCCCAGGAGGAGGCTGTGGTGGTGGAGGAGGAGCAGAAGAAGAAGGATGAAGAGGGGGACAGAGAGAGGGAAACGGGGAGAGATTCAGTTTCTTCAGAGAATATTCATGTTAGTCTTGTGTGTGTGTGTCACCAGTGTGTGTGTCCTGCGCTCATCAAGCTCTGTTATCTTGGTCAGTGTAGTCATAAGAAAGAAACACCCTTGGATTCATGATGGCTTCTCCTTCTTCTGTTTCTTTATAAATACACACTAGCTAGCTGCTAATCCTTTGGGCTAACAGGTCATATTGTTTTATAGCTTCCTAAGCAATGATGTAATGTAGAGACTAGTGGGGCAGGGAAACAAGAAAATGACTTCCATCAGCCTTTCTGTTGAGACTGGCCTCTCAGGCAGGGAGTAAAAGTAAACATGGCAGCCCATTTGCTTACAGGGGCCGGGAGAAATCCATCGGAAACATGGTCTGACACTCAAAATCAAACTTGAGACACATCAATAGCAGCGGCCCGAAGTTACCACCTTTCCAACTGAAGTTTGGAGTGATTCAATTATTAGTTATTACTCCCCCTTATTCTATATTCTCACCTTGAAGTGCGTCGAAGGCCACGTCTTTTGCATTAAAAAGAAAACTGTTTTTGTAACACCCAACCTAGCAAGCATTTTTGGAAAGCTTTGACATTTCTCCCCTTTTCTTTACTCTCTTCTCCTGGGGTGCAGGAATCGGAGCTGATCCCGCCCGGCCGCCATGCCGGAAGGCCAAAGACTTGAGAAAGGAGCGACGTCTTCAGAAAGACCAGATTAGACAAAACGCTGATGGAGTCCCCTCCATTGTCTCTCCTTCCCCCCCCACTGCGGCCCAGACCAAACCCCTGGAAGATTTCATCAATGAGTCACTGCCTGACAACTCTTCTCATTGCCTTGAGGTAAGCAGAAATCTAGAGTGGGTGCTTTCTTTCTTTTTAATGTGACTTGGAATAAGCATTAGCCTTTTGTGATGATTCCATCTTTTCATTTAGAAACATTTTTAGTTGAGCTCTCTCGATCCAAAATGTTTGGATTCAGTCATCTTGATTTTGGGTTTCATAGAGCCCTCTCCCCCTGCTCCAGTGACTTCACCATGTGTTTATGTGTGCGGAGAGGATAGCTGGCCAGAGCGGAGTGGAAAAACCACCTCTTCCTAGATCTAATTCAACCAAATGACACACACCACACAAACTGGGTCGCGTTTCCCTGCTGATGACATTAAAACCACAGCTCCCCGCTCCTGCTGTGAGAAGACATGGAAGTGAACTTTTGGCAGGGGGCATGACGATGCAGAAAGATCCCTGGCGAAGGCCTCGAGCTGAGGTTGGTAGAGTAACGTCATTCTTGGTATTGACCAAAATGTGAGCCAGATGCTGTGATGAACCCGGCAGTGTCTGTCTCTTGTCTACATGCCCCCCCCCCCGCCCTCCGAGACTACACCCGCAAGACCTCCCCCCAGTCTGCTCTCTCCTATTGGATTCATTATTTTGCCAGCAATTATTGTTCCATTTCACTAAGTGGGCATGAACACTCGGTCGTCCCTTGCAAAGGAAGGATAATTATACGTCTTACAAGGCTAATAATTGGAAGATGTCTCTATTTGACCCATTTAGCTGTTTATTACATGCAGCTAAGCGGCATCTGTTTTGTGGCTAACAGACAATTTGGAGGATAAGCAGTCGAGTGAATCTGGTTCTTAGTCCTGGGCTTCTGTACCGTTGACTGTTGCTACAAGTTTAAAGATTTCAGGAAGTCACAATCGGTAACAGGAAAAACCAAGTTTACACTACAGCATTAAAAGGAATAGTTTGGATTATTTACAGTTGGTTTGATTAAAGTACTTATGCATGGTCAGTGTGTTATCTACAGTTTAGGGCGGTCAGCACGTCCACAGATTGATTCAGCCTCACTTACACCTTTGGTGTTGTCATAGACTCACCTCTGCTCGCTTCAAGTAATTTCTCTCTTGCCATGGTTAAAACCTGGCGTCTATGAGCTTGGGGAAGTGTATTAGATTAAAAATGATTTTAAATGCATAACAAATGGATTTGTTATTACCTCAGTGCTTGTCTTAACTGCAGCTGTGGTTCCAGTAGTCTCCACTAGGGGTCAGTGTGAGATCGTGATTCAGAGCCCCCCAGGCACCTCAGGAAGGTGTGGAACTGTTCATCTCCTAAAGAGTCTTCTCTACTGTCTCCACACTGTGCTCATATTAAAAAAACGTTTTATTAATAAAATATTGCTTACATGTCTAGTATAGTATCTATCTATAATGATGTTCTGTAAAGTATTTGAGATCCAGGTTCATATAATTGGTTAAAGCTTTGATGCGCCATGATCTTTGATTTGAATGAAAGTAAAACAAAAAGCCTTTATTTATAAAGCAGTCAGGCTGTTGGTGTTACATTTCAAGTCTGTTATGGGAATTGCTAACATTTTAATTTCCATGCTCTCTACTCTCTGCTGCTGTATTGTTTCACCAAAGGGCTTTAACCCTATCCAAATATCTCTCAATGTAGATTGAAATTAAAAGGGTTGAGCTCCACCACTGTTCTTTTATGTAAGAGGCCCAACGTTTATGTTTCACTAAAGGATATAGATGCCAAGTCATATGAGAGAAACCCACTTTAGTCCAACTCAAACAAACCCCAGGTTCAATTCCCTCTATCCTGTCCCTCCAGGGGATTCAAATGGCAGATACTCTGTGGCCAACAAAAGCTTCACAACCATGAGATTGTTAATTAAAAAGGGCCGGGGGATTTAGAAGATGAAATCTTCTTTTAGTTTGGTTGACAATCGCAACATTCAGACCCTTTTCATTTCAGACACTAAAGTCCAATACTTTGATACTGATAGTGATGAATTGGCAGTTAAAACAATTCTGGATCGATATATCAGCGGATATACTATTTGTATTATTATGATAACGCATAACACATAATGGACATTGTGACCAAGATACATCCTGCCGGGGACATTTGACAGTTTTAATGTCAATGTGTCAGTGCTCTCTGGTGGACACACTTTATAATGAAGAAGACACTGTTTTTAAGTGATCTCAAATCTAGCTGCATTTCCAATATGTCCAAGTAGGTCTACAATAATATAATATTGGCTGATATTTATCAATCTAGCTCTACTAGAAATCTAGCTTAACTGAACAATGACCAATGAACAAGAGCAACAAATGAAAGCTGATTTGTTTCCCCTGAACTTTTCTCATGGTCAGCAAAAAGAATGTGGGGCTGTGAATGTTCGTGAAAATGAACATTGTTATTTATCTTTATATGATGGCATGGTGAAGCACTGGAAATGGCCCTTAATACACAATACGAAGAGAAGATGGAAACAGAAAAGGCTCATGATTATTCCTGCTCTACCTTATTTTTCTTTGACTTGATTGCTTGTTATTTAGTTATTTGGAGGAACACCTGCTGTTATTCTATGGAGATGGACACAACACAACCTCTTTGTATTATTCTTGTTTTCCAGTCAAGCTACTGCTAAGGCTACCAACAGCTGCCATTGGTGAAAATAACAAAACGTTTTCATCTTATTTGTAAGATGGTTCAAAATCTTCATAGGCGTGTCACCCATTTAAGAGGGTGTGTGTGTGTCCCTCTTTCCTTTCACACTCTTTTCGCTCTTCTTCCCTCTTTGATTTGTGACAATTTCTTCCCTTTGTTAAGGATTTGAATCACCACTTATGTCATTCTCTGTACTTTGTCCATTTTGATGTTAACCTTTGTCTGCCCGTATTCTTTTTGAAGGTGAGGCTAGTGCGCGCCAATCCCCCTAGCCCGCAGTTCAAAGCCTCTTTCGACGCCTCCTACCAGGTGTACAAACTCTACCAGATGGCCATTCACAAGGACCCTCCTGACAAACCCTCCGAGAGCCAGGTCAGAGGGTGGGGGGTATAGGTCGACCTGCTCTAGGGGTACAGAGGGAGGGAGGGAGGGAGGGAGGGACAGGGTCTACAAGTTTGGGCACCTACAGGGACATCAAAAGGATTTTTACCTTGGTCTAATCTCTTATGAATATTTTAACCTAGATTTATTTTTTCATCATATAATGGTCTAAAGTTTATAATTTCTTCAATGATTTCCTTATTTTAAGTGCTTATATTGTTTTATTTGAAAGAATGCAACAAAAGCAGTAGTTTTAATTTTTAAAAATTATTATTAGTCATTATTATTTACCAAAATAGTAAAACATTGTTTATACCTTAAAGGGTAACTTTAGTATTTTTCGACCCAAGTTGTTGTGTCTATATGACTAATTTGGACACCAGTTTGAAATTTGACGAGTAACAACTGAGATGGCCGCAAAAGGGCAGCGTCACTGTACATCCACTAAAACAGTTACATTTTTGCCGGTGCAGGCTCAGATTGTTTGTCTGACAACATTATGGAAAGGACCTTACAGAGAAATAAAGAGTTGTTCTTGATCCTGTCTAACCAAAACTTGCTCTGAACTCATAAGCTGCATCCACACAATCTAAATCAGCTCAATACTCCCCATTATAAATCTTTAGGGTTACACTACTTTTTCTATAATCCAACACCCAACTCTGACAACACCGGCACTCATATCTCTAACTTTCCCTCACCTTTCCACCATCTAGCATCAGGTCACGTGACACAATAACAAACAAACCTGATCTAGCTATACAAAACAAAAGGTTGTGCGATCCTTTCCATAATGTTGTCAGACACTTCTAATAACACTTTGAGCTGTCAGTGGCAAGAACAAGCATTTGTATTAAACGTATAAGGACTATTATTACTACTGTACATTGGACCAGTTCCAAACCAATACCAAAGTTACCCTTAAAGTTTGTAGTGGCTATTATTTGCATTTAAAAAGAAATGTCAAACATTTAACCCATTTCACATGTTTAAATCATAAGGAGCAGTCATAAATGTTCCGTATATATCTTCAAACTCTGACACGGGACATAGATTGTAGTAAATGAACTATTCATGCAAAAACATTGCAACAACAAACCGAAAGGCAGTTAGAAAGTCTCTGTGATTTCATAAAAAACTAAATTAACATGTCGGTATTTAAATGACTATGTATATAGAAGCGTGAATGAAAGGGAGAGGAAATGGGGGGGGGGGGGGGGGGAATGTTTCCATACGCCATGGTTGAGAGCAGTGTTTCTCCAGGTGTCTGAGTTGGCCCTCAGTCAGCCAGGTCTTCAGTCTTGAGCTGTTTTCGGTGTAAGGGGGGGGGGGGGCAGTTTGTCAGCTGAACCCTCTCGACCTTCACACATTTACCTCGTCTTCGCCCCCATCACTTCACCATCACCATAGTTCCCTGTGTCTGAACTGGAATTGCGTTTGAGGATTATGCAGTGATGATGAGATTCTAATTGTCTTTGTGCGTGCCGCGTCTGTTTTAACCTTGTTTATCTTCTCGAGAGGAGTCTGTAGAGCTGCAAGATTGTATATATGTCTTTCTGACATGATTCATTGCGACACAATGTTGGATTCTCTGCTTCCCCGGACTTTACACGCGCGCCGACAATGTGTTGAACCTTGAATCACCACTCCCCCTTATTAATATGCACTAGCCTCATCCTCAAGTCCTTTTATTACTTCAAAAACCCACTTTCAGTCTCCTAGAATCCTGTTGTTTTCTCGCTCTGTGTGTTCATTTTGCAGAACAATCTGATAAATACCCAAAACAACTCAAAACAGACCTGCTGTATTAGCTTCTGGCTTCGGGGTCTGGGAGACTGACGTGTACCCTATGATGCCAAAACACTTGTATAACACTGTTTAAAGCTTCTATTGTTGAGTCCTGCACTGTCAATTCCTCCAAAGCACCCATGCTTCCTCCTCTTCCTTTTTCTTTCTAACCGTCTTTGATTTGATTGTCAACCTTTATAAATCCTCCCTCCACACCCTGTGCTTGAAGGTGAGGCTAGTGCCGGTCAACTTTGAGGACCCTCAGTTCGCAGCGTCCTATCAACAGTCGGTGGCGCTGTACGCCCGCTACCAGATGGCCATTCATGGTGATGACCTCAGCGCATGTAGTGAAAGCGAGGTACTGCATGATTATTGTTCTGCACCTTCTGTACGGTAGGGCACTGCTGCACACGCTTGTTTCAGCATCTTGCTGCTGTCCTGTTGTGTCGTTTTTTAAAATTAGTTCTCGATATTTTTGACTGTTCTCTTTGATTTTTTCCCCTTTTTTTTCAATATATTCTGGGATTTTCAACATTAAAATGAATATCCTTATTGAAAAACTGTTTTAAAAAATGATGGATTCATTGATAATGAAAGTAAATCATAGTTTGGAAGCTAAATCATTATTTTAATTGATGATGAAGGCCATCAACAACTCCCAGTCCTTTACATGAGCAGTGTGCGTTCACTTGGGAGAATTGTAGCATTCATTGATCCCACGATTAATAATTTTGACGATTAAAACTTTGTTTTGCACATGGAAGGGGAAAGCTGTAACTTGAGACTCTACGAAGGAAAGAGAGACAGAGTTCAGTAGTTTTTGCAGTGAAAGAGAAGTATTGTCTAGTAATGAATGGAAATGGGAAACAGTAACCAGGTATAGATTAATAGTTTAAAAATGAATTTTAATGCACAGTTAATTGCACTATAAAACACCTCCATTTCTCCACTTTTACATGTTAAAAGAGAAGAAAATAAAGTCTAGTCAGGATGCAGAGGTGCTGGACATTCTCACTATCCTGAGAGGGCCTTTTGTCCCTCAGGGCTGGAAAAACAACCTCCTCCTCCACCCTCCTGCCAGCAGGCCTCCGTAAATTACTGAGTTCTCCAGCTTGTAAAAGTAAGGTAATTAATAAATAATAAAAGCTGTCGGATTGGGCAGACCGTGGCAGATTCTTTCCTAATGCCATAATAACACCAGCTCTATTAAAGGGAACGTGTGTGTTTGTGTGCGCTTCGGCTCCGGTTTATAACTGTACCGGGATCAGATGGGTTCAAGAACTAGCAGAATAATTACATTTTTGTATTAAAAAACGAAAAGGTGTGAGGCTCCGTAAACAAATCGTCTGTCTGTTGGGTTTACCAGATCATAAAGATTTTTCTTTTTAATGATGGACTTTCCAGGTTGGATACTGACTGAATGTAGTGTTAAGCACAGAGTGAAATACGGTTGGGTTAATTACGTTTAAAGGCCTTTCATTGTAATTCAACTTGGCAGCCCCACCATAGGGAATTGTATAACAAGTGCTTGAATATTTTTTATTCGGACGCTTTTATAAAGATGATTGTGTGTACAATTCATAAGCCATAGTCACGCCTGGTTATAAGCTGAGGGATTTGGTCACAATTGGACAGCTCTTAGTACGTCTGTTCACACCTGGCAATATAATGCATCTCCACAGGGTGACCTGCTGTGATTGGATCTAACTACCCCATGCTATATGTCAATAAACACATACATCATTTGTTTTTAACCGCAGCAATTAAAGAAGAATCAAATCAAAACAGGCTGGGTGTATTGCCTGACATATTCCACAAAAACAAAATAGCCAAATGTGTTTTACGCACTCATAATAACTCTCAATGGGTTTTCAGAAATTCATCATTGACAAAATCAGTGATTTGAAAACCAACTGAAGATGAAAATAAGGAGGATCAGCTTTTAAATTATGAAAAAAAAGTTGTTAAATGCGTTCCAAACCACATGGGCAAGAGGTTTGAGCAATCAAATTACAAAATGTGTGAGTGGTCGTTTAGCGCTGTCCACTTCCCATCGCCCAAGATGTCTATTAAAACCAAGTGTAAGCAGGGTTATACATTCACACATTTTCTGTGCTACATAGCAATATTCTACATTTTTTACACTATTTATATTTTGACAGACACAGAGACGACTCCACAACGCTCCAGCCTCCTTGGATTGGCAGCTTTGAATAATGGCTGCTGTTGTCTCATTAATGCCAGAATTGGTGATGCCATGCTGTCCCTTCATTGGATTTGTCTCATTCCTCTGAGGTTTATTTGTGCGTAGTCATCTCTAATTGTTCCAATTTAAGTTAATCTAACTTCATTATAGGCAACTTCCCTAAATTGGACTCACTGTGACAACCTCTCCTGAGCCCACAGTGCTAAACACTACTGATTTTTATTTTGTTCCACGTCAAGCTTCTGGTTAACTCTCCAGTTGTTTTCCCAGAAGCTCAGAGCTCCCCTATTGTCCTGTGGCCCTATAAAGAAATGAGAAACACATTGTTGATGTGGTGATGGCACATGTTGGTGTCATGCCATTTTATGCCTGCTGCTGCTACCGAGAAGTTGAGTCATTTAGGATCTGTGGAGGTATTTATTAATCCATTAAAGTATTACCTAGGGGCTGAGTGTGGAATACCGCCATCCTGGCTCAGAGCCAGGCGGTGTGTGTGTGTGTGTGTGTGTGTGTGTGTGTGTGTGTGTGTGGTGTGTGTGTGTGTGTGTGTGTGTGTGTGTGTGTGTGGTGTGTGTGTGTGTGTGTGTGTGTGTGTGTGTGTGTGTGTGTGTGTGTGGTGTGTGTGTGTGTGTGTGTGTGTGTGTGTGTGTGTGTGTGTGTGTGTGTGTGTGTGTGTGTGGTGTGTGTGTGTGTGTGTGTGTGTGTGTGTGTGTGTGTGTGTGTGTGTGTGTGTGTGTTGGTGTGTGTGTGTGTGTGTGTGTGTGTGTGTGTGTGTGTGTGTGTGTGTGTGTGTGTGTGTGTGTGTGTGTGTGTGTGTGTGTGTGTGTGTGTGTGTGTGTGTGTGTGTGTGTGTGTGTGTGTGTGTGTGTGTGTGTGTGTGTGTGTGTGTGTGTGTGTGTGTGTGTTGCCAAAATTGTCAAAATTGTACTACTATTAGATAGTACAATGTCCTAGAGGGGAATGGCTTTGTTTGTTTAAGGGTGTAAGCATTTCCTGTCATACCATGACTGGAAAGGAGCCAGACATGATTTCTTCCACATCCAATCATGGTTTTCCTGACAGAGTTGCAGCACAATTATTTAGACATACACGTGCATATACACACGCGCACACTCTAACTCACACTTACTGGTCTTAACTGTTTTGCTGAGCCGTGACTCTGAGTTCCTGCACATGTGGCATTCATTTTGAAGAAAACAAATTCTGTTAAATCTGTATTTACTCTTCTTGAAGGCCAGGACCTTAACCAAGAAATGCGAAAAGAAAAAAAAGTATATGGAAAAATCTGCTAAATGGCAACAAATTAACTTGAAAAAAGGAATGAAGAAAATAGCTTTTGGCTCAGATTGGTTCATAAACCAATTGCAACATAAATATGTACAATACAAAAGATGTCTTATATCAGAGCACATAGCATTTTGTCTATTAATCTGTGATTTGCAGCTAGGTTTCTGGAGCTTCTCTGCTGCACACTTAACTAAACCATTATCTAGTCAGCAAATGTTTGGCTAGGACAGAGAAAGACTTTTTTTTTAACGTGAAGAGTTCATACAGTAACAGTAAAATGTTGCTAAAATAAGTACAGCAAATCGAGCGAGTAAGGAGCACAATGACTAGAGGTCTAAGTAGCAATTAGTCTTAAGCAGATGCGTGTGTCTAATGTAACTATGTGTGTGATGGAAGACGCGATAGCTTGTGTGTGTGCGTGCTTTCAAAACGGCTGCTTGCCCTTCTAATGGTACACAGATGAGTGTTTACTATAGGAAAGGGAGAGTTAGAGAGGAAGTGATGGACTCCATGTGTTGCACATGAGAACGTTCCAGAGGGCAACATGGACACGGCTCTGTTTACCGGCATGTGTGTTGTTGTATTAGAGATACAGAGAGGAAGCTGGGATTGTATTCACATGTTTGTACCCTTGCTGCCTTCATGCCCGAGTGACTGCGCTTACACATTAGACTGACTATCTCCTGCCCGGTCTGTGTGTGTTAATTACTTTTGGCTTTTTGATTGTGTCCGTGTCAGCCTGGTGGTCTGTTGAGTGTCAGTGGCTAGAGAGGAGTCAGTCCTGCCAGGCTCCAGGAGAGCGGCCTCACCCAGCCAATTAAGTTTACACAGCAGTGGAAAGCTGCTCCTCGGCTCCTTGGTATGATTTCCCACATCCAAGAATGCATTTGCATTCATTAACGGGCTCTAATGTGAAAGAGTTCTCACTTTCCATTGGCTAATCGAATAGCATTTTAATACAAGGTCAATTGTCGTAGCATTGGCTCTATAAATGATGTCATGTAATAACTGCAGCTGTTGTTTCGTAAACCATTTAGTTTTATTTGTAAGGTTTAAACTAAAGTTTCATTTGTGCCCTTAGGCAATATTGCACAAATTGGGAGTCTTTGCTGTTGGTCATTTGTTCAATTGGCAATGCAGTAGTCAAGTTAGTAGAGGAAAAATACACTTCTTTACTGGCTTGGACACACAGGTGGGGAACATGATAAGCATTGTTTTGCACGAGAAAGATCATTATCAACAGAACACATGTAGTTTCTACAGTCTTTCCACATTGAGCATTGAAAGTCAGTCCAGCAGAAAGTCCCACATCATCATCAGTTACAGACTGAAGACCCACCTGTTCCGACTGCACCTTAGCTAATAAAACAATACAAAATACCCTTCTAATATCTGTTTGTAGGTTTCTTCATTTTAAGCCAGTCCGTTGTTAAATTGGTTGGCTAATTGAAAGCTAATATAGTTTTTAGGTTTGCATATTCCTCGTTGATCGCACTTGGAAGTGGTATCTAAAACGAATGCAATTGTAATTTAAATGTGTAGAAAATGCTGTTTAGCAGTATAGAATTAGAATACATTTAAATAAAAATAATATTAGCTCTTTACATTTGAGCTTGTTTATAACATTGAAATAGTAGTAGTTTGACAATAACAAGGTAATATTTAATAGCAACAATGATTTACAAGATTAATAACAAGGGAGTAGCCTGGTGTTAAGTATGGATTTATCCGGTTGTTATTAGTTAAATGTATTTAACAGAATTATTTGGATGCCAAAAATAAAGGGTAATAATGAGAAACTATTTTAATGACAGCAAAAATTAATACTATTTAGTAAGAGTGTATTTTGGTCACAATTTGGTAACTTGCTAACAAAAAACTGGTTTAATATTGTGCATATGGTCATACATTATTGGGGTAATAATCTGATAATAATGAGGAAAAATAGGTTGACGTTTTCACAATATAAAAGGTTACTATTAGGGCACACTTATACCTTAAAAATCCAAAGAGTAAATAAACATTGGAAACCCAAATTAGGAATATATTTGCATATTTGAGCTTTCCTGATATTGGGCTTATATTACCGAAATTACGTATCATAAATAGGACGATATTACCCGGTTATTACTTTGGTAATTGCATGGTTTTCCTTTACTTGTCCCTATTTCATATTAAAATATGACTCCACTATTACCATGTTATTAAGTAGTATTTGTAGAGTTGCCATCTACTGCTACTTAAAGTTATCTTGGCTCAATGGGGGTTGCAGTAATTTCAAGTGATACTTTGCAAGTGCACATGGCCCTTATTGCCTAGAGCAGCAGAATGTAAAGGTACAAATTACATTTTATTACATATTGTTGTATTTGAGCCATTCTGTCTATCCCCCCCTCCTCTCCCGGTGTGAGGTTTAGTCTGGTAAAAGCAGAACTGTGCGTTGCATCTTGCTGAAGTGTTCAGCTCTGCAGGGTGCACAGTTTGTGAGTCTTTTATAGCTCACAACAACAGCTCGCAGCAAGAAGTGCATTTTTCAGTTATGTGTTTGTTCAGTTCTGTACACTAGCTGTCTTCCTTCTCGAGCCTCATGTCTAATAGATTTACTTATTTTCCTGACTGGTGCTTCACTAATAATTTGTGGATTTAGTCATTTTTATGACAAGAATCCAACTCAAGTGGGCGAGTTTGAAGGGAGCAAAACAGTTTGCTTCAGGCAGAGGTAAAATAGAAATGACAGATGACAGTGCATCATTTGTTAGCCCTGCTCTGCCAAAATGTCCCCGTGTTAGAGAACACCGCGTTGGTGTCATCAACACACACGTCAGCTGTGGCAGGCACACAGAGAATCACACTCTTTTTTTGGATGAGTGCAGGATACTGGCAGGACTTTGAGTTGCACTTAAGCTATGACTGTCCCACCCAATGAACCCTGCCTTCAGCAGGCTGTGCTATTACTAGCTTTACTACTGTCTTCATAGAAACAAACAAAAAGAAAAGGTGGTTGTGGGTTTTCCAGTTACTTGTGTAACTTATTAGTTTTGATAAGAATGGGAGACATATTTTCTGTCCCAGTATTGGGCTGTACAGAGCTGTGTACAGAATTACTCTGATGAATCCATTTATTGACCAAGACCTATGTGAGAGTCTAGTCTTAGGTCATGAAGGGCAGAGACGCTTGTTAGCCGAGAGACACGGTTCAATTGAGGAACTAAACTAGCCAAAACAAACTGCATTATTAAGGAGTCTTAATGTACCAGCATCATTTAGCCTGTAAAAGTACACAAAAATCACCATTCTGTTCTTGACCCGGTTTGAGAATGGCAGCTCATGTTTTGTTCAAAGTAAATTCAAAGGAACAGATCTTTAAGCATTTGTTCTTTCCTACAGACGCACTGTCTTTAGGAAAGAACAAATGCTTAAAGATCTGTTCCTTTGAATTTACTTTGAACAAAACGCTTTTTAAGCATTTCGCCCACTGCTAACCTTGCTAACCTACATCTATAATTAAAATAAGTAACTTTTCACATCATTCTGTATTTCACTGAAGAACACCGAACAAACTATATCCCAAAAGTCAACAGGTCACAATAAGCTATAACACTGAGAGGCTTTTCTTATGCAACTACATTGAAAAATACCCAGACATGGAATAACGAACTACAAACTATAAAACAGTGTGTTTAATTATTTTCAAGTAGTAAATGTTGATTAGTTATTGGATTGTTTTATCTTCTTTGGTGTCTAAAGGCTTCTTGAGAGCAGCAGAATTTGGACTTCAGTTAGTTGTTACCTCAACCGAACATCTGTCAGTCGAAACATCTGGTTGATGCGGTTGAATGTTCGTAAGCATTGTGTTTCTACGTTGTAGATGACCAGGAGACACTTGGTGGGTCTTCCAGTTCAAGTGGTTTACACTGAAATCTGTTCGACAATCTGCTTATTATGCTAATTAGCATATGTTGCCAACGGCGTACAGCTAAAACGTTTCTGAGTGGAACTTGTGGTTTTGAAATTTGGTTCCACATTACGTGCATCTACATACTGTGTATTCTGTGTGTGGCTAAATGCCCCAATCAGCGGCCCCCTGTCCCGTGACTTTTTGATAACCTAAAATCAGTACCAGCCCTAAACATAACTCATACCCTCTTGTTTAGTTAGTTATTCTGAAACCTCTCCATCCTACGTTTATGATACTTGCTATTCTAGACTCCTGTCCTGCTCACCAGAGAGAGGAACAAAAAGGTTGAACATCTCTGCAATTGAAAGACACAGCTGTGAAACATTTTTCCTGTGAAATATGAACTTGAAACTGTGGTGCGGTGCATGAGGGTGAGATAGAGCGAATAAACCAAAAGCTGTCCATCACTGCTCCACTGTGGCCGAGCTGGTTCTCATTATGCGTCGATTTTGGCCCTAGACATGGAGGTATGCCCCGTTTGTCTTCCAGTACTGCTTGTCTGTAAACACACTGCTCTCTACCTTGGTGGTAAAAAAGGAGGAGGAAATAGTAGAGAGAATGGAAGAAAGATTTAAAGTTTCTAAAGTCCCCCAAGTAATTGATATCTCATGCGCATTTAAAAGTGTGTTCAGGGGAATGCTATTTTGACGGCAGCTCTTATTATTTAAGTTGTCACTATGTCCTCTCCGGACTGTGTGTTTCCCTTGATAGGCTAAATGTTTTCATTTGTGTAAATACAATTTTCCTTTTCATGTCCCTTTTGTGAATGAGGGGGGGGGGGGCTGCATATGATATGTGACACCTCGGTTAGGAGAAAAGAGAGAGACATAAACTATATAGGCGAGCCAGGGAGACATGTATGGTTTTCATTTCTGCTTTTTCAAGAGAGTTGGTGACCCAGAATACTAACTATTTTTCTCTCTGTTCCCCCCCCCTGCCTCACTCCACAGTTCCGGAGATTTCTCTGTGATTCACCACTAGAGGTATGTATTTCCTTTGGCCTGTTGACAGTTTAATAAAACCACCTTTTAAAATGTCTCCCTTCATCCATATGTGTTACTACCTGTAATGATTTAACAGCACCGAAAATGTCCTCCCGGTGAAATTACTGTCATGGTGATGATGATAATGTTTGGAAAAATGTCCACTTTCAGTATTTAGTTCTCCATCAAACACGCTCAAAGGACACGAAGGTTCACTTAGTTCCTCTCCTCCAGCACATACCTACCCGACCACCTTTGCTCTCGCTCTTCAAGAGCCCTCCAGCTGGATTGGAGGGGGGTTAAGGGATTCAGGAAGAGGTTTTTGTTTCATATCAGAGGGGTTTTAATTTAGTCCTGTCCAAGAGAAAGGGGGTGTTGAGGGAAGAAAATAGAAAAATGTGGTGTCCAGATTGCGTTGTGAGCACCAGAGACTTTCCTCTGGCATTCACAGAATGGGACACACTACTGCTCTTCATATTACAGATATGTGTTTGATGAGACAGCTTTGTGGACTTCAATTAGGGACCTACAGTAACATATGGTTACAAAAACAAGTTATTGTTTAGGCATCATGGGAAATGTCTATTGTCTCCTGGTGCATTGATACAATCTTGAATGAAATCCATTGGCTGATTAGATGCTTTTTTTTAGATGCTTCAAATATGATGGATATTGATGGCATTTGGAAAAGGATTCAGTGTTAAGCTATGGTATTCTCTGTGATCGCTGAGTTGGATGTGGAAGCAGCAAGGCCTCACTGAACACATAGCAGTATACTAGAGTGTTATTTTATTTATTCAAAATAATTGTAATTAACAGAAAACACTACCATTTCCGTTACTTCTACGGTGGCTGACAGGTGCAAATGCGTTACACTGGCCCAAAACACTTCCATCAGGAGATTTGCTAGGTTAGCTAGCTAGCAAATCTGCAATACTATCGGAAGGAATCATGTGATAACATTGTTTAAATAAGGCAATAAAAGTAATTTTTTTATTAAACGCTGCACGTTTCATCAAGTTGGTTCCTGTTTTCTAAAGAGAGTTGGTGAGGATGCATGTGTTTTGGCACATTTGTGCTTTTATATTATGATTGACATTTTCCTTGTGTTTTGGGCAGTTGTAGCGCCTGCACCTGTCATCCATTGTCCTTCTCTCTTTATAAAATGTAGTATCTCTATTGAAATAACTATAACTCCATTTGGGTTATAGGATTTTCTCAATCTCTAACTCAAGCAAATGTATTCGAGAGAGACAAGCTCTGCCGCTGTGCTAGACATAAAAAAAACAGTGCATGTAAATTTGACTGGCATAGATTTTGCTATATTTTAGATTGATGGCCATTCAAGCTGCAGATCGACAGAATAAGGATTGATCGGAGTAAATCCCTTCTTAGCAGGCTTTTTGAGCTGCAGCCTTTAGAAACACCATTGGACCTGTTGGGTCAGAACAATTACACACTTAATTAGACCCAGGATGGGCACTTATACCAGCCACTTTAATAGGACTGAGGGCGAGGAGCACACACAAACTGACGGACACACAATAACAGTCACTCGGTGTTGCTCTGTGGGCCCCCTAAGGTCTCCACTAATGAACATCATTAGTGTTTATAGGAAACAAGCTTTTATCACCTCGTCAAGGCTGGCGGCCTGGCACTCTGAATTACACACTTCTGCACACACACACATAATGTGGCACACTGCCTCACATATCTTCCTTCGCCATCCCTTCCTCTTCTTCATTCGTTTGGCATCCTCTCGTCCAAAGGGTTTTTATTCCTTTCTCTGATCTTCCTCTCTGTCTTCTCCTGTCTCTCTCCAAACACTCTCCTTTTCAGAGGGATTATGTGTGGCTTTCTGCGCTACCTGTGCATGTCGGCCTCATCTGTCTCCAATCAGAACGCTATTAAAATACACAAACACACACTCACCACATGGACCTTTATACTGTGTGGTTCAGCTCACATGTAATCCTCCATTTATACAAATGTATGCAAACGGCATAATTACAAATCCAACTAATTAGCATGCACGTTGTCTGACTTGTTTGTTTAATTTCCCATACAATTCTGAGATGTCATGCTGAAACTGAGGTAATGAACAGCCTAATTGTTTTAATCCACATGTAAACATATTTGTGCATTCTGATAAACAGTGGCTCGTATACATGCAAACATGATGAGCAGCAGTCATGCAGGTGTCTGTCCCTGCCTCAGTGAGGCCTCAGTGGCAGAGCTGTGCTGGACAAACTTTAGCTTTTATAGGCTGTGTGGGGGATCGTGCACTCATTCTGTTTCTATTTATTTTTCTTTACAGCTCCTAATGTGCCTAACCAAGGGGCAAACACTCATTAACAGGGCTGTTGGCCAATTACTCACTACCTTTTTTATGGCCACGGCTCTCAGTTTTTTCTCCCTCTGTCCTTCTGTGATTTGGTGTTTCTCTCTTTCTCTGAGAAATAGAGAAACACATCACCAGGGAGAGAACCAGCTGACATACATCACTGTGAACACACATGCCTCCCCAGCTAGAAATGTTTGGTTCTAAAAACATTCTGAGAATGTTACCATTCATTGTTCGAGGAATGTTTTCAGCGGGAAGTTTTATTTTGGTTCCCAGAATGTTCTTCTGAAAGCTAGGATAACGTTCTCTAAAAACATTCTTAAGCTGTTTTTGATAACATTGTTCGAACTACTATTCTTAACCTGTGGGGGGCTGCAGGTTTTTTTTTCTTCACGAAACTGTGTCTCAGGGCTTCTTAACATTTAACAACCTATTAATGTGTCATACCCACTTAACGGGAAGAAACTCAGCTAACTGACGATACGAACCATTTTTACCGAAACAAAACAAGCCCACAAGAAGCATCTAAATGAGCCCTGAGTGTAAAAAATGCTAACGCACTTAGCGCAGAACTCACGGTAGAAATACTTAATCACTTATCGGATCTGCACAAACAAGATATCAGATTTAAAGCTGAGATTCCACAGATTCTAAAAGTATTAGTATCATCACTGTGCGATCAAACCCAGACATCACACCACGTAGCTTTACGGAGCAAAAACGGCAAATAGTCTTACCTTTGCTGTTGTTCTGATCAAAAGTTGTGTTCAATGGCATTAAAATGATAAAAACGCTGCTGAAGGTTAGTCCAATGTGTCTGTGTCACTTTGAAATGATTACTGATAATCCATCGTCATATTTATGGCAAAAACCGAGTTTTCATGTATAGCTGCTATGATAGCTACGAGAGTGTATGACAGCTTCCGGTTTTGGGCATTCTGGCTGCGCATCACTCTATTCCCCAATGGGTAATGTTTAGATGGATTTTTAGGAACTTCCCCTCGATTCTATTGGCTCTAACGGTTAAAAGGAGGTGTCAATCATCAAAATCGACCGGTGGGTTCCAGAGATATGGAAAATGCACCCAAATGATCCCAGAAGTGGGTTTTTTCTCTAAATCTCTCTAAAAAGGTCAAACTTCACTTGTTTTGCATCAATCTTGATACAGGGTACTTATATGTTATAGTTTGGATTCCTAAAACTTTTAGTCTACTAACCCATCATTCAAGGTGGTTTTCACTATAAGTAATGTATTTTTTTTGGACGGACAGTACTATTTTTTTACTATGTTCAATCTGAATTTACTTTAAAATAAAAAAAGTATTGATTCTGACTTTTCTACATCCAACTCACAGGTGTATCATTGCTTTGAGAACAAAGATGATTCATTTACCCCTTTTTAGAAGTGAAGATATAGTCATTTTGTTCTGGGAATGACATTTTCGAGCCTGACACCTGAAAAATAGGCTCAGGGCATAACGTGTTTTCAGCTGCAAGTGTTCCCAGAATGTTCTTCTGAAAGGTAGGATAACGTTCTCTAAAAAAAATCTTAAAATGCTTGGTAATAACCTTTTTTAAATGTTTTTGATAACATTGTTAGAACATTATGCCCTACTATTCTTAAAACGTTTTCAGCTGCAAGTTAGATTTTTTTATGTTGCCAGAATGTTATTATTTTAGAGTAGGATCACGTGCTTTATCGTACTGATTTATCAGAAGTCTCTTTTTAAAAAAAAGAAAAAGCTGCGACCTGCAGCTAGTACAAGTCACTGTCGGTGTCACATGTACTGGAGGGGACCCAGAATTAGACTCGCAATCAGCTGGTGAGCGTAACATTTGTTTATCAGAAAAGGGGAGCTGGGAGTGGAGGTTGGTTATGGCGGCAGTGGGAAACAGTTGTTCCAGGGTGGAGAGGCATGGCTGGTCTTGGGAGTGTGGAAGGCCTTGGATTCCTCCTGGGAGAGACACAATAATGAGTGTGAAGTATAAGCAGGCAAAGTTGTCAAATAAATCTGCTGGCAAAAAGCTAGAGCGGCACGCAACAAACCGTTCACGGGAGAGATAGAGAGAGACACACAGTAGAAACAAACACTAACAGGGGTTTCAGGGACGGGCAGTGACAGTCGGTCCATTCTTCTATACAGTATGTCTGTCGGTCTCAAATCTAAAGGGTGCTATTACGATTTCCATCCACTATGCATAAACAGTGGACACTGTTTATACGCAGCCCTCACAAACCACACACAGCCTTTCAGAAGAACATTCTGGGAAACAAAATATAACGTCCCGCGGAAAACATTCCTCGAACAATGAATGGTAACATTCTCAGAATGTTTTTAGAACCAAAAACGTCTAGCTGGGAACTCACACATGCCACCGCAAACATGCAATATCTGCTTACAGCTTATCATGAATTACGTGCTTGCTTGTTTTTTTCAGAAGGAAAATGTGGTGACATCAGATTTTTTAAAACATCCTTTCAAACAAATGCAACAACTTGTGTTTTATGACAACTTCTGCTCAATTCTGTTTGTTGTAAAGCACTTTGGCACAAACCTGGTTTGTTTTTTAAAGCGCTCTACAAATAAATCTGACGTTGACGATGACCATGTTAATATTTCGCATCCCAGGAACGTTTTATACAAATCTTTCTGTCATCTCAGGCCTTAATAACATCCTCAAAACATCCTCTGAATGTTGCAGTTAAAACGTTATGTCTTAGTTAACCTTAAACCTTATAGGAACATTATTTAAAATGATAAACATCCCCAAAAGATTCAAACGTTTTCTTTAAAACGTTATCAGAACCTGTAGGTAACGTTAGCCAAAGTTGTGAGAATGTTCCCTGCTAGCTGGGTCAGCTGTAAGCTGAAAACGGAAAAGAGTTAAACAACAGGACA
The DNA here is from genome assembly GCF_902827175.1 of Gymnodraco acuticeps. Taxonomy (NCBI): domain Eukaryota; kingdom Metazoa; phylum Chordata; class Actinopteri; order Perciformes; family Bathydraconidae; genus Gymnodraco; species Gymnodraco acuticeps. The sequence continues at coordinate 1,136,339 of NW_022989861.1, forward strand.
GCTCTGTCAGGGACTTAAGTGCTAAAACAAATGTGCATATATGTGCATTCTGACATGCACATGATAGTGTTGCTCATATGCTACACCTGCAGCCTTTCATACCGGGTTCTGTGTTCATTTGCTGTTGTGAGTGCATGACATTTGTGAGTGAAAGAAGGAGAGACTTTGAAATATGTGAGTTCAACATCTGTTGTGAGTCAGTGCCAGAATCACTGGAGCGTCATTGCTTCTTTACTGTAGCACTAACAACCTTGATGTTGCACAAAGTGGTAACACTGTAAACCCTTATTTTCGACTGATATATATATTTAGCCCTCAACAAACTAGATAAGGTTTGTTTTTAGCCTAGTTGATGTTTGGAAAGTCCTTTTGCTTCTGAAGCAATTGTTGATCTCTTGCAGCCCGATTGGCCGGTTAAAAGGAGTGAGAAGTCAGCAGTTAATAATGGTATAAAACACTCAATAAAATGGGATTTTCAAAATGGATGATTCACCCAATATGCACATAAAATATTAGAATGATGTGTCCAATTGGATGCGAGATGAGCTGCAGACACACAAACTAATTCTCCCCACATGGTTGAGCCTGGTGGAAATAATAATACAAGAAAAAGTACAAATAAATACGATAAATAAAAACACATGAGGATCAATAGCAACATTTCCTGAAAAACAAGTAAGTCACCGTAAATGAAACCAGTCTCATACCAAATACCTTGTGACTATTGTTGTGAGGAGATGGAATAAATCCAAAGCCATATTCAAAAATCTATTCTTCAACTAATATCTGCCACATCTTCTTGGCACAAGCCAAGTCTTTCTCCAATCTGCCCTTGGATTTTTTTTTTTAAACAACCGCTTTGGTCACGTTTTTTTTATCTGAAGTTGAAACTTTTGAACTCAACTGTATTTGTGTCTTTTCACTTGGCCCTGAGGACATTTGTGTCTATTCACGTCTTTGCCTGAACTCACCTTAATAGCAATATTGAGGTAGAATTAGCTAAAATAAGTAAATCAACACATTCTATCAACTTTGAACAGTCCAAGAAAAGTTTCAGTATTGCATACTAGGTTACAGATTCTGAAGATTTTAAATGGTGGAAACCAAACATGCAGTATACCACCTCCCCACTTTGTCCAGACGTGCACCCTGCCCACACCACCCTGTATTTGAGGCCATATGAGAGCGATTTGGGGCTGCAGGGGAAGCTCTGAGGTGGTTTAAAGTGTTCCAGAGAATGTTTAGATTGTTGTCACAGTGGCAAGGACACAACCATTAAGCTGTCGTCTGAGGTGACGCACAGGTCAGTCAGACAGAATCGGCCTTGAAAGGGGGAACAAACAAGCAAACCCAGACAGACGTTACTTATATCGCACACAGGCATTTACATTTATATAACTGTGCCCAAGCATGTATACTGGAGGTGGGGTAAAGGGAAAAGATCTCCCTCTTTCACTCTGATCACCTCACGCTCTTTCCCTTTTACTTACAACTTCTAAACTGACAGAGGGGCCTCTGACAAAGCCTCCAGTGTTTCTAGGGGAACCGGTGCCAAGAAATAACAGGCTGCCTGCTTTCACAGACGGACAGTTCCCTCAACACACACACACACACACACACACACACACACACACACACACACACACACACACACACACACACACACACACACACACACACACACACACAGCCTAATAGAGTGCAGTGCTTGCTCCAGATGTGATGCCTGTCACCCTTCAACACCCCTAGCTTTCCTCTTATTAACTTTGATTTTTTTTTTTTTAAATCATCCCTCTTTTTTGCCTCAATTCACATCATCTTTATCTTATAATATATCATATCTCCTCTGATGTGGATCAGCATTTAGACAATTTAATCATCCCCTCCCACTCAACTTCCCATACACAGAAGTAATGGACTGGCGTATATTGTGTCTGACAGGTAATCAGAATTGAGTGTTCATGGGGCCAGATATCATTATATTTTTTTACTAACAGCTCTACTCAAAGCTACTAGATGTTAATGGCCGATGTGGTTTTGTTTGCCGGATTGAAGACTGCATTTCCCATGAACACCCCTGCCTTGTGTTGTAAAGTAGCATTTGGTTTGGAAGCAAGTGAAAAGTGATCCATTCGTTTTACTTTTTCATTTTTTAAAAACCAAACTTAGCCAATGAATCAGCTAGCTTTCTTTTAAATGTATTTTATAAATACAATAGACATAATACATACCACTCAAGGAGGAAAAGGAACAATTATCAAACCGTTTTTAATATGTTCAAATCCCACAATTCTCCTGATTGGTTGAATGACCAACCAAAGTTGACTCGCCCCATGTTCCTTCTTGCTCTTTCAAACGTTTTCTTTTTTTTTCTTTGCTAAATTTCCTCCAGCATCAGCCATAACCGCAATATCATTTAAAAAGTATTTCTTATTAACTGCCAAACGTCCTACACGCTGACAAACTTTTCATGCGAGAATGTAAACATAGACTCTCCTTTCTGCCATAAATCCTTTGCTGGGAATTGGACCCAGTGACAGGCATTAAGAATAACTTTAGAAAATGTGCTTGCTGATGGACATTTAGAAGCATCACTATTAAAATCAGACTGTTTCATAACCAGGCAAAAACTCCTTGTGTTTTTTAAAAACCTTACATGGTACTAAAGAGGAATGTGGCAAAGAGTCTCCCTGTGGGTGAAGCTTATCCCTTTGGTGTGTGTGTGTATTGTTTTTATTTGGCCAGGTTTAATTTGGTCAGAGTTAAGGCCCAGTGGCGCGATGGATTAGCGTGCTAGCTCTCTCTGTGTTGTGATAACTAGCAGCGTCTGCACTACTTAACTGAGTCCAGATGAATGCTGGTAAAGGAGAAGGATCTTGTTACTATATCACTGAAGAAAGACACACACACTCACACACAAACACACACACTCCACACAAAGCAATACCCTGGCTTACTTTGACTTTTAACCTTAACCCCAAGACTCTCGTCTTAAGCCTCTGTGATAACACCAGTAAAGTGACTCGATTGAAAAACCCAGCGTGTGGATTTGAGATGAGAAAACGCAACGTGTGTCAAACACTTAACGCTTTTATTAATGGTGGTAGACTCGAGCATGCGGGTGGACACCTACACCCACATTCTTTCATGCCACATGGAGAGAGCAGACACAGACATATAGGAGAAAGCTTGGCAACACTCCACTGCCGCCTGGTGAAATGGATTTTGCTCATGCAGGGTCTTTTATTAAAAAGTCCTCTCCTGGAGTGTTTCTGTGGCCAGAACCCCCCCCCCCACTCCAACTCCACCCTGCTCCTGCTCTCACTCCACATTTGGGAGCCATTAGCAGGCTGAACGTGAGGCTACTGTACACCCCCACACATAATGTGTGAGGCCTGGCAGGGAAAAGCCTGGATTATCATACACTGCCATACAGGTGTGTGTGTGTGTGTGTGTGTGTGTGTGTGTGTGTGTGTGTGTGTGTGTGTGTGTGTGTGTGTGTGTGTGTGTGTGTGTGTGTGTGTGTGTGTGTGTGTGTGTGTGTGTGTGTGTGTGTGTGTGTGTGTGTGTGTGTGTGTGTGTGTGTGTGTGTGTGTGTGTGTGTGTGTGTGTGTGTGTGTGTGTGTGTGTGTGTGTGTGTGTGTGTGTGTGTGTGTGTGTGTGTGTGTAAGTAAAAACAGTCCCATTAAATACCACATTCTCATTCCACTGTGATTTATATATTTGACATACAAACTATATGGCACACAAGAGTTTTACTATGGTTTTGACCAATGACCACGTTCCCTCTTGTGTTTTTCCTCTCGTTGCCTCTGCTCAGGCGGAACATTCTCCAGATGGGCCCGAGGAGGGCTACGGCTCCTTCCATCAGCAGTACTGGCTGGACGATCGCATCGTGGCGGTGGGGGTGATCGATATCCTGCCTACCTGTGTGTCCTCGGTCTACCTGTACTACCACCCAGACTTTTCCTCACTGTCTCTGGGCTCCTACTCTGCTCTCAGGTTGGTTTCACATGCTCCTCAGATCTCAGACACATTTCCCAAGTTGAGAAGCTTCCAACTTTAGTCAGTTTGAGTTTTGTGACCATGCTATCCAAGCGTGCTGGAACAGTTTGAAGCTTCATAGAAATGATTATGTCCCAAACATGTTGCTGCACCAGTACATTCCCTAAAGCTTTTAAAATATTGCCCATCACTTTTTTGCAGATTTTTGTAAATTGATGTAGATAGCAAGCACCAACTGCAACCTATCCACTATTATAAATTACATGCGAGCAAAAAAATGCAATACTTGATTTTGTAAAGTCTATCTCAATCATCCCATCTACTTTCATCCACCAAGTCAAAATGTGCACTTGTTGCGACTTGAAAGGATCGTTCATGAGAATTTCTCCTGTCAAGAACACATTTTTTTATATTTATCCAACAGCTCATGAATGCAGCATTTAGACACTCATCGATAGTTTTCTATAGTTTTTAAAGTGTTCATATAGTTCAGGTTCCAATGGCATGTCAGGACAATATTGTTGTTGCTCGCTGGCACAAAGAGGATACTGTCATATTTCTGATTATCGGCTATTGAACAACACATCTAATCAGATATAGAGAGTATATTAAACACAACATAATCAGGACATCCCCAAATTAGTTGTAAAATGATTAGTTTAATGATTTGATGTAGCTCACTTGAGGAGAGGAGGGCCTCTGCTTTCCTTGCTATGCATTCCCTTCTTTGTTCTCCTTCATTCCTCCTCCCTTCTCATCCCCTCATATGTGCCCTCCCCTTAACCTGCTGTCTCCCTGACTCTTGATCCTTGGGTCTCCTCCCAAATCTCTATCTCTCCTTAGAACTGTATACTATAAGTGCCATAATACCGTAGGTTGGAGAAAAGTACCTCTTTCTTCACACATGATTGGCCGAGGCCGTGCTCCGTTTGTGGTTCAGCTGACGACAGTTCCCTCTGCCAAGATGAAATAAGAGAACACACACGTACTCTACGCTACAGGTGCACATATCTGGCGTTTCCTGTAAAATGTAACCCAATAATGTGAGAAAGGCTTTTAAAAATATTTCTGCACAGATGTGGGAGACTGGGTGATCTCGGCTTTTAAAGTTGCCGTGTGCGAGTTGTGAGCGGTCATTTGTTTGTATAAAGTCAGCCCAGCAGTTCGGACAGACTCTCTGCTCATATAGAGGGAACACCCTGGTCATCATAAGCACACAGCTCCACATCTCTTTATTATTCCAAGAGTCTGAGTCCAAGAGTAACACGGAGGAGGAGGCCTTTGAGAAGGGAGCCAGCGGGACTAAAATCCTCCCGCCTGTTTACAGACACCAGAGCCCCGGGCCTTTGATCAGGTCTGGACCCTCCCTCGTCTGCTGGGCCTGGCCGACTCTGACCAAAAGTACTGTTCAGAATGCATGTGTGCACACACCCCCATGAAACTTGTACAAACCTTCATTACATTAGATGGTGTTTATTCTCAGCAGCTAGCCTAACTGGATTGGAACCGGAGCTGTTCAACCGTGGGCAAGTGCACTCCTTTAGAACAACAGCATTTAAACAAAGTCATGTAGATATAAAGTATATGTGTGAAACCTTTTTCCTAGGAATAAACATCTAAATGTACAGAAGTCCTGAGAAGCCAGCTTAAAAAAAAATCATCCTTGTAATTAGTTTCAGGTCTGATCAAAAAATGTTTTCCTCCTGAGTCTAGCGAAAACAGGACTAGGACAGGAATCAAAGATCATTTTGTCATGATAATACTTTTTAGGGTTTGTTGTTGGATCATTTGGGCCACAAGACGCTGAAGTCCACCTCTGCCTATATGTTTTAAATAGGATTAAAAAGGATCCATATTTTCTTTCCGGTGAATTTTTATTTGCCCATACACAAGTTAGAATTTGATCGGCCAGAACTTTTTCCCGATGGAAAAAGGAGCTAAGAAAGACGTATTTTTCCCCGCCTATCTTCCCACGTCACAAACACATGGGAGAAAACCATTTTGAGCTTCAGATTCAATTATTATTTTGCTCTTAGTGCTTCCATAGAAAGGTAAAAACAGGTCAAATTGTCTAATTTAAAACACAATCTTCAGTGGAACTGTGGTACCAGTCCTGATCTGAGAAAAACACTTTAAATGTGCATTATGTTGCAGTTGTGATTACATATTAATGTTACAAATGTACAAAAACAAGTAGAGCCTTGTGTGTGTTTGACTCCTCACTCCATCAGTATGTGTGTATACGTGTTATTCAGCCGTAGAAACAGGAGAGGGAGATATTGAGAAATGTCTTGCTGGACTGCGGCTCTTTCAGCCACAGGCCCAGAGGAATGGAGGAGGAGGAGAAGTAAAGAGGCACATAATGAGGGGCCTGAGGCGCTGTGTGTTGGAAACACAGCTGGTGTCCAACCTCCATCACTTTCTTCAGGGATGTCCTGATTATGTTGTTTTACCCCTGATCTTCATCCGAGTTCTTAAATTTCAGTAATTGCTGATACTGCATCCTATTTATTTTTTAATAGGTTTTTTCTTAAATAATGAAGTTGCAGAATGTGCATATAGGCTTCAATCAGCCTACATTAGCATAGATAAACTAGGGAGATTTTGGATAACTGAAAAGATCTGCATTACAACTTCCCATCAACATTTTGATTATCCCATAGTCGAGCATACTTTGAAAGAGAAGGAGGGACGTTTAAGTTCAAATGTCCAGGTCAAACCACTTGTTCAAAGTGTGTTACACCTGAAACATGTTTAGTTTGTGTTTGTTCTCAACTTTGTACTGATTCAGTACATCCCGAGTCTTTTTAAAAATGTATAAAGTTCAGCAATAGACTTATTTTTTCTGAATAAGCCTCTGTGTGCTTCCCATCGCTCATGGATTATAAATTGCCTTTTATATCTGGCAAATCAATTGTCGTGTCCGGTAATGAAATCTTTCTCTCTCTGTGTGTGTGTGTGTGTGTGTGTGTGTGTGTGTGTGTGTGTGTGTGTGTGTGTGTGTGTGTGTGGTGTGTGTGTGTGTGTGTGTGTGTGTGTGTGTGTGTGTGTGTGTGTGTGTGTGTGTGTGTGTGTGTGTGTGTGTGTGTGTGTGTGTGTGTGTGTGTGTGTGTGTGTGTGTGTGTGTGTGTGTGTGTGTGTGTGTGTGTGTGTGTGTGTGTGTGTGTGTGTGTGTGTGTGTGTGTGTGTGTGTGTGTGTGTGTGTGTGTGTGTGTGGTGTGTGTGTGTGTGTGTGTGTGTGTGTGTGTGTGTGTGTAGCGTAGCTGTGTGTGTGTGTAGCTGTGTGTGTGTGTAGCTGTGCAGGAGCAGAGGGCTTGATAATTGGCTTGTGCTGGAGTGTCAGATGGCTGAAGAGGGGATAATGGCGGACTCAAGCTGCTGCCATGGGGTGGAGGTGCGGGTGTGAAGGCCTCAAGTGAAAGGGGGGAGGGGGGTACACAGGGCTTTTTGTGAATGGGCCCCTCGTCTCTCTTGACCCCCCTCCCCCAATTCAGGCCTGCCGGGGTGCTTTTGTGGAGAGGGGATGGGAACCCAGGAACCTGGCAGCAAGTGGGTGACCTTCTAGCACCTCGCTCTCGCTGCCTCTTTTCTCCCTCCCTTTCTCTTTCTTGACCCTCCTCTTTTATATTCTCCTCCTGTTCTCTCTCTCACCCTGTCCCCCCACCCTCCCTGGCTCGGTCTGCTTTGTCCCATGTCTTATTTTTCAGTGCATCTATTTTATTTTAAGGCCTCTTTCTCTCTCTGGTAAGTATTGTAAGAAAAGGGAATTCTCCCCCTTCATTTGAGCGGGTAAAACACAGAGGGTGGAAGGAAGAGTGAAACAAAAAGAGAGAAGAAAGAGGAGCTGGAATTTAGTTATGGAATAGTAAAGGAAACGGCCGAGGGGAAAGGGGGAAAATAGGCTTTTAGAAAAAGGATGCAATTAAGGAAGAAACTATTGGGGAAAAATAAAGCAGGGAAGACATTTACTGTATTTGAAGAAGCTATATAAATCCTCCAAGTTCTAAATCTTTATTTTACACGCTCTCGCCCTCCTTTTTCACTATTTTCTTTGCTGCCAAAGGGCCCAATGACGATAAAGGGAAGGCAGTTGTTTTTGTGTAATGAAATGAGACTAAGAAAAGCTGCCTTTTTAAGTGTGGGTGTTTACTTCCTCTGCTCAGGCACTGCTATAGTCAGAGCTGCTAGTACCAATTTGAATTCCTAATGGCCTCATTTATATGCTGCTGATATAATAACCTGTGAGAAAAAAACTTTTACGGTGTTTTGGTTAACACTAAAACACTAACACTATTTTCAGGTAATGGAAGATGCATTTAAATATTCTAAATTACTCAAACTTCTGATCAACTGTGGATGGTCATTTGTTTGGCTCTCCCTTTAGCTAACACAAACAAAACAACACTGCACTGCCGTTCAGCATATCTAACCAGTATCAGCGGAAACTGTTTTTGCTGGAGTGAGCCATCATTGTATGAAGCAACAACATCGACTGCATGCATATGTGCTCTTTTTAAAAGCCTGAGCCTTTTTTCCTCCAGTGTCTCATTGAAAATGTGTGTGTGTGTGTGTGTGTCCGTCCTGCCGCAGGGAGCTCGCTTTCACCAGGCAGCTGCAGAAACAGTCCCCCAAGCTGTGCTACTACTACCTGGGCTTCTACATTCACTCCTGTCCCAAGATGCGGTATAAGGTATGCCTTGTCTCACATTGACTACTTTATTTATACCATATGATAATATGTGCTAATAAAATGCAATATCAAATACACTCTGACGTTTTTCAATTACATTTTACACCTGTGTCCACACATAACTAAATGGCAACACTTCTAAACTTGTGTTCCCCTTTCCTCTCTCAAATTAAATTGAATCCAACTGTTAATAATAACCAGTTTTAAAGGATGTCTAGCACTACACTCAGTGATGTTATATCCCCATGCTATGTTTATAATATTTCACATAAAAGGAGAGTTTTTGCCGTGTTTCCCAAAAGGCCGTAATGATGTTTGTTTAACATTTTTATGTGCAAGCCAAATGTGTGACAAATGTTTCCGCTCAGTTTTGTGTTATATTTTCTCATATTGCCTGTGTTGCAGCACCTCTTTTCACCCTCTGTCTGAAACCAGAGCTAAGTCTTCTCTGATAATTTGCTCTGGTTTGCTGGGGGTCTCTGTTGTGATTGGTCAACCGTTTAGAGATGTCCCGCCCCTTATCCTATTACATACCATGTGTTGGAGAACTAGCCAGTAGAAGCGCGAGTGTTTCACAGTGATGTCACTTTGTTCCGGACCTAAACAGAGGACTAAAATCCGGCTCCGTGTGTATGCCCTATACCAGTGGTCACCAACCTTTTTAAGCCCAAGATCACCGACCTCGGCCTAGGTGAAAGGCGAGATCTACCTATTGCAGAATTGAGTGAAAAAGACGGCCCAGACAGTGCTTCCAATGTAAGGCCTTTTATATAGGCTAATTGCATCTGAATTACTGTTACAATGAAGGCTCCATAATCAGCTCACGGCATATAGGCAGGGGTAAAGTGCTATTTTTGTATGAGTGGGGGGTGGACCTCACCTCCTTTAGGGGGGTCCTCACCTCCTCTAGGTCCTCACTTCCTCTAGGGGGGTCCGGGGGGATGGTCTCTTTGGTCCCTGGTGCACTTTGAGAGCAACATAAAGAGATCTATGGATACATCTCTCAGCACCCATATGAAACACAACTGTAAACAGATTTTCTTTTTCTTTATGGATATTTTACAAATCACTCCCCTTTTAAACTGTATTCTTGTTTTACTGCCATATAGTATTTCATACCTGTTTTTCATTTATTCTCTTATTGTTTGTATAATGATCATATGAAGGTGTGCCGCGGAAATAATCTTTTGAAAAATTTGTGACAAAACCGTTCTAAACACTCAGAGTCCTTTAGCTCACCTGAGCCCCTCAGTCTGACAGGGGAAGACTCTCCTCCAGTTTGTTGTGGAAACAGCTCCTTAGGCGCATTCACACCGCAGTACTTTTCCCACAAAGGTTCATGAGAACTTAGTTCATGAGAACTAAAGAGTTCTCATGAACTAAGTACAGATCGCGTTCACACCGGAATAAGTCCCTGGGGGAGGATTAGGCAAATGAAGCCGCTGACGTCACTTCTTCTTCTTCTGCTTTGGGTTTACTGGCAGGCCGCAAACCACTTCACGGCGTATACTGCCGCCCAAAGTCCCCGGCCGGAAGTCCCCGGAGTTGGGGACTGATTGATTGATTGAAAAGTTTATTAACAGCTTGTATATTGGGTACAGTACAGTACAGCTCAAAACATACAATTGTTAAGGGGATGCAGACCAGAGAAAGACTTTCGTCTTGTTTACATCAGGGTCCCCCATTTCCAATTCATGTAATTTAAGACATATAAGACATATTTGACATACAGATGGCTTATTTACAATTTACATACAGGTGGTTTTTTTACATACAGATTGCTTATTTACAATTTTCATTTTAGATTTCGTTCTAATACATCCTAACCGGACATTTAAGACATACCAAGTCTACAGATATACAGTTAGTAACAGAGTCTAAAATGCGAGTAGTATATACATAGATGGGGGGGGGGGGGGGGGGGGGGGAAGCTGTCCATTGAACGACAGGTTGAGATTTGTACCATTACCGGGGCCAGTTTTGCAATGCTCTCCCCCGAAGGTGCTCTTTAAGAGAGGTTTTGAAGGTAAGTATAGTTTTACTTTCCTTTACAGTTGTGGGAAGAGCGTTCCACCTTGATGTGGCATAATTGCGAAACGTGTATTCCCCCTTTTTTGTGCCAAATCTGGGTTTCACATGATTTGTGGAGCTCCCTCTGGTGTTATGATCATGGTATTCCGACTGGCTTCAGTAGAAGCCTTCCGAGTAAATCGCCAGGACGCCGACACCTCCTCATCTCAACCGCTCCCATGTTTTATTTTGTGTTGCCATAAGTTAGTCTCTCTGCTTTTCTGCGCTGGGCTAATGCTATTAATGCTAATGCGAGGATAATAAAATGGCGGCTTCACAAAACTTTTTGGGAGTTTTACGGGGCATGGTTTGCAATCCGCCCAGCCAATCAGAAATATAGCTCTTTTCTCACAAGAGAGCCGCACGAAAGTCCCTGCTCTCTAGCAGCTCTCTGCTCTCTAGCAGGGACTTTCGTGGGGGTAAAAAGGTTCTCATGAACTAATTTTAGTACCGGCTCTTTTTGGTGTGAACGTGACAAAAGAGTTCTCATGAACCTTTGTGGGAAAAGTACTGCGGTGTGAATGCGCCTCTTATGTCCGTTAGTTCAGCTAGCTAACCAGATGCTAACATCACGGTCCCCGCTAGCACCGGTCCCTCTCTCTCCTTCTCTCTCTATCACACTAAATGCGCTATTGCCATACACACACAGAGCCGAGCTTGAATGACACAAGCACACGTGTATTTCCATGCAACTTTCTGATTGGTCTGGTGACTTGCCTCTGTTGCATTCACTGAACACGGGAAATTGCAGTTCTGCCGTCCTCTCTTGTGTCATGATGAGGTTCACGTAAAGCACGGTTAATGTATTATATTATTGAGGTGTCTCAATATATATGGCAATCAAGTGGCACCTGCTAACGGGGTGGTGGATGATAGGTTTACATCTAAAAACGTATTTTTCAAACATTATTATTTTATTTTTCTTTCTTTTGTTACTTTTTTTTTTAACGGTCCGCGATCTACCCGCACCACACTCGATCGACTGGTTGGCGACCACTGCCCTATACGATAATTTCCTGAAAACAATGACGCCATAGCCCCGCCTCTCCCCACCTCTCCTGCTCTCCCCCATTGCTCTCCCATTGCTGATGCGTTTTGCCAACAACAACAACAACAATGGCGGATCACAGGGTTGCGTTCGTGAATCCAGACGCTACTGACCATGATACAGATTTTAGTGCAAAATCTACAGCTCCTCTACTACAACCATCAGCAACAATAATAATAATAATAATCGTCATCAGTCTTATTCGCTGCTTTTGGTGTATTTTGTGGCGGAAGTAATAATAATAATAATAATAATAATGCATTTTATTTATATAGCGCTTTTCACAACTCAAAGACGCTTAAGTACATACATTAAGTACATTAAGTATTAGCTTAAGTACAGCGCCACTTACAGGCCCGGCATATGTACTACAGCGTCTCCAGCGTTTTCGAGCGTTTTCACGTTTCTTGAGCCGTTTCCGTGTGGACGGAATACTTTTTTGAAAACGACTAAGGTTCGTTTTCGTCTCTGTGTGGATGGGGCCTAAAACTAGCTTGTCATTAGTGTTGTCCCCTCTTACACTATTTACACAAGTCTCTTTGCTACCCGTCTATCAAGCCAGTGACCAAGTGCTATCCTCCTCTGATTACTTTTGCATAATGTAGGTTTCTATCTTCCTGAGAGGCTTTGAATGTCCCAACTGCCTGATTGTATAGGAAGAGGAAGACCGGCCCCCCCCCTCTTTTTCCTCTACTGCTTTTGTTATTATAGGTGCGAAGTTCTCAACAGGGGCATACCTACAGTGTGATCTTTTCTCTCTCATTTCCACAGGAACCCTGGCACCTGCTCTCGTTTTTCATTTATTACAGTTTGGTATGTAAGTGTCCAGAAGTCTATCCAACTTAGTGATACATATCAAGTGTACGTCTTTAAGAATAAACATTAGATGCATGGTGCAGCAGTCGGTTACAATAAATCTGAATCTGAAAGCCTTTAATCGCCCCACAGCGGGGCAATGTTTACTGCGTCACAGCAGTAAGGCAGATAAAAAACAAAAGGCAAAAGAGTATACTTCTATATTAAAAATTTGTCCCATTTTATCATGAATATAAACAAATATAACAAATAAGTACAACAATTTAGTAGCATTATTTTAAAAGTAAGTGAAACACAAAAGTTTGGAAAGAGCCCGTAATGTTTACAGATTGTACAAATTATATGTAAATTGTACCAACAAATGTAATGTAAGTGTATATTTCACATCAGCAGTAGTAGCTAAGTATTGTAACAATCCAAAGGGATGCCCTGTCAGCATTACAGACTCAAATGCACCTGGAAAAGTTATTAAACCTAAACAGCTGATTCATGCGCAGTAAGCCTTAAGGGAGGATGGATAAAACAAGGAGAAATGTAAGTAAAGGGAGTGTGTGTGAGAGAAAAAGGACAGAGGGGAGGTACAGGCAAGGAAGAGAGGACGAGGCTGCTGAAGACATTAAAGGTTGAGAAGAAGGTCACAATGGTGTCGGCAACTGTAACTCGCCAAATGCGCACATAGTTGTACTTTTACACAAAATGCATAATGTATATGCACGTACAAACATGCTCACATTCAAACCAAACACGCCTAAAAGATCTAAAGCTTCACAAGCATTGGGGAAAGAAAGCAGCCTCTCAAGTCCATTAGTTTGGCTGAGATTTACCATTCATCCATTCTTTCTCTCATCCATCTACTAATTCCTCTATTTCTCTGTCATTTCATTCAGATGTTCCCAGAGCTTGTTCTTGTCCATGGGAGACTGATGTCTTGTTGGGGATTATGGCAAAGTGCCACATCTTTTTATCCATTTACATCTTGTTTTGGGGATTGCCTAGCTCAGTTTGGAAGTATGGAATGCATGTGAGCGTGTTTGCTCTGTTTATGTGTCTGTGTGTTGAATCTTGATCATGCTGTTACCAGAGCGCCAAACCCCCCCTGCGCTGGTATTTACCCCCCCTTATCTGTTCTTGTGTGTTTGCCATTTCTGCGTCTTGTTCACAACCTCCCCACTTCTTCCTATTTTACCCTTGGGGAGGAACACAGAACAAGGGTGAGAAGGTTGCCCAGTTCCCACCTTTGGGCTCTCACACTCCCACAGAAAACACACCCGCGCTCCAACACACTCTCACCATATGCACAGTGTCTCGCTCCATTGTTGGATTTGCATATGAGCCCAAGTAGTTCATTAATGCACAGACATACGGTGGAATTGTCCGCTAAGATGGGGAGGCCCTAAACTCCACTGTTTATTGTGTTGGAGGTTTTCTGGTCTCTGGATCTCAGTCCTGCTGCTCGCCTCTTATAAAGACCAAAACACTCGTACTTGAACCCTGCTGGACACCTCTCAAACCCCTTGAACATCACTCCCTCTCGCCATGTTTCCCATCAACCCCCTTCTTTCCCCCTTTGCTACCTCTTCACGAAACTCCCTCTACCCATCACATTTAAAACAACACTCACACTAATGTATATACATTCAAAAATACATTTCTGCGCCTCCATTCGAGCCTTCACTAAATAAACCCACTTTGAGAATCACTGATTAAAGGCATCTAAGATAATATGGTGAACGTTGGCTGAATTTCAGTAGAAGCTCAGATTGACTTCCATTTAACATGCTGAGAGGAATACTAAACACATCGATCTAAAACCAGTTTCCTCTCTGTGGAATTGTTACAACTCCTCATTCCCTGAGGATCAAGACAAGTGCATTGTTTATGTAACTGACACCAGCAGCACTGTAAAAGGCTTTTTATGGTGACTATATAAAGTGTTCATTGACATACAGGAGAGTATTTAAAACTATTAAGGTATCACTTTTTTAAGCCTCTACCTGAGCTTTTCTTTTGTCTGCCCTGTCCCCTCGTATCCTCCTGCTGCATGAGTGTTAGGCATGTGGCTCCTGTCTAAGAGTTTCCTTTTTAAAGTGTTTTTGAGTTTGGAGGAAAGTATTTTCTGCCAGGTCACACATCTCTTCATGCCCAGGGGAACAGCTCCATGTGTGAGGGGTTTAAACTTCTTAGTGCCAGTGACTGGACATGGTCCTGTAGAGAGCAGCCTTAAAGAGTCCTAGAAGACTTGGAGTCCATCCAGGAACAGGGGGCGTATGGCCAGTGTCAGACCCTCTCCTTTGTTCTCAAAGCTGGGACGGAGCGTCCCACAGAGCCTTGCTGGTTTGGCTGGTGGGTCCGGGGTGAGACGTGACATCCTGCCCCTGGCTCCTGGCCCTCTGATGTTGAGCTGCAGAGAGCAGAAGGTGAAGCTGTTGGAGGCTAAATGAGACCAAAGGTCTTGGCCCTTCTGCCACTCTCCTTTCTTTTCCACATTGCTTCTAATGTCTCGTCACATTATAAAGAGAAACTGAGGCTTTTTTGCTTAGGGGGCTCTCGCAAATCCTAATCCATTTGGGTAGTCCAAGTGAAAATCATTTTGTTAGTTTTTATCAATTTAGTCTGGTTAAGTTAAGTGCTTAAATTAAATCAGACCATCTCAATCTATCTGTTTGCTTGGGGTGTGTCCAAAGGAGCTTTTGTCTCGAGATCTGCCTCTTTATTAATGCAAGGAAATTGCGGATTTTAAAAATATTGCTGCTGTCGTTTTTTTCACTTTGACAATGCACTTTATTTTCTGGACTTTATTGGGTATATTTTTCTCAACTCCGAGTAATCCTCTCCAACTCATGTTTACCTATTGACCTGTTGTCAACAAATGCCTTCGAAGGTAAACACAAATCCTGTGTTTTCGGTCAACTTCCTGAAATTCTGTCAGTATGGGATGGATTATATTCATACTGCAAACTAACCGCACGTGGTGTTGAACCGGTTTGCTTGGAAACGGTCCAATGCCACCTTTCACAAGCAGTGTCTCACAATTGATTTTGTCCGTACCAGAATACGATTACTATGTTCCAATCTGATTTAAACTGACTAAATGTTTTGTAAAATCACCCTGAGCTGAATTCTCCGGCTTGTTGATTTTAGTCTGAAATGTCACGCAGCGTATGTGTAGCTCGTTTGTAAGAATTGTTGTCAAATGGGAAGAAACCCTGAACGTGTACTGCAGGCTGGTGACAAGACACACATTTTTTGGGGCTTCCCTGACACAAAATAAACTGTCACTGCATGCATTTTCAAGTAAGCCTATGTGTCTAGATGATGCAGTATTTATTAATCTTCTTATAGTACCTGAGGTTCAGCTCTTGACATGATCTGCATTAGCTTCTTTCTTTGTGAAACCATGAAGAGGTGATTTGCCCTTTTTTTTCTCACAATATTTTATTCCCCCTGTCCTCCAATAACTCCGCCATCCAGCTTCAGCAGCTCGCAAAAAATGTAGTTTCATTAGCTTTCATTTGATACATTTCCACTTTTCATTGTGGACAGAACAAGAAGTAAAAGATCCATGCTGCGTTGTAGTGATTTTCCATTTCTTTGTGTGTGTGTGTGTGTGTGTGTGTGTGTGTGTGTGTGTGTGTGTGTGTGTGTGTGTGTGTGTGTGTGTGTGTGTGTGTGTGTGTGTGTGTGTGTGTGTGTGTGTGTGTGTGTGTGTGTGTGTGTGTGTGTGTGTGTGTGTGTGTGTGTGTGTGTGTGTGTGTGTGTGTGTGTGTGTGTGTGTGTGTGTGTGTGTGTGTGTGTGTGTGTGTGTGTGTGTGTGTGTGTGTGTGTGTGTGTGTGTGTGTGTGTGTGTGTGTGTGTGTGTGTGTGTGTAATAAGCAGACTTTGATGATAACAAACGATGCGGTCGACCACTTGGCTTTACCGACGTAAGAGTACCTGTTTTTTTTTTTAACAGATCAAGCACTTCTCAAGTGTGGCATACATGCACATACACAGCCAGAATACTGAGCGGTACCCAGTAGTGGAGGGAGTGAGAGAGCTTCATGAAGTGGCTCTTACTCTTGTTATTATTGTTCACAGTGAAAGAATGTCTCGTTCTGAGCCCAGGAAACCATTACATTTTCCACAGAGGGGAAGAAAGAAGGAGGAAGAGGACAGATGGAGAGTGAAAAAAAGGAGTGACAAATTGTGTGCCAAATGAGAAAAGGAGGTAAGATGAAAAGGATTATTCGTTTCCCCGGCAGTACTTCACTGACTTTTTAAAGAGCCCCTTTTGCGGCAGCTGCACCTCCATTCCCTTTCAAACCAACTCCTCCTCGCCCACAAACAACACACACTGTCAGAGAGCCGGCCACTTCTCTAGCATCAGCCAGCAGTTTACCGCATGGCTTTTGAATTCAGTGGACCTGAAATAAATCCATCCAGGTGTGAGCCACTGTGGGGAAGAGAGTGTCGGGATATGAAAGAATTTGATGTTGGTTTCAGTCACTTGCTTCTTTGCTAATGTTTGCCTTAATCAGTGTGTGCCTGCAGGCTTTTCTGTCACCTGCTGCATGAGCTTAGTTCTCATGACATTGGAATAGTGATCAATACTTAAAGGGGGCCTATTATGCTTTTTGGGGGGTTTTCCCTTTCCTGTATCGTTTTGTACAGGTTTTTATGTATGTACATGGTGTACAAAGAGGGGGTTTATCTCCCACACACTCCCCCCTGCCTGAAATGACTCAATCATAGTCCTTTGTTTACTTTCCCAATAAAATGACATCAACACAACACACATTCTGATAGGCTTAGGGATTGACCAATCACAACAGAGCCAGCCAGCTAACCAGCCTGCCTAGCTTTTTTGAAAGTTAAAGCATGTAAACATTTTCTCACTGACTTAATTTCACATCAACCCTGAATTGCCAAAAATGAAAAATAAATATTCTGAATATGTGCAGAGCCATCCAAAACCTGCAGTGTATAATAATGTAGTGAATCCCTTCCTTTAAATCCCCTCTCCAGGTAAGCTGTGGCAGGTTTTGACTTGCTAAAAGGCTCCCAGCCACAGCTATCAGGACCCTGCATGCATGTTATTTTCACTCAGGGGCCCATTCAGACAGTGTGTTATGCATACGTGTGTGACCTCACATTCTGCGTGTCATTGTTGTACATCTGGGCAGATTGAGAGTGACAGTGAGTGAGTTTGAGGCATCTAGAGGCCCCCATCCCTGCATACTGTGTAGTACACAAATGCTTTTATTTTGAGTTTGAGGGCAATGTTTTTTCTTCCTTTCCCCTTTTTATCCCTGCATAAAGTTTATAGCCCTTTTGATAGAGTTGTATTGTAAAGGTTTACAGTGTTTGTGTGGAACTGAGTTTACGCTTCACATGCCCTACAGGTCCAGGCACCGTACAGCCACCCCCTTTTCCTCCTTATGCCCCTTTCTTTTGTTTCCATTTGTCTTTCAGCAACTTTTAAGGAAACCAGCCACCATGCGGGTCAGGATGAAAGATTGATAGTGAGAGAAGGGATCGGACTGAACAAACTTTGAACTGATTTCATTCAGAGATCAAATATGACATCATATTTTATTCATTTTAGCAAATTGTTAAAACTTGAAAGCTTGAAGGCAGGAGTTATATGTTCAATATTTGTGTTTCAGTGTGTTTTCATATCTGAGTATTAAGGAGCACTAAGTCATGACAACTCAAGGAGAGGTGATATACATTTACTGCTGGGGGCTGATTATGGATGGCCTCCTCTGTTCACTTTTATTGTCCCCTTTCTTTTCTGCTGTGTGGTTCGTCCTCAGATTACATTCAGTGGTTTTTAAGGTATTTTTTGCAACTGGCATTACCTTCCAACAATCCTTGCCCCATCAAAATAAGATCAAACCCAACCAGGCTCATTTTCACCCTCTGTGTAAAATGTATAAGCCAAAGCATACCCCCTTTTTGCTGCCTTCCAGCTCTCCTCCCCCTCTCTTAAAGTGGAACCTTTCTGACAGAAACAGTTCTGTTTGATTTTGCTCGACAGGAGACCACCAACAGTGCACCTCTCAGCAGAAACATTTGTTTAAAGTTTTTGATAATTTCTCTTCTCTTTTATGACTCATTTTCTTTTCATGAGCCCTGCCACTGTTGTGTTTTTAACAAATCTTTAACAGGCTACAGCGCAGACTGGGGGCAGTCACCGCTTGGTACCCCCTAGGTGGAGCGATGACAGGGTGATGGTCAGAAGGAGCAGAGTTCAAGGGGTCGGGTCAGACGATTCAGTCTTACTGTGTGTGGATGGACGGAATCAGGGGTGGCAGGAGGGTAGGAGCGAGGGGAAGGTGTGAAGGTCACAAGGGTGAAAATGAGAGTTCGGAGATGTTGTCACGCTGAGCAGACCCAGAGCCCTCTAGCTGCCAGCCTAAGGTGTTTGCCTTGCCATTAGCTTCCCCACTATTTATTTTCAAACCCGCTGCAGCTGCGCCACTTTGTCTGAAACGCCTGGTTTCTTTTTGGCAAGGGAATGCTTTCAGATCTTTGATAAGCACTACTGGACAGAATGAGCTGCCCTCATAAACGCACTTATTCAGAGTGTGGGTGGAGGCCCTTGCAGTCAGAGGTTTGAGGTGGGGCTTTAAGACCCGAGATTAGGGGAGCTGCGTCTCTGACTGCAAGTCGTTAATCTGCGGTCTGTGTCACACAGGCGTAACAGCTCGCCTTTGCCCGTAAAGACCAAGAGGAGATAAAGAGATAAAAGTGCCCAGTCTGTGAGCTGATGCCCATAAAAGCGCTGCCGTCGGTTCTCAGGGCGCCTTCGAAATGCGATCCTGTAGAAATATTTTCTCCTCATTAACCTGTCATCCGTGGAGCCGTGACACATAGCCAGGCAAGGGAGTGCTCAGAGTGAGGAGGGTGGAGGAGATTGTCTAGGGGCCCAAGGGGGAGACTTAGCAGCCTGAAGGTTGTCCTGTGGTAATGTGTTGAGTAGGGTGAAAAGGCCTCGGTGGGCCCGGAGTGTTTAAACAGCAGCAGTTAGCGTAAATCTCCCCAAACGCAGACCCCAGACAAGTTCAGGGCACTCAGAGACCTCAACACACACACACACACACACACACACACACACACACACACACACACACACACACACACACACACACACACACACACACACACACACACACACAAATGTATATATTTGTCTCAGACAGTGGGGAAAGTGCGTCTCTAAGGTCTATTCCGAGCACAGCTTGTTTGGACATGTCTTTCATTGACGCTATCCCCTCTGTCCAGCCTGCTTGGTTTTTTAGTGTTATTTGTCTAGCTGTGTGTGTGTGTTTGTTTGAGCTGCGCTGCGCTGTTTACGTGTGTCCATCAGCAGCTAGAGGCCCCCCGGCCGTGCCCCCTTGTCTGGGCAGAATGTATGCGTTTCAACAGTCTTAGGGTGCATTGTGAGGGCTGTATGTTTGAGAGAGAGTACGGATGTAGGGATCAGGGCCTCTGTTTATTGTTTTTTGACGAAGATCGACTGAATGTGACCCTGGGTCAGAGTTTTGGCCCAGGCCGGCCTAGGTTAGACCTTCCTCGGCTCCAGGTCACACTAGGCCCCTTTGTACACCCGCCGACTTCAGGCTGGTCCTGAGTGACAACCAGCTGAATAACGTACTGCAGGGAGACCACAAATGTGACCGTGTTTGTCTGTTTGGGTCAAATGTCCTTGTTCTGCCAAGAGTGCTTAACAAATTCTTAATCCTGACATAATATCCCATTCACCATTTTGTTCAGCCTCCTATATTTTAAAACAGGCTCCTTTTTGTGTTGAATGTTATTTTTGGATATCTTTCACCAGAAGCAAACAGAGCAAGGTCTAACATTAGTGACCTCATCTATCCTGCAAACAGCCCAACGTGGAGCCACTCTGTCTCATACTGGAGTAGGTGTTCAGTTGTCCAGCAGATTACTGTATAACTTACTGCCCTTTCCTGTTGAGTTGCAATGATACTGTTAACAAGAATAGGCTCATTGAGACTGCATTCACAGTGCCTGACTTGTGCACATAAAGGGACACCTCAGCTAGGGGTAGGCTGGCTGAAAACCCAACTGGAGATATGAGCAGGAAATCAGCAGCAGATGTGGGTGTAAAGTGATGCAGATGGAGGCAGAGGAACCCTCTTACTATAGGACACTGGGTACACCCACTGTCTCATGGGCTGTCCTCCACCAAGCCTGAAAGGGGATCACTTGGAGCCATGACATGGATTTATTACAGTCAAGCAATGAATGACCTCATCCTCACAAAGCCTCTCTATGATGCAACATGTGATAGTAGCTCCCCTATAACACCAGGGTTTTGTCTAAACCGGGTAACAGGGGGTGCTACTTTCGCTGTGCGACCTCATACCAAAATGCCAATTTTTTAAAGGGATGCCAGAAAACAATATTTCTATTCATCAAAAACGGTATAATAACTCCAAAATATAGACGTGACAGACAGCTTTGTTTTTACGGAGCTCCGAATAAATAGGGGATTGTCTGTTGGTCTGCCGGTTACATTCAAACTGTGATTTCTGAATGAGATTGTTTCTTTTATTGTCCTTTTTTCTGTAGAGGAAGTAAATAAACCGTAACTAGGGATTTATTTGTTGTTTGAGGTGCAATATATGACTCGGCAGCTTTAAGAAATTAAGAAACTATTACTATCCGCTTCACTCTAATGCATTATTTGCACCGCAAAGTGGCCAGGGCCGTACGTTTTGGCTGGAAGTGACCTAAGCGCCCTCATACTATATTTTTCTAGAAAAAAACCCTGAACACCATATTGGTATCTTATCATCATATTGGTATTGCACCAATACGGTGGAATACGGTAATTCCAATGAAAGATAATGTCAAAAGATATCGGAAATAACACCATTTCATTCGTGATTCTCCCTTAGCTCATCATGCATTTATCATGTACTGATTGATGCTAAGTCAATGTATTGACAAAAAATTGTCAACACAATTTACCAAAGCACAAGCAAAGGTCCATGACCAATACTCCAAAACCAAACGATATTCAATGTACAATGCTACAAAACAGAAAAGCAGCAAATCATTGCATATGAAAATCTGAAACCAGAGAACGTTTTTTTCTATTAAATGGCATGAATTGCTGTGCCAAAGCCAAATGCAGGGCTGTATTTATCCATGCATTTGCTCCGAACAACCAATGTTGTTGTTACCAGAGGCTCCTGAGGATGGGTTCTGATTTAGACTGGCCTGACACAGACTTTTACTTAATCAAATATACATTTTGATGAACTTTTTAACTGTTATTAAAGGTGGGATAGGTCATTTTGGAGAAACCAGCTCGAGTGCGCTAGAATTTGAAAATACACAGCCGGAAAAAATCTGCCACTTCCTTACAGAGCCCCTCCTCCAACACACACGAACACGCACATGACCAATGAGGGCACAAGATAAGTTTGTGCACAGATGGAAGGCTGACAGGCAGGTAGGCCATCCAGTTATTTTAGCCGGGCCGGCTCAGATGATTGGTCGTGCTTTTTACAGTATCACGGCTTCCACAGATGAAATTTTTTTATGGATTTGTTGTCAAAGCACTTCAGATATTCATTGCTATCGGGATGTTAAGAGCATTCCATGGAATATAACAAAAAGTGCATCTCGAGCCGGTTTCTCAAACTTACCTAACCCACCTTTAAGTTAGATTTTCTTTTATTAATTTGTGTCCATACCTGTCCTCCATTTTGGACAAGCTGCAGATGTGAAAGCCACTTGTGGCTGACAGTCTCTAACATGATGAAAGCTGTCTCAACCCTTCACATACCAAACTCACTGCAAGGAGGAAGAAAAGGAGCAGAAGGCAAAAGCTTAGTAGGTTTTCACGAGGATTCCTCGGCCGCAGCTAGGCCCTGGATTTATGTGTCTGATTAATTGCTTTTCAAATAAATCACAGGTACTGGTCTGGGGCATCGCTCTCTTTTTTTGAGGTGTGTGAGAAAACTAGACAAGGGAAAGGGTGCACAATGAAGGAGAGGAACAAGGTGACAGTTATTCGTTAGTCATTGAGTTGGTAATAAAGTTCACTCATGACAGCCGGGCCCCTGCTATCTCAATGTGTGTGTAGAGTCTGTGTGGCCTGAAAAGAATGAGTGATGCTGTGTCACAGAGGGGGGAGTGATAATAGATCTGGAGTATTGTGCAACTGCATGTCAAGCCCGGTGGAGTTATGTGTTTATTTACTTGTGATGATTGAGGTTGTGTAATGTTTATCCTGGAGCGACTCATTATTCAAATGAGGTTGTGTAATTTCCCCCTCTGCTACGTTAAAGTTCAGTTCATTGCGAAACTTGCACTGTAGAAAATCGTCAACCTCCGCATGATAAAGAGGCCCTATTGTGCGTTTTGGGTTTCCCCTCTCCTGTAGTGAGTTATATAGGTTTTTGTGCATGTAAATGGTCTGCAAAGGCTTAAATCCCAAAGTTGTCTCCCCCCCCCCCCCCCCCACCCCTTGCCTGAATTGCCACCATTGGACTCCTTTGCTTACTTCCGTAACATATTGACCTCACTACGTAACACTCGTGCTTCTATTGGCTAGCGCTCCAACACATTGTATGTGATGTTCTAGGGGCGGGACATCACTAAGCTATTGATCAATCACCACAGAGCCTGCCAGCTAACCAATCGGAGCTGACTGGGCTCTGGTTTCAGACAGAGGGTGAAAAGAGGTGCTGCAGCACAGGCAGGATGAGAAAAATAAAGAGCTTTTTGAACATTAAAGCATTTAAACATGTCACAGTAGAGGAACTAAATACAAATATCTAACCTGAAAATGAGCGTCATAGGGCCCCTTTATCACACTACAAACAATAGATTTAAATGTATGTCTCATCTCCATTTTGTTTTATACCTACTTTTCCCATGTCACCCCTCTATGTATTTAGCTCTTCTCCCCCTTTTTTTCCAAGTCCTCCCTTTTCATCCAAAGCTTCCAACATTGGCGGTTCCCTCCATACTGGCACTCAGACTGCTCCTATCAGTTCCATCCAGCGAACGTCCCATTACCCATCTGCACCTAATTTTCTCTTGTCCCTCCCCGTCTCTTTCCTATCTCCCTCTCATTTATCACACCTATGACGGCAGCCAAGTCTACCCGCCAAGGTTTATACATGTTTCCCTCTTTCTCCACTTGTTTTTTTTTCATCCCCCATCTCGCTTTCCGCCTCGCTTAACGAGCCTTTCAAAGATTGTCAGTCATCGGCGTCACCTCGTATCCGTCTGAACATGCAAGTGCAGAGAGAAGGGAACGATGGAGGGATGGTGACGGATTGGTTTATGGGGGAGGCTTTTGGCTTTTCGAAACGGGGAAGATAGAAGGACCAAACCAAAATAATATGTTTTTCATCTGGAAAGACAACATCCTGATCATTACCTGAAAAAAACATATCGCGTAACTTTCAGGCCATTCACGTGCAGTCCCTATCACTTCTTGGAACATAGATTTTTAGGAAAAGGCCATTTTAATCCCAGCAGTCTTCTCTCTCAACAATGTAACTTTTCAGGAAACTATTACGGCTTCTTCTGTTGCTATAAGTAACTGTGAGATATAGTGATGGTTATTGTGAGCAGGCTGACACAAAGGCAGAACACATTCGGCTGAAGAAGAGCCAAAGGGGTAGCTGTGAATTACAGGGCCTTTCAAGCCAACCTGGGAAAGAAAGAAAATAAGAGGGAAGATAAAGACAGACAGTGGTGAGCTGAGTCTACACTTTCAGGCCAATAAAGAAAAGAAAGCTGACAGATCTTTCTTTCTTCTTTTCTCTGTCCCCTGTCCAGACCACTAATAGCAGTGTCCTCTCATACTCTTTATCCTTTATTCTTTCCAGGGGAAGAATTGAGGAATTGTCCCTGTGCCATGACTAGACTGTGGGTGTTTCTCAATCTCGAGTAAAGCTGCTGCAGAGCCACTATTTCAAGCATACTACGTCATCGAGTGCCGCCGAAGTTCCAATGTCCAGCATACTTGGAATTCTACCGAGCCCGGCGTACTTCGTTTGGAGACATTTCGAGGCTGAACATGTGTAGACTCTGCGGTCTTAAAATCCCCACAATGCTTTGCGCACGGACCAATTTCCCCAAATCTGTGGCGGAAAATGTAAGGCGGGGCCTCTCATATGACGCACACCTGCACACTTGCTCGCCTGTTCCACTCTTCGTTTTCCAAATGCTAGGAAGTATTCTTGCCTCGCTTCTGAAGCAAGATGCTCGGAAGACATGTGCTACCAAGCAAGCGTACTCGAGATTGAGAAACACCCCATGTCTCTCGTGTTGGTTAGAAAGATATCTTTCTGTTGAAGGACTGTTTATACCATTTTAGACTGTAAATGCAAAAAAGAGGCCTTCAGAAATCAGGAATCCACCCAAAGAGTGTGCCATTGCATGTTTGTATTCATCTTCTACATGCCTTTCTCTTTACGTTCTTGCTACTCTGTTTCCTGCTCTGCCTCTCCCATCCCTATATGCTACCGGTGTAGGGTTGGAGTGCAATGTCAGGGTGCAAACCCATAGCGATAAGTATGTGTGTCTCTGCCGCTCAGCAGGTGTGTTCTGCATATATAGGTGTGTCCCTCTGCTGTTGAAGGAGCCTATAGAGGTGAGGCAGAGTGTGAGAGTGTCAGGCTGACTGCGCTGACAGTTGCAGAAGGCTGTAGGTTGTCGGGACATGGAGAGCATCCGATCAATGTGTGTGTCCATCGCTGCTACAGATGCATAGCATTCCACCGCCATCCATCTGTTAGCTGAAGCACTTAAAGGGATAGTTCGGATGTTTTGAAGGGGTTTGTATAAGGATCCATAGTGAGTGCATTTCAAATCAGTAGATGGTGGTCGGCACGCCCAAAGTTTTGAGAAACGGACAGCGGTACCGGCACAGAAGAAAAGGAATGTACTGCAGCGCGAAACAGTCGTTTTACATTGGTGTTCTGCAAAAGCATACCAAGAGAGCATACAGAAGATGGTTATATATGATTTCAAGGGAGGTCAAAAGAACCATTTGAATTTTTAGTTCTGCCTTTTTTTAGGTAAAGAAACATTTTGCTGCTCCAGCCCAAAGCAGTTCATTGTTTTGCTTCTGTGCCATTACTCGTGTCTGCTGCTGTCTCCTGTGTACCTCATGCAAACCCATTTCAAAACCCATATCATATTTCTTTAAAGCATGTCCGTGTCTTTTGTTTCACTCTTCATTGCATGAATTGTAGTTTAGTCCTGTTGAGTATATCCCCAAAATGATTCTGTTTTTTATTTCTCAGAGCCGCAAAGCAGCCTACAGTAGTTTATTCTCCTGGCATCCCATCCTGCATGTCAAAACAAGCAGCATATTTTCCATATAGGCCCACTGACAGATGGGTCGTGGTCAGAGCGCCAGGGATGGTATTTCCTTTGTCGTGCTTATTTTGAGTTCGTAATGACATCCGTGTTTTTTCTCCTTTTGTTCTGAGTTTAATCGTCCACCACTCTTTGACCTCAGTTATGTAAACAAAAAAATGTGTTGGAGAGATTTTGGAGTCTTTGTCCTACAGTTGAATGTTTTAAAACTAGATAAATATTATTGTGTGTGTTGAGACGGTACAGCGGGCTGTTGCAGGCGCCAGCTTGTTTACAGAGCTATCTCTGCAGTTTGTTTGTGTTTGTTTGGTGGTGCCGTGTGATAGAACACAGGTCTCTGATAATGGAGTCTCTTTCTCTTCCTCCTCCTTTTCTGTTCATTCGACCCCTCACTCATTTTTCTCTCTGCCCCGCAGCTGTTTTTGATCAGCTTGGTTTACTTTCCCCATCCAAAATGTTTGGTCAAATACAGACTTGTACCCATTTCACAAGCCCACACTACAATATGCTGGTGTGTTTACATTTGCTGCTCAGTATCGCGGACAATGTTGACACCGAGAAGCATGACTCAAACAAAGAACTTTAACAGAGCACAGCTTGGACCAGGTCTCAACCCTGGTCCTGACCCTGAGGTCAGTTTACAACTTGTCAAACCTTTAACCCTGAAGGGTCACTAGCGGAGTGTGAAAGTGCTGTTGCCAGGGCTGCAAAAAAGGATACTTTTCAATATATATTTAACTGCCGGTAACTTTTGTGTTTGTGTTTATATGTCTATACAAATTCAGGGGAAAAAAGGTAATAATTAATGAAGTAACAAAACTCACAAACCAAGATGATGTCTTGCTTACAGGGATGAATTTATGAGGGGAAACAACTAAATGTAAGGTTATCCTGGCGGTTACACGCAGAATAAGTAGGATTTCCCCCCAAAAAATGAAATATGCATGGAAATATTCTACATAATTCCTCTCTATCATCACACATTATCCAGTAGAAGTGTGGGGCAGTGTCCGCATCTGCAGAGACCCTGCCTTCGGTCTTTATTTACATATTTGTGGGACATTTATTTATGGGTGTCTCACATATCGACCAGGAGACACAGTGTAAGAAAGCATCCAAGAGGAAGCTACGGAAATAGCAGGCTCTGCATCGGAACATATGCAAATATATTTGGGCGAAACACCAAAAGGACAAAGCTTGTTCCACAATGGGGTTGTGTTTCACCTGCTGACGTGCTGACGTGCCCCGTACCCAACTTTAAATAATGTGTTTACAAACTGCCACTGACAAATCCCAACAAGTCTGCCTGTGAGAAGCTGTTTTAAACAAATGGGGATTTCCAACATTGTGGATAATAACTGTCGATTTGATAAAATGATAATACATAGCTTTAGCAGGAGGCTTAATCCTATGTCAAATGTTTTCCCCCCCAGGGGCAGTACCGGCCTTCAGACCTCGTGTGCCCAGAAACCTACGCCTGGGTTCCAATAGAGCAGTGCGTACCCATGCTGGAGAACTCCCGCTATGCTCGTTTCAACCAGGATCCTGATGCAGGTACAACAACACAATACTCATACTATTCCTTCTTATTGAATGTTTAAAAAAAACTGCATTTTTCTAACATACTGACCTGCCAATGTAAGCTTGGTTTTGGATCCTCCAGTTCTTTGTACATGCTCTTCTGGATGAACCCTTGAACCATGTGTTAACATCTGATCCGGTTTCACTGGGATGGTGTATTGAGAACTTGTGGGCTTGCTCCAAGGCAGCCACTGTTCAGGGGTAGAAGGTGGGCCAGTGGCTCTGATCTCTCAGTCTTTTCTCCACATGATCTTTCAGCATGTTCAGAAAAGGAGCCAAAGGACCTTGTTGCCATTAGTTGAATAGTGATATTAGCAAAAATAAACCACATGCAGAAGGTAGACTGGCAGACGGCCATCGTCTGGCTGAGAAATGGAGTGTAAGTGAGTTTGACAGTTTTGAAAGAAGAGTTTTGAAGAGTTACTGCATACATATGATGCCAAAAAAAGACTGATACATTTTATTTTTCCTTATTTCTAATATCTCTCTTTGCCAACTTTCCAGTGTTGGTTCGGCTTGTTTGTGCTCTTGGCTGTTTTTAGGAAAATATGCAGTAAAATTCCTGCAGCTCTCACATAACACACATGTAATTATTTGCCTCTAATTGCTCTGCATGCTGAGCAGATATTCTTACACCTTACTGTATGTGACAGTCTAATGGGCATGACACTGCTCAACTTCAGAATAAAAAAATAAAATATGGTTTATTTGACCAATACGGTGTTATGGGAATTATTTGAGCATGGGTTCAAGCATTAAGACTTATATAGTAGTTCATCTCACGAGTATCCTGGCCAAAATAATTAGGATTCATGATATTATCCTAATAATCATCACAATATTGATGAGCTTTCAAAATGGCAGAAAAATGTTACATTTTGTTAAGGAACAAATCTTTTTTTTCCACCACAGATAGGGCAGTTCTTACCTCAATACTTTTTGTGTTAAAGACAATCCACTCAATCAATCTTAAACAAGATAGTTATCAATCATAAGATCCCCCCGCATAAATTAAAAATACATATAAAAAAGCCAGATTGTTATTTCTCACTAATACCTACAAATTGACTGTTAATATTTCCCGTGCCTGACTGCATGGAGTGTCCAGGGGCTTGTCAGCTCCTGCTTACTCTTCCTTATTCATCTAATGGAGACACTGATGGATAGGAATAAGTAATAGAAAAATACGAGAAGATAAGAATACGATTTATCAGGCAGTCTTGGATTGATAGATGAAGGATATGAGGGAGTAATATAAGCATGGATGGAGAGTGGAGAGACGTGATACAAATAGAAAAAGAAAGGGAGGAAGGCTGGTACTTGTATGCTGGCACTAGAAGAGAGAGAAGTAGAATAAAATAAGAGACAGACTGACAGGGAGGTGGAGGAGACGGCTTAGGAGAGTGTTGTAATGAGGTCATACTTGGCCTGGACGCCATGCAGAAAGGTAAAAATGATGAACTTCAAAGTAAACTGGCACGGATGCCCTTTGCCTCTGATCTGTATTTTTTTTTTTTACGGAACAGAAGTCTTAAGGCTAGCTTTTCTTGTTTACTCAAGTGATGGTAAAGGCTCCACACCCAGGAGAGAAAAGGCCACTCTAAGGCTGGTCATTTTCAATCTAGGCTGTGGTTAGTCAACCCTTTCTTGTCGATCATACCACTAATCCCTGCACAAATGACTGAGGACAAGGTTAACCTTTTTTAACCGTGGCCAGAGAGTGTTTGTGTTTCTTGCGGTGCCTCCATTCCTGCGTGGACTGTTGATCTTGGACGGGTCTGGACATTATTTCAGGCCTAGCTGTCCAAGCATGGTGTCATTACATTTCAGTGCTGGCTGTCTGGACGGCTAGCTCTCAGGCCTGCTGCCAAAGCTGTGTGGTGCCAGACTGTAGTGGCTGCGTGGAGGCTTGTGTCTCCCCCAGAAAGACAGTCAAAGTCAGTCAGTCACCAGGTCAGAATGCAGACTCAGGTTAGCAGCATGGCACATTGATGGCTAGTCTATTTATTTATTGGCATTATATTAATGTGTGGTCTAAAGAAAGACACGTTGCAAATCCTGGGTAATTCCAGACTGGATTAACTTTTAGGGAGTAACTTAAAAGATACAACTTTTTAGATGTTTTGTATTCTGGCCGGTTCTCTATGCTTTCAAGATATCTACTCTAATCTTAACTCTGTTTCTGTTCTGTCATTACACATTTAACAGAATAAATTATTTATACCAATCACCTTAAGGCTGGTTGTCCCGGATGGCACCTGGAAATCTGCATCAATAATGCTAAAAGTTAAAAGAAAAGGTTTTGGGCATATAACATGTATATGTCACAGTGAGTTATATCTAAAAATGAGAATAAGGAAACAACTGATCTTCATCCCAACATTTTTTATTTGAAGCTGCCCTGTTATGCTTTTCAGGGTTCCCCCCCCCTGCCTGAACGACTTGATTTGACTCATTGTATACTTCCATAACATGATGACGTCATTGTGTAACACTGGTGGCTGGTGCTCAAACACTCTGGTTTCAGACAGAGGGTGAAAAGTTCACGGGCAGTATGAGAAAGATAAAGAGCTTTTTGAAAATTAAAGCATGAAACTTGTCACAGAAGAGGCACAAAATACAAATATGAACCTGAAAACAGTTTCACAAACATTTTAATTAAAGTCACAATTTATTCCAACTAATGCTTGTTATGAGGCCGTGCCATGAACTCCAGGCCTCACGACGAGGGGGGGGGACAGGATTGGGGAGCTGGGTGTGTTTTCTGATGTAAGTGTGACCGGGTTCCAAAGCTGTCTTAATGAGGTGCGTAAAGACAGCTCATCTAAAGTTTACACAACTCAGTCCGAGCTGCAGGCTAACATTGATTACACGCTGACACGTCGAGGGCCCCGGGGCCTCATTTAGGCTCTAACGAATGTACATACAGTATGTGCACACACACACATAGACACACTCAAATCCTACACACCATATGTGTTATCTCTCACACACTCATAATCTAGTGTTTGCTTGGCAGAGGAAGAAGTAGGAGCATTGCCCTCGGAGCAGGATAAACACATGCAGAATGTGTGACACAAGTAGTCCCCCCCTGGACCTTGAGTATGTCCAGCAGGCGCCGAACTACTATCCACACACACACACACACACACACACACACACACACACACACACACAATGAAACATACACACACAATATTTTGTTGCATTAAGATAAACATTTTAAATGAGAATATTCTTTCAAACTCTTTCTCGTTCATGTCTAAATGAATACACACGTTCTCCTCTAATAAAGCTGATTGCCTCTGAGTTGTACAGTATCTGTGCTTCCAGCCATGAAAAGTGAAGCCAAAACATTAGGTCGGGGAGATGGTGATAGCCCGACAGCACCCACTCATTACCTGAGAGAGTTTCAATTTCCCCTTTGGATAAGAGCTACAATGATTACTTGACATAATAATAATCGTCAACTTACCTGATAATCGATTAAAACAAAGATTTCCTCTCAAATGTTGTGATTTCCTTCTTTTATCTTTAGTCCATCATGTTATCTGAACATTTTTGTTTTGCCCTGACAAAATAATACTTTAAAAGTCTCCTTGGTCTTTGAGAAATCTGTAATGGACCTTTTTTTCCACTATTTTCTGATATTTATAGACCAAAGGTTATTTGAGAAAAGAATCATCAAAATAACCAACAATGAAAATAATACTTAGTTGCAGCCCTTCCCTCGGATATGCTGCACTTTGACCACTGGGGAAGAACCTTTCATTCATTTTATTGTAATAATTATCCTTTTTAATCCAGGAGAAGACTCTTGGAGTTCAAAATCCACGTTCATCTTCAGAGTTCCAGGGTCAGCAGGAAGGATGTGTTTTAACAGAGGGGCTTGAACTCAGGTCCTCCGGTCAAAGAGCAGTCTTAATACTCTCTACCCTACACCACCATTTTGGCCTTTCTCCTTTCAAACCTGAGCCCTGTTTTTGATTTGCAACATTGGGTCATAGGAAGTGGTCATAACCCTGATGGCCTGCCTTTGAGCGGCGTCCGGTGTTAAGCAAGTATTTGAAAGTAGGAATGGGTGGGAAGATAGAGAGGAGCGTGGCGAGGTGTCAAGGCCTGAAGCCTCGGCTCTGACCCTCTCACTCCCTCACCGACCCTCACCACTCCTCTTCCCCCCGACCCTTGAACCCCCGACCCCGAGGAGCAGCGACCTCAGAGCGGCGTGTCACTGAACGTCCGGTGGGCCCAGCAGGAACGGGGTCTGGAGCTGCTCAAAGTGAGGAGGGGGGGGGGGGGGGGGGCACTGCTGGAGGACGGAGTGAGCGGAGAAGTAATGAAAGATGTTTATGTGAGCAGCGGATGTTTGGATTGAGTAAGAGAGGGAGATAGGGCCTTCTGCTCAGTATTACTGTTGGGGTTAATAGAGCATCTTAAATCTGCTACCCATTCTGCTCAGCGAGGGGACAGTGGTGCTTCAGAGCAGTGTCACGCTCGAGTGGACAAGTGTACCTTTGCGTAACTGTTCTGTAAGTGGGCTATCACACTGATAAAGAACATGAGGAGGCCCAGAGAGCTTGGAGGGACAACGCTGAAGCCAGCTTAAGTTATTAAGGAACTATCAAACGTTTACATATTTTCACTTTAATCCCATCAGGGCACATTCATTCTTCATGGACCAAATGTAACCCTATGTGGAAGATTCACAACATGTTTACATCTATTAAAACTCACACTGCAGATTTTCTTAATACAAAAGTTGATATCAAACATGTTTCAATTGGATAACTCAGCAGTTTTTTGAGAAGGGGAAATACACAGTGGTTAGGGCATTACTGTGCAGGGAAATGAGGCTAATAAATAAAATATGAATCCGCAGGATAGTTTGAAAAAAAAGGGAAGGTTAAAATATGAATATATTTGATAGTTTACTGGTTGTGAGAGCTAAGGAGCCTCTGGGCTTTATGTTTATTCCCAGCTCTCCTATTTCATCTGGCTTCCTTTTCAGGTAGTGCCTGTGCTTGAGCTAGATGCTATAGTGATACATAAATGGTTGGGAAATGCACTTACTGTACATCTACCTAAACACATGAGATTATTTGAATTTTGCTGCTGTCCTGATTTTACCTTGCACTGCAGCTGGATACTGCCAATATCACAAGATAATCCGTCTTGTCAGGCTCTAAGTGATACATTAGTGTCCTTTGAGGAAATACTGTGTGGTGTAGGTTTGTGCAACTTCACGAAGATGTGGCTGTTAAAGGGGCCCTTTATGCTTGTTGGAGTTGTCCCTTTCCTGTAGTGTTATATGGCACATCGATTTGATTCCTTTGTTTACTTCTGTAACATAATGTCATCCTTATGTAACACTCACACTCTTGGGGAGCACTTCAACATATTGTTTGTGATAGGCTAAGGGGCAGGACAATTCTCGCGGTTGACCAATCACAACATAGCTGGCCAGCTAACCAATCAGAGCAGACTGGGCTCTGGTTTCAGACAGAGGGTGAAAGGAGATGATGCAGCACAGGCAGTAAGGGGAAAATAAAGATCTTTTTGAACATTAAAGCATGGAAACATGTCACAGCAGAGGCACAAAATACATTTTTTACATAGGAAATGCATTGATTTTCGCGCTATTGATTTTGCACGTAAACATAAACATGACGTGTTGCTATAGAGTCAGATTATATTAGTATAAGTTTCATCACTGTGCGATCAAAACTCACTGTTAACCCTGTGTTCTAGTATGATAAATAAAAGAACATTGTACCTTGAAAATCAATGCATTCTAATACCGGGTACATTTGACCCGTTGGCGGTTTTAGGTATACAGCGACCCCTGGCAGTTCTAGTGTTAAAACAACAGCAATGCCTCGAAAGGAAGTACATGCTGCACCAGCATCAGTTATAAATTACAACTGGAGTATTACTTTATCAAAAGAAGAGCATTGAATGGAATTAAAGGTGTTTTTTTCCCGCTCCTCTTCCAACTAGTTTTGAAAGAGTTTGATTTACTAACTGGCTCTGTTGATCTGATTGGTTAAAGGTGGCCCTTGATACATGGTGATCGTTTCCACTGATGGCTTCTCAGATGTTTCTCTGTAAAAAAACTGCCTTTCAACTCGTGTCAAGTCTTTTCTATGATCAATGAAAACATTTTAACTGATTACAGCAGCAAAGTTGGTTTTCTGATCACATCCAGCCCATAAATAGCCAAGATTGCTTTGTAAACTGGGGATTCTTTTAACATCTGGCAAAAGAGAAAGACCTTTTGTTTGCAGCATTACATCACAGTTTTGCAGCTTTTTCTGTTTTTGTCCAGTTATCCCAGTTTATTAGGTGATCATGTGGGATTAAGCAGTATTTAGGCAAATATTTGAGGAATTATGCCGAAATATTGGCGCTTGCATCGCTCGTACCACCTGGTTGGTCAGCTGCGAGCCACATGGGTATTGTCATGGGGAGCAGTAGTGGCGAGTGGGAGGCCCCTGTGCTCTATTAATACCAAATCTTACTCGCTCCTGTTCGACTGATGTGTCGCCATGGGCCTGGCGAGGGTCCGATCCACTGCCTGGCCTGAAGTTTATTCTCATCTGCTTCCTCTTAGCAAGGCCAGATTCAGGATTGCGCCAGAATAGCAGACAGATGGAACGAAGTATGGGGTTTTACTCTTCAGAAGGCACGGTATGAATGTAAAATAGTAGGCATTTTGCAATTGGTGTAAAAGTAGAATGCTTGGAGGAGGCTTCACTAATAGCTAAGGAGAAAGATAAAAGCTTTATAAGAGGGCACTAAGAATGACAGAAGTTCTGACAGAAAATGAAAGACTCCTCAATTCTGACTGGAGTGGGAGATGATTAGAGCTCACAGTGGGACCCATTTACATTCACAAACAAATTGCAGTATATATTTTTCTCTATATTAGCTGTAGTTAATGCTCCCCGCTGTGCCACCTCTTGCATGTCCTCCTGGCGCCAGCCGTGGGCAGCTTGGGTCAACCTCTCACTCCTGGAGGCAGCGGTTTTAGAGTCGGAGTGAGGGGGCATCATATTTTCTTCTCAACCCATTTTTCCGTCTGACTCTCCAGAGGTCCATTGTTAGCTGCTGAACATGCACACTTCTTATATTAGCAGCGTTTTCACTGGTCTGATGGGACCTGGCAGTGCACGACACAGGACCTAATGAAACACTGAGTCTGGCAGGCCAGTAGGGAGCAAGGCCCCGTAAACAAGGGCCAACTAACTCACCGTGGCTCCAGGTTTAGGGCGTAGGGGAATTAGGGCCTTGAGGGGAAGAAAAATGCTCCTGCTCCTCCAACAGTTTCTTGGAATAATAGTGAATCCTTGCCAAATCATTCAAGAGGATAACTAATAAGAATGAGGGGGACAATAAAGACAGTGTTGTGGTGTGATTCTGCTCTGCTCTTATTTACATTCTCATGTTTGTGATTCAGGAGACCCCCGGGTGCTGAAGGACGTGGGCAGAGCTCTGGTGCTTTACAGACGGGCCGTCATGCCGTACGCCGCCTACTCCCGTAAACGTAAAGGCTCCAGCGACGAGGCAGAGGTGCAGCAGTACGGCGGCTTGGTCGGCCAGGACTGCATCGAGAGGATCTTACTCTACCGCACCTAAAACACACCACTGTACCTTTCAATTTCACGTGAATACACACCTTCCAGCAAGCTGTGTGTCTCTCGTACGTCTGTGTGTCTCCTCGCTGTCTGTCAAAGTGCTTTCTGCTTCCAGTAGTCTCACCGCGCTTAGCTGGTGTAATGCAGTGGCCAATAATTATCTATCTATGTATGTAGCCATTCACCCATTGGCCTCATTCACATTTATTTCAAAAAAGAAATATATATTCATCAATATATCCTGCATTATCCATTCTCAGTTCTTCTTCTTCCTTCTGTTTGATTTGACTCCCAACAGGGACCTGTACCTTGGATGTTATTTAGATTATTATGTTCTATTCTCAGCCCTTAAGCAGTGATGTTCCTGATGATGTCATATGCAGGTGACAGCTCTCCTCCGAGCTGACTCAGGTTCAGCCATATGTCAGCGTTATCACTTGAGGAGCATTTTTTCTTTTGAATGTTCAGTGATTTTTGAAGGTGGTTTTTACTTTGCTCAATCTTCTCTACACAGCACCTCTCAATAATTGTTTGTCATTGGAACATTTTTTAAAGTTTTATTTGCTTTTCTTTTAATATTGACAGTATTTTTTGTTATTTTTTGTTTAACTGAATAAAGGGGTTGTCTATTCCATGCTTGGACTATGTGGCTTTTCTTTGAATTCTAATTTTGGAACATAACACTGAATTCACCAGTGGAATTATCTTTGGAACAGTATTGCATTGGGGATAACTTTTTGGTGAAGGCAATATTCCCAAAATTGCTGGAGAGAAATTTTGCACAAACATCAACTTCGACTTAGGAAAGTACTGAATACAATTAGGATGTCAATGGTCAAGGTCACATAAAAAAACAAGTGTTTTGGTCATTTAGCTCAGTAATAGGCAAGGCAATTTTATTTATATAGCACTTTTCAGCACGTGGCGATTCAAAGTGCTTTACAGATTAAAAGCAAAAGATATTTAAGAACAAATACAGCATAAATACATTATTATAGAAAGTAATAGATATGCTTACTATGACACTTTGGACAGACATTTATGTAGACTGCAACTTCACTATGTTGCGGAGGCTTACAACCATGACGCGGTAATTCTAGTGACACATACAGTAGTAAGCTTAACGCATGCACACCCAGACATGAGTGCTTGAGTTGAGACTTGTGAATCGGGCCTACCAACAGGTGTCGGATATACGCGCTGCAGAACACAAACGCTGATGCCCTCTAACAGTGTCAACCACAGGGCTGATCTGGTGCCAGCAGAAAGGCTTACTTAACTTACCTATTCAACAGATTTAACGGGCTAGTAATATAGTATGATATTACGTAAACCTACATTTCTGTTTTGTTTAACAATTGTTGATGCACTTCCTTTGTGTTTTAACGGGAACTTTAAAGAGGCCATATTATGCTTTTTTTTGGTTTTCCCTTTCCTGTTATATAGGTTTTTGTGCAGGCAAGAGCAAAACTGCTGCAACTTTTAAACCTTGCCTTCATAGTAATATTATGGTTTTTTTGGTAGTAAAAGTGATCGAGTTTACTTTATCTGTGGTCGTTACAGTGCGATAGAAACTGCTAGGACAGTAGTTGCTGTATTTCTTATTTGTCATTGTAGTGACATAATGTTTTTTCATAATACAAAAGATGTTTCTTAGTGTTGGTTGTGCGAGTCCTCAGAAATCTTTGTACATGGACAGTGGTGGCAGGATATCAAGTTGTGTTATAAGGCCATCAACATACTCTGGTTGTGTATGTGTTCTCTAAGCCAGGCCTGTTAGTAACTTATCTGGATGCTCACCTGGAAACACCCACTCATAGAACTAACTGAATGAGAAGTGTAACAGCAGACTTTTAAATGTCAGCTTGACCCTTCCTGGACTTGTATTTGTGCAGCGGCTCTGACCTGACACCCATTCTGCCAGGTCTGCCTGTCTGCACCCGATCTTGAGAAAACAGTTGAGAGAGTCAGTCTATGCAGTTTAAACTCAACCTGAGTTTTAAGGGCAGCCTGTGTCTTCAGGAATTAGGACAGATTGACAGGCTAATTCTCCGAGAAGGGAACACTGACGCTGGCTAGCGGCCATGTTGGATTCACTGTTTCTCTCCCACATTAGGCATGCTTCTCCTCGGACTTAATGTGCGCACGCACGCACGCACGCACGCACGCACGCACACACACACACACACACACACACACACACACACACACACACACACACACACACACACACACACACACACACACACACACACACACACACACACACACTCCTGGCACTGTCAAGGGTAGTTAGTCTTGGTGGACGCAGCAAATAAGGACTTGTGCCAGTGCTGTGGTGGACCTCTTTCTGTCAAAACAAGTGGCCTGGACCGGCCGGTCTGTTTTATAATGAGTCCACAATGCTGCGAGACTCAGCATGGCAGCATTTAGACATTACGCTGATATATAATTCTTATTA
Source organism: Gymnodraco acuticeps (assembly GCF_902827175.1). Lineage (NCBI taxonomy): Eukaryota > Metazoa > Chordata > Actinopteri > Perciformes > Bathydraconidae > Gymnodraco > Gymnodraco acuticeps. The sequence continues at coordinate 1,174,006 of NW_022989861.1, forward strand.
AGTATGAGGTCTGTACTGACCATGCACCACTGCTGAAATACCGTTCAGCCAAAGGTCAGCTTTCAGAGAATAAAGGGGCCTGCAGAGAGGGCTTTATTTTCATGTCAGACCTGAGTCACAGAGATGGTTTAAACACTTGATGGTTTATTTTAGGCTGTGTTGGTGCCAGATGGGGGGGGGGGGTTGTCACATTGGAAAATAAAGGGACTGCCAAAAAGCTGGGAAAGGAGAGTATGACACTGTAGTAAGATAACCTTAAAGGTGGGGTAGGTAAGTTTGAGAAACCGGCTCGAGATACACTTTTTGTTATATTCCATGGAATGCTGTTAACATCCGATAGCAATGAATATCTTAAGTGCTTTGACAAAAAATCCATAAAAAAATGTCATCTGTGGAAGCCGTAGTAGTACTGTAAAAAGCACGACCAATCATTTTAGCCGGCCCGGCTAAAATAACTGGATGGCCTACCTGCCTGTCAGCCTTCCATCTGTGCACAAACTTATCTCGTGCCTTCATTGGTCACTCATGTGTGTGTTGGAGGAGGGGCTCTGTAAGGAAGTGGCAGATTTGTTCCGGCTGTGTATTTTCAAATTCTAGCGCACTCGAACTGGTTTCTCCAAAATTACCTACCCCACCTTTAAGAACTAAAGGTGCGATTTTAAGTATGCACTGTAAACAAGTTAGACATGTCTTTAATTTTTTTTAAATGTGACCAATGTATAGGAGTTGCAATTGCAGTTTTGTTGATACACTTTAGATGTTGAAAATGTCAGTAAAGGTCAACGAAGTGTCAGTTTAAGAAAGCAAAAAATTATCGGTAACACTTTATATTAAGGTACACAAATTAACCATCAACTAGTTGTTAATTAACATGCATATTAGCAGTATATTGGCTCTTTATTAGTCATTATAAAACACTTATTAATGCCTTATTCTACATGACCATATTCTACAAGTAATGAGCCATTAGTTGAGAGTTTTTCCTCAATAACCCTCTAATTAGTGCTTATTTATTGCAAGTAAGGAAGTTGTACATGAGTTTTGGTCTTAATATGCTCAGCTCAATATGGGCCTAATAAGGCAGTAGTACCACAATAATAGTAATTCTCCCATAATAACACTTAACAAATATGATCTATTCTTATGTAACAAGACATGAAACTATAAGTGTTAATTGTGTCTAAATAACTCAAAATTAGGTATTTCTATCTAAGAATATGTTCCCTATTTTAAAGTGAAGTATGGTTCATAACCAATAAGCTATTATGGCGCGTTTCCACTGCGGGGCCCGATTTTGGTTGCGTTTCCACTTGGCCTAGTACCGGCTAGCGGGTCCTAATTCACAGTTTTTCTGGCCCCATAAAATCGTGGTTCTAGGGCCAGGAACAACCAGGCTGAGTCGGGCTGAGTATGCTAAACTAGAGAGAGAATCGCTGGCAAGGGGGCTACAACTAGTGATGTGTCGGTCGCGAACGAGCCGGCTCCAAGAGCCGGCTCTTTTAAGTGAACGACGGGAACCGGCTCTCACCCGCGAACGAGCCGTTTTTTGTTTGTTTTTTGCGGAGGGATCTAGATCAGCTTGAAGGCACATTATGCACTGTGCACATTATCCCGCTTATTACATGGCCACATTCTCAACAAAGTAACGACATGACTCCCAATATTAATTGAAATGCTTTTATGGATTTAGAAAATGATTTTATTGATTTAAAAAATAGTTGTATGTATTGATTTAAATTGACATGCATCCGCTAAGAAAAGTAGTCCGTTGTTACTGTTTGAACTAACGTAGCAACGGCAAGAACTGCTTCGATAGTGTTTTTGAGGAGCTTTTTGATTACAGATTTGAAAACATCGTTGCTTGCTTTAAAAGTAGCACAATTCATGATGTCAAACCTTGGAAAGTATCTAGATATCCCTGCCCGAATGCCAAAGTAACTGGCAACTGAATATGTGTCGCCGTTTGATGTCTATGTCTGGACCGCTGCGTAAAAAGGAGGGTTTTTGCCCCAATACTTCTCTTCTTACTTCTATAAGAATAAAACACGGAGGACGGAGATCTCTTTTTCTCCCCCTCTTCTGGCAGCCCAGCAGCTGATCTCAGAGCACGCTCCCTTCTCCTTCAGGGGGGCGTGGTCAGCTGCAGCTCACAGAATCAGCCCCCTGCAAAAACAGCGCTGGAAAGAGCAAATAGAGCATGGCTAAAATGCAGGATCTTTTTGGTATTTTGAAAAAAAAAACTATATTTATATACTTTATATAGGTCGATACAGTAGCCCCCTTTTTTTTTAAATAGTTTTTATAGATGTTGCTATCTGTTTTGTGTAGCGTGGTTCTACAAGCAAGTCAATGCATTCATTGGGTGGTATCAGAGAGTTACACGGGTCTGTAAATGCAATGAAAACAATTGGCCATAGCAAATCATTTATATTAAACATGTAATTTTTACTTTTGAATACTTCAGTACAAAGGTTGTATTGAATAATGTAAGTGATATATGTGTACACATATAATTAGTCAAAACAGGGCTACATTTGATTTAATTAAAAGGTATAATATGTGGTAAACTGAAGAGCCGTTTGGGAGCCGAAAGAGCCGGCTCTTCTTGGTGAGCCGAGCCAAATGATCCGGCTCACCAAGAAGAGCCGGAATTTCCATCACTAGCTACAACTACAACAAGATGAACATATTTGACCGTGATTTAATTATAATACACGTTTCAAAATGATGCCGAAGTAACAACATACTGATACCGGTTAGTAAAAACCATGAATTAATGCTTTGACAAGTCTGCAGACAGACGGCAGGCGAACAACCCTTTTAAAATGCGTGTTTTCTTTAAATGGAGCTTGGCTAAGCTAACGTTATATATGCTCCGACCGTCCACATTCACAACAACGGCCTATACAGACATAAATAAACCAGCGACTGTATTCGCCATGACACAGGCAGTCTGTGGTTTGTACTTGTTTAACTTTTGTCTAGTTTCTGAACAGATATGAAGAGCTGTGAGCTCTGAGTGCTAAGAGCTAACGGCTGTGTTGTTTTTCTGGGGCTCTCATTGAAGATGACGTCACGGCTCCGCCTACACTGCGTTACTATAGTAACTACCCCAGTTCCTAAACTGTAATGGAAGCGCAGCATTAAAGTGAGCCGGGCCTAATAAGGCCTAACCAAACCGAGCGAGGCCTGCAGTGGAAACGCGCCATTACACTGTAAGGATTAGTAACATGTATTGTGTTTATGTGATGACATTTGGAGATGTTTAAACACAATGAGAAAATGTGTTAGCATTCGCGCTATTGCGGTCCTATGTGACAATCTGTGTATGTTACACAGTTGCATGTATGAGATCATTAAGTGCCTTGTAACTTCTTTTTTTTTTTATAGTTTCACTCCGTTTGAATGTCAGTGGACTGCAAATAAGTCAATAAAGGAGCATGGCTGCTCATTCCCTGGCTCTCAAAACAGTTTGGCTGGCTGTTTAATCTAGGTTCACACTGAGACAGTAGGCTACAACACATAGAGAGAACAGTACACCTATTGTGTTAGTACATACAAGCAGGTCACACCGTATGATCACACACATACATAAACTCTGTTCAAAATCTGTTGTTATTAAAAAGTACAGGCTGCATGTGTTCTCAGCCTTGTGTGTGTTCCTACTTTGTTCATGTGCTGTTGAGGTTCATTTCAGTAGTTGTGTTCTATAATGTATTTACAAAGTGTGAAGAGGAGGCAACTTTAGAATAGGGAACCTGTTCAGGTCAATTTAGTGTAAGGCTTAAACTTACACTTACAGTCATTGCTTTCTGACGGAATTGACCCTTTTACTCTTCAGGTTGCATAGGGAAAATTAGTAGTAGTCTACTCATGGATATCTGCCATTCTATTCAGTTCACGTTCTCCTACGGTACCCGGTTTCCTGTCTTCAGTAGCCAGAGGCGCCAGCAGGGGGGGGTGCAGGGGGGGCCATGGCCACCCTGATATATTTGTTGGCCCCCCCCACCACACACACCGCCTTGCCAGTCACGTATGCGTAGTAGTTTATCTGATATTTAACAACAAATACACAGCCAGCGAGTCGCTTGATTTGAGCTTCCAACACTCATACTGCAGCCCCTCCCTCTCCCTCTGCTACCATGGTAACACTCTGATACTCGGCGCACCACTCTGATACTCGCGCGCCCCACTCTAATACTCGTGCGCACCACTCTGAGATTCGCACGGACAGCAGCAGGTTGCAGCAAAACGTTTCTTTCTACTGACTTGACAAAAATCCACCGGACTTCTAGAAGGTAAGTCGTATACGTTCGTTGCCTGTTAAGCCCCACAACACTTAGGCTTTAGTGTGTTAGCTTTAGGTAGCAAAAAACGGAGATATGCTAACCTTTAGCTGTTATTCTGATCAAAATGTGTGTTCAATGGCATTAAAACGAGAAAAACGCTGGAAGACCTGGAAAACAGGCTCGGGGCTCAGTAAAGGCTGGCTTGACTTCAGGTATAATTCGTCTGTAAACACACTTTGGCAGCTATCCTAGTTAGCGTTAGTTTAGCTTGATAAGCTAACGTTAGCTGATGTCGGTATGCTGGGCTGGTGTAATGCGTAGGCTACTATTAATCACTGCTGTGTGTAATGTCAATTTGCAGAAAATGAAGAGAAAGTCAACAGACATCTCTTCTTATTTGCAGAAGAAGATGAGTAAAGGAGAGACAGAGCTGGCAGGGGAGCAGCATATAGGGCTAGTGAGGAGATGGCCATACATGCTAGAAAGTACATGTGGAACTCTGTTTTGTAAAAGTGAAACTAAAACCTAAATACAGTTTTATTAATGTGATTGTGACCTTTTTAATCATTTAAGTCTTCTACACACTTTAGGTCTGCAGCTCCTTCAAAATGAAACGAGAATCTATGCAGTTTTTCCTCTTCTGTGTTCTGAGGTTATGAGCCGACCATTAGTCAAGTTTGTTTTCATAATGTTCTGTATGCTAATTTAAAAAAAGGGTAACCAGTTTGTTTATAAAGTATAAATATACATTTTCAAAACAAATGGAATACAAGCCATATGTATTACTCTCACCACAGTGGCCTAATCTAAAAAAAATTGAAATATGTCTCGTCACCTATTTTCTGTCTAATACTAAAGGTGGTGTTTTGTATCATTTATAATGTTTTGAATTTGCTATAAAGGTCAATAATAGATGGTGTTTTTGTGTTCAATCACAGTATGTATTTACCATTTTATACCCCTTGTGGTTTTGGGTCCTGTTGAAATAAAATAGTCATGTTTTAAAACTTGATTTAATAAAGTCATGTCAATCATCTTTGATCCCAGTGTGACACAAACAGCTTTGTTCAGTCTAAAACTATTTATAACCTACAGTAGAGACATAATATAACTGAAGAACATGTTGTGTTGCTGTTGTGTATTGTATGTGTTGAGAATGCTGAACATTTTGTGCCTTACAATAAAGGAACTTATTTAAATTAAGCTGTATTTGTCTTTTTAAAAGGAAAGAACAACTAGCATGTATAAAAAACAAAACAATAAATCACCTAACACATGTATGCATAACACAAAACAAGGTTCTTTTAAATGTTAACTATCCGTATTATATTCACTTCAGATGAATAGTATAAGAAACCAAAGTATATCAGTAGGTGATTCTCTTTGCCATTGTTTTAATCTAGTATATACCTTTACAACAATTATATTCTTGGTTTTGGTGGGCCACCCCAAGATTTTCAGTGGCCCCATTTGGCCACCCCTATGAAAGATTTCTGTAGGCGCCACTGTCAGTAGCCTACACATTTTACAAAAATATGAATGTGCAAATATGAAACATACAGGTCAATATCACCTTGCTATAGCTGAACTGTCAATACCCCAAAACATATTCTTAATAATAATAATAATAGATTTAATTTGTTAGCGCTTTTACAGGTGCTCAAAGACGCTTTACAGATATAGTGAAGATAAAATAAAATAAAGGAACAACAAATAAATATATAGTTACATTTAAAGTCAAATAATACAAAAACAATCACACCAGATTGAAGAGGTGAGTTTTTGTAAGTTTTTTGAAGGTGGTGAGGTCAGTGCAGTCTCTGATGGGTTGTGGGAGTGAGTTCCAGAGGGAGGGGGCAGCGACGGAGAAGGCTCTGTCCCCCCAGGTCCGGTGATTGATGCGGGTGGGGATGGATAGGAGGTTGGCTTCTGATGAGCGGAGGCAGCGGGAAGGGGTGTGGTGGTGCAGCAGGTCTGTGAGGTAGGGGGGGGCCCAATTGTTGAGGGCTTTGTGAGTAATCAGGAGGACTTTGAAGTTGATTCTTTGACGGACGGGGAGCCAGTGGAGGTTCTGGAGGACGGGAGTGATGTGGTCTCGGGAGCGGGTGTGGGTGAGGAAGCGGGCAGCAGAGTTATTCTTAGATATAAATATCTAATTTTGAGTTATTTAGACACAATTAACACTTATAGTTTAATGTCTTGTTACAAGAATAGATCATATTTGTTAAGTGTTATTATGGGAGAATTACTATTCTTGTGGTACTACTGCCTTATTAGGCCCATATTGAGCAGAGCATATTAAGACCAAAACTCATGTACAACAACTTCCTTACTTGCAATAAATAAGCACTAATTAGAGGCTTATTGAGGAAAAACTCTCAGCTAATGGCTTATTACTTGTAGAATATGGTCATGTAGAATAAGGCATTAATAAGTGTTTTATAATGACTAATAAAGAGCCAATATACTGCTAATATGCATGTTAATTAAGGATAGAGGGTGTCGTTTTTTCTCATACTGATATTCTGAACAATCTGTGCTGTTGTATTTGCTGTAAAGTGTCTCTACTGTAGGCTAATTTTTATTATATGTACATTGCGTAGCTGGGGGGGGAGGTTAGGATGATTCCAAGGGCCCAGCACTTAATATGGTTTTATTATTATCCTAAAGTAAGTTAATGTAGATGACTCAAAAATATAATTGCCTGTATTAAAAAAAAACGTCACAAAAGAAACAAACAGGTGCTTGTTACTCTGTTTGACAGAATGAGCACCCCTCCCTTCATTCATTGCATGGTATGGGCGCCTGAGCAATGGAGCAAGCGGAGCAGGTGCATCCCCACAATTGACCTTGGGGGAGCAAACGTGTGCTTTTGCACCCCCACTTTTTGATCATATGAAAAATATGATATGTCCCCCCCCCAATATATCACTGTAAACATAAGTATGTAATTTCAATTGAATTAATAATACGCAATGAAACAACTTGTGCTGATTATAGACACTTAATAGCGAGTTTTTAAGTTTCCAAAGATTGTGACCCCCCTCCGCATTTCGCTCACAATGGTTTGATCAACTGCCTCCCACCCACAGCAGTCCTGATGCAGGTAGGCTGAGTGTAAATCACCGCGACCAGTCTGTCATTGGTGGCAGACCTTTTCAGTAAGTTGTTCAAACAAAGAATATGTAAGACATGTCTTTACTTCTACCACTCAATACAATAAAACACATTTATAATCATCACCTTCTCTTCATTTTCGCTGCATTGAATTACTGGTCACTCTTTATGTTAGCTAGCGGCTAGCTGACGTTTGCTAGCTAGCTAGTAACATCAACCAGTGTGTGTGTTTGACTAGCTAGCTACCTGGTAGATCGAAGCCCATTAGAGTTTGAGTTTATTAGGATCCCCATTAGCTGTTGCATGACAACAACTAGTCTTCCTGGGGTCCACACAAAACATTACATTCGACAAGACAGAACAGAACTGTTTTACAGAACAGTAAATAAAAAATAAAAAACTGATTTCCGAAGTCCATTTTCCTTCAAGCATTGACATTCATATTTTCCATCCTATACCACTTATTTTCTGATTTCATTTTATTGGAAAGAAAATAATGATAATGATAATAAAATAAGAATAAAGTACTTATATCTATCTGCATTTACAGATGCCAGCCTTCAATTCTACAACTACCTGAAATGAAAATAAAAGAAGAATGAATTATAGAATGATAGAAGATAATATGATAGAAGCCCATCTCCTACTGTAACTAACCTGCACACCGTGTGTGTTTGTGTGTGTAGCCAGCCAACCAGGTAGAACATGGCAGAAAAAAGAAAAAATCATGTATTCAACCCAGTTCAGTGTATTCATACGTGTATTGCTCTCCTGTGTAGAATGATGTGGTGGTGACAGTGCAGACTCAGGGAGGAGGCAGAGAAGGAGAGAAAGAGACACAAGAGTTACAGGTAATGGAAATATCAGTCAGCTTAAAGTGTAGGATAACATAACAAATTAAGACACAAATACTTGGATAATATATTCCCCCCTCTCTCCCTTTCTTTACAGAGTAGCATAAAGATTGTGTATTCAAACCAGTTCAGTGTACTCATAAGTGTATTGCTCTCCTTAATGTAGAATGATGTGGTGACTGTGCAGACTCAGGGAGGAGGCAGAGGAAGTGAGAAAGAGACCCAAGAGTTACAGGTAATGGGATATCAGACAGCTTAAAGTGTAGGATAACATCCCTGGTCAAAAAATGCTATAGGAATCTCTATACATTTTTGGAACCCTATAGGAATCCTTTAGGATCCCATAGGATTTTGAGACAGTTCTGTGCTCTATATTGCAGGAAATTGCACGTACAGGTGTTCATTAAATTAAAAAAATTCTGCCATGGAGGTGGTCGTGCCTGACCCACTCCAAACCACCCCATGCCTGCCAGTTACTAATCTTGCACCCCCACTTTCAACTATAACTAGGCGGCACAGCAGCGCACCAGCAGCTTGCAGCTAGACTGACAGGAAAATGTCCTCTACAGCTCATGAATCAGGAGCTCAGAAACGAAAGAAAAAACGTCAGCAAGAGGAAAATAATAAAAGAGGTCGACAGCTAGTCACCAAGTATTTTCACAAGAAAGGTATTTATTCACAGAACTTGTTTTGAAGCCCATAACAGCTTGGCCAACATTTTGTGGCTGACGTTAGCTACCTGTTGCTATAAAAAATTAGATGAGTGTAGATGAGCCCAGTGAATTTGTATCCAGCAGCTATGCCCTTTTGCTATGGCTAGCTAACCTAACCTGTATAATGTTACATGCTAATCACATCCGTGTTATGAACTTGGTTACACAAGGATAAGGACTCAAATGCACGACCCGGGAGCCAAAGGTAAAGTACAATTAAGATACTTTATTTGCACAAAAAGGTAACAAAAGAAGATCACTCTTAAGAGATGACAAAAAAGGTTTGAGCAAGGCAAAACAGAAAATCACTCACAACGTGAGGAACTAAACTTATAATAAGTTTCAGGAGCCAACATAGGCTTTGAATCAAAATGAGTTGAAGAGCATAGCTCTGTCATGAGGACAGGACAAGACGAACTGACACTGAACGCTGGGAGACTGGGGAATTTAAAACACTCAACAACAAGACACAGGTGAACACAATCAGGGGCGGGGCTGATACTGATGAGGGCGGGAGAACACATGAGGAAAGGGAGTCAAGGGACCTGAAATGAGACGTGACAAAAACAAAACAGGAAGTGAAAAACAATACAAAATAAACATGAAACATGATTGACTAGCACTTTTGACGGTGCACAACAATCCGCTCTAATGCACAGATGCGGCTTCAGGATCAGTACCCCTTCCCTCAGGCCAGCTCCCAGTTGAAGGAGAGGGAGGTAAAGCAGCAGGGCTTGGGGTTAACAAACAGATTTTAAATATGCTTATCATGCATTGAATACAACTTTAGGTAATATTCACATTTAGTTACTCTAGTTCTTCCAGTAATTGCAATACCATTGACCACTGGCACATTAAATTGAGGTTGTTACAGTAGCTATAGCTAGATTTGAGCAATTGGAAAATATCTATACAAATGATTATTATTATTATAACAATTAAGAGATAGCTCGAGCTGTACTGTGTTATTACTATTATAGCGCATTTTATAAATTATGTACACTATGGATACTCTAGAGCCAGGGCCCTCGAGCAAGGCAGCCAACGAGGAGAGCAGAGGTGAAGAGGCAGAAGTACCAGTACAAGAAGAGGTCGAGGACCATGAAAGCAGCACAGATGAGGAGGAAGCAGCTATGGACAGTCAATGTCAGGGACAAAGTGAGGCTCCGACACAGGATGCCACAGATACTGAGCCACCTGTAGTGGTGTCTGAGGTAGAAGATCTGCTATCACTTGACCCAGGGTTGTTCTCAGCTAGGATGAGTGACAAGGACAGGGAAACTATTGTAAAGAAATTAGCAATGCGAGAAACAGATCAAGAATTTCCACATGATTCAAAGGGAAAGAGATTTCCAGATTACTTGAAATACACCAAAGCAGATAAGGGTAGGGGAAAAGTGAAAAGGGACTGGTTGATTCACAGTGAAAGTGCAAATGCACTGTTCTGCATACCATGTGTTCTTTTCTCCAAGGAGCAAAAAATACCCTCTCTTAGTGCTTTGAGTAGTGACCAGGGATACAAGATGTGTGACGTCGAGTGGCGTCGCATGTATGATACATTCCCAAGCCATGAAACAAGTAGGAATCACAGGGACTGTTATTTGCGATGGAAACACCTACAGTGTTCGGTTATGACTGCATGTGGCGTTGATCATCAGTTGCAGAGAGAGCTACAGTCTGAAATTGAGAAAAACAAAGCTATCTTGCAGAGACTCCTTGATGTCACTCTGCACTTGGCAACGAGGAATTTAGCTTTCCGAGGTAAAACGCATGCTTTGGGCGATGTCCACAATGGAAATTTTGTAGGTACGCTAGAACTTTTGTCACGATATGATCCACTCTTGAAAGACCACTTAGACAAAATCAGGACATCCAAAAAAGGAAGCCAGCTAACTCATTATCTGAGCCCAGACATCCAGAACGAGTTTATTGAATTGTGTGGGGGAAAGGTTTTTAAAACCATTCTGACGAAAAGGGAGGATGCCATATACTATGGAATCATTTGTGATGCAACGCCTGACATTTCCCACACCGAGCAAAATGTTGTGCTCATAAGATATGTACATTATAATGAAGACACAGGCGAATGGGAGATCACTGAAAGATGTATTGAATTCAAAGATTTCAACGGAAAAACAGGATGTGAAATAGCAGGCATGATGGAGAGTGTGCTTCTGGATCTAGGGATAGACATTAGTGATTGCAGGGGGCAAGGGTATGATAATGGGGCGAATATGTCAGGGAAAATCAAGGGAGTCCAAGCCCAAATACTGAAAAATAATAATCTTGCTACTTTCTCACCTTGTGCCTCCCACACGTTGAATCTGGCAGGCGTGCATGCTGCAGAATCGAGCCCTGAAGTGTCCAACTTTTTTGGTTACATTAACCACCTCTACACATTTGTAAGTGCCAGTCCATCTCGTTGGTCTATATACAAAAAGAAAACAGGTTGCTCTGTACATAGGCTATCTGACACTCGCTGGAGTGCGAGAATTGATGCTGTGAAACCTGTAGCAAAGCACCTACCTGGTGTCATTAAAGCCCTTGCTACCATACTGAGCTCATGCAGTCTCACAGGTGAGGCCAGATCTGAAGCTGTTGGTCTGAGGAACTACCTCATGTCATTTGATGCCATTGTCCTTCTCACCATTTGGGTGAAAGTATTGCAATCTATTGACAGAAATGTGATACTCCAGTCAGGGAAAATCTCAATAGAGGTGGAGGCAGGTAATGTTGCTGCACTAAGAGATGAGATGCAGACTCTCAGAAATGGATGGGATGCTATTCTGTCTGAGGCATCAATGGTAGCTAAGGAAATGGAGGTTCCACCTCATTTCAAAAAAGAACTTTGCCGTGAGAGGAGGAGGAAGAGGTTTCATGATGAAACTGCTGAAGGAACAGGTCAGGAGGATAGGCCAGAAACAACATTCAGTAACACTGTGTTTTTCACTGCCATGGACCAGATCATAAGTGACTTGGACACTCGGTTCCAAACAACAGCAAATATTGTTGAAGAATTTGCTGCCATACTTAAAATTGGGAAGTTGAGTGACAGTGTCATGGCTTCTGTGTGTCAGCCACTGAGGGAGAAATACTCACAGGATCTCACAGATCAGTTTGAGAGTGAGATAAGGCATCTCAATAAAATATTTTCTGCCACTTTCCCCCCTGATTGTAGCTCTCTTGATCTACTGAATGCAATATACAAGATGGAACTCCAGAGCATTTTTGGAGACGTTTGCATTGCCCTCAGAATTTTCTTGATGCTCCCAGTTACCGTAGCTGGTGGTAAAAGATAATTTAGTAAGTTGAAACTTACCAAGAGCTATTTAAGATCTACCATGTCGCAAGAGAGGTTGAACAGCCTTGCAATGTTATCGATTGAAAGCAAGCTGGCTCTGTCACTTGATTTCAAAGAGCTCGTAAAAGATTTTGCCACCAAGAAGGTCCGGCGATTGGCGTTCGGGATTTAGGGATAAAAATCCAGTCTATGACAAGATTGTGGGATGTTTCCCTATAGTAAGCTGACAGGCTACAGCCCACATTGTGAACAATTACTATCTGATGCATAGTCCTCTAGCACTACATTTTTCATTGTTTGCTGTAAGTGTGTTCATGTCCTGAGAGTTTATTGTTTTATAATTGTGTTCAAATCTTCAGTTAATTTATACTTTTGTCCTTGTGTTGTTCAAATCTTAATTTAATAAGTCAAAGAATGTTGAGATTTTTTGTTTGTTCATTCCTGTATTGGGTGTAATTTTCAATTAAATAGACAGAAGATAAAGTTGATAGTCAGTGCATGTTGATTTCTTTCAGTCCATTACAGTTCATTAACTTCAACAGGGTTTTCGAGGTTGGGTTTCATCGTGTCGTTTAGGGGGTGGACGCAAGGTCATGACCCCACCAGTATCCAAGAATCCTGAATTGTCCCCACCAATAGCTCAACACTTGTCACTCGCGCCTCCTCAAATTACTTGCGCGTGTAACAGGTAGGGCTTTAGCACTCTGCTGAGAAAGGCAGCAACCCGGCCGCTACAGCAAAAAAGCTAGTGCTCTGCCCGCGACAGTTCAAAATCTGCTTCGTAAAAGGTATATCCAAGCAGGGAATGATTGTATACTACAGAGCACATCAAAATTTAAGTGTCTGTCAACCTAATAATGTGCTTGAGTAGACTATTTGTGTTGGAGATGGGATTACAGAGAGAAAGGACATGTAACAGCTTTTGTATGTTGAGTATCAGAAAACATTGTCACAAGAATAGGGGAAAATATGCCTAGCTAGTGCGACTCAAGGTTCTTTGGTAGACTATAGCATTGGTCCATTCATTGAAGATGAACGCAATGCGACATCCTTTACTAGGCTCACCCACCAACAGTTCAGGTGCTGAACTGCTGTTCCGAATGTATAACGCGCACTCGCATGGATTGGGGGCCCACAAATAGATTCTTTCATGGGGCCCAGAATTTCCAGCTACGCCCCTGACAGCACTTTGGCTCGACCAAAAATCGTTTATAAATGTGCTATATAAATAAAACTTGATTTGATTTGATTTAATTAACAACTAGTTGATGGTTAATTTGTGTACCTTAATATAAAGTGTTACCAAATTATCAGTTGAAGTTTATTTACTGAAAGCTTTTACAACTTTAGTTCTAGTGCTGTCCTGTTGCATTGTGGGCTTGTGGAAGTAGTCGAAGCAAAGAAATAAACGCATCAGCATTATCTACCAATATATATAGACAATGAAATCAGTTAAACTGTTATTATCTCATCCAGGCCGGAGCTTCTGGGATTGTGTAATTGTGTGTGTGTGTGTGTTTATCTGTCTGTCTGCAGCTAATCATATTTTACGGTGATTGATATGTGAAAAATCGATCCTTTAATGCTATCTCTTCACTCCCCTATTCCTGCCTGTCCTGGCCGCAAGCACTCAAGCGATCAACCACTGCTTTAGTAGCAAAACCCAAATGTTAGCCTTTGACTTGGCTAGAAAACATGACATCTTTAGAAATGTTATGACAAATGTTTAACCGGAGCATCTGAAGATTAATACCAAATACGATATGTTATGATCAACTGAATTACGTAACAATTTATTTGAGACAGAATCCCTGTTTTCGCTATCTTCACCATCTTGAATGTAAGGGGGAAGGGAAGGTCAATCGGTTGGGATTCAACTCTTCCTTGTTTGGCCGAAAGAGACCAGGCCCGGTTCTACGGGGGTGCATAAGGGTGCATTGCACCCTCAGTTGAGTCGTTATGCACCCTCATTTGAAAAATGAAAAGTGAAAAAAAAAATTTAAAGTGAAAAATATGACATATATAATAATAATAGTAGTAATAATAATAATAATAAGAAGAATTTAGTTGAAATAAAATAAATTGTAATTGTGGTTAAATAACATTGTCTGCTTTTTTTGTTGTTGGTCAATTTAAACGGTAAGTAACGTTATTATGTCAGGTGTGCGTGACGTGTGCCGCTGCGCGTTCGTCATCTGCAAGGTGCTTACACAGCAGTCAATGATGGAACTCAGAAAATGGTTAAAACAACCAGCCCTTATCGCCAGCAGTAACACTGCATCTACTGCAGGTAATAACAGTTCAGATCATGGGGACATTACGTTGCCCGCGGCCACTGTCGTGGACATTAACGCGCGACTCGCCGGCATTGCGCGCCTCGCCCACGGGGGCGGAGCAGCCGCAGCCGTCTTCCTTGCCCCAAACACCGCCACCCCTCAGCGGCCCACAAGTGCCAGAGGACCTCGGCAAAACAGAGCCTGTCCAGGTATATTTAAACAAGTTCCCAACTCACCTGTAGAGTGGGGTAAGGCGCTCATTTTGCAGCTCATGGTTTCAAAACAGAGATTGGCTGGAATATTCATGTAAAAAAGATGCCATCTTCTGCTATGCATGTAGACATTTCGGTTCAAGTAAGTCAGATGCCTTCACCACAACTGGCTGCAACAACTGGCACCATGCTCTTAGGCTACGTGATAAGGGACTGGGAAGGCATGAATCACGCAAAGAGCACATAGATCCATAGATCTCTTCATGTTGCTCTCAAAGTGCACCAGATTGATGCTTTTAACTTCAATATTTAAAAAAATATCTTCCCGGGGGAGCATGCCCCCCCACTAGAGGAGGTGAGGACCCCCCTAGAGGGTGTTAGGTCCACTCCCCACTTATAAAAATAGCACTTTACCACTGCACCCTCTCTAATCTCAGATGCACCCTGAGTCATTTTGTTCTGGAACCGGGCCTGAAAGAGACACACCTGATGGAGACATGCACTTTTATAGTTTAAAGAGTGAAACAAGAAACAACTGAAACACAACTTTAAATGAAAGGTTAAATGTTAGTTACTGTGGTAGTGCGGGATTAAATTAATAAAGTTTGTGCACTGTTTATGGTTGAAGTAATTGTACCGCCATCCTTTCTCCCGCAAAACTTTCCCTAATCCCTCTTCTATCTGCCGTGGTTTTCCCACACATGTACTGTGGCCAAGTGAAAATGCCAGGAGACTCTCAGAGCAAAGAGGATGTGTCAGCATGAAATACTATGGGAAGGATATGCAGGTCTGTTAATGAGGAAAAAGAGACGCCATTCCTGACGTATTTCCCTTTTTCCAAACCTCAAATCCAAACTTTCGTGTGTAATCATGTCAGAGAAATATGGAATAATTTCCCTCAACTGTTTATGTAAACATACTGTTTATTATTTTTGCTTTTGTGGTAAATAACAGGGAAAAGTGTGTTTAGGAAAAGGAACATTTTTAGCAGATTTGATCTTGTTTTAAATATCCATTTTCCCTTACAGCAACACAAATGTTTGTCGAAGTAAATGTGTCATCCACCAGCATCACCTGGTCACATCCGCTGTACAGTACGTCGTGAGTACATGACGTTGTCTTCCTGTTTGTACATTTATAAAACTATCTGTAGAAAGTGAGCTGTTTGATCCCTCTCTATTTCAGTCCTTCACTGTGTTAATCTTTCTGCAGTGCACGCAAGCTTTGTTTCATCGTACCCGGGGGCCGAATGTAAACATGGCCTCTGCCCACGGTGTTATATGTGTGTGTGTGTGTGTGTGTGTGTGTGTGTGTGTGTGTGTGTGTGTGTGTGTGTGTGTGTGTGTGTGTGTGTGTGTGTGTGTGTGTGTGTGTTTACTCTTGTTGAGCGTGGGCTGCTTGTTTGGATTGGCTCCCCGGACAGTGTGAATTTCCAAGTTTGTTTTTTTATTCGCCCATGCTCACAACTCTGTCCATGATTTTTGGTCTGTGTGTATGTCTGTTGTGATGCAGACGTGTATTATTGGCTCATGTTTGCCCTGGACCCCCGGCCCCCCAGACCAGCGGAAGCTCCCAGGCCAGAGGAAGTGCCGGGCTCCTTTGTGAGCAAGGCCCCCCCGGATTAAGCGTATCGCACCCTAAATGCAGGCCCTTTCTACTGGGGATTATCTGAGGGACCGGGGGGCGCCCACTCCCACTGGGGCCCTGTCACCCAAATTCAACACACCGTCACCAGACCGCTCCCTAGCCCCCTCGCTAGGATACAGGACATGAGGGGAGGCATTGTGCCCCCAGAGACAATACTAAAGTGATTAGCCAGAGTTATTAAGGGACCGTAGAAAATGCATTTTGACATGGGGCTTCAAGTTGATCCAACTCGCTGTGGGACGTGGTGAAAATATTCAAAGCATTAGGTTGTTGTGTACATATTTTTAGTCAGTGATGCTGGCATGAGGAAAACAGAAAAGTATTTACTAGTGTATTTTCAAAATAGTTAGAGTTCATTTTGTGTGTAGTAGTACTGTCAAAATGATGTAGTTCATAAGAAGATAACATATTAACTCTTATTAATAGAATTATATTTACGGTTTCTTACTTTGTGATGGCTGAGGTTTACACACTGCAGCCTAAAACTGTTTATCCTTTGTACCTTCTTAATTTGCAATTCAACATTCAATTTAGTTTTTTTGAAATATTGTTAATATTCATTTTTCAATTAAGAAGGAAATGTGTAGTGCAAATGTGTTAATAAATCAGATTAAGTTTTGACATAAAAATATTTTTATAAAATACAATGCCTTCTTAAAGGTTAAACCTTTCTGAATAATGACCTCCTTATAAAAAATACTTGACTCTCAAACAAGCTGTTCGAGGCCCCTTGTCACGTTTCAGATGTCTAAGAGTTGTTAGCAGTTCTACCAAAAGAGACATTTTCCCTCTAACAATCAGTCAGTTTATTGCAATAATTGCTTCAGGCTTAAAGATGAAAAACTATTCAATATAAAAAAAACAGCAATATAGCACACTTTTAAAGATGAATACAAATGTATCTTGCACTTTGTTTTTTCTAAGCTCCGACCTCATTAATCATCTCATGACCCCACAGATTTATGTTGTGACTCTTTGGAGGGGCCTGACACCTGAGCCGGGAGCCACCGGACTAAATTAACTGTATATAAAATAGTTAAAAGTGGCTCCAACTCCACCTGCCATAAAATACTGCTTATTGATGCAACAACTTATTTAGTTAGTGAAAATAAATCCCTGTCAAGTGGCAGCCCAGTGTCCAATTACTTTTTCTTGTGATATTTTAGTACATTATTATGATAATACTTCCGTGCCATGCCTTCCATACCATGCCTTTAAAGGACATATAATAGAACATCAGCTTATAGAGGGAGTATTTTGCATGTGATCACAAGCGGTTAAACTATAACCGGGAACAAAAGTGATTCACTAATTCATCATTATCAATTCATTGTGTGACTATAAAGGTGAACCAGGGTGTGCAGGCATGAGAAGAGAGCCCCCCTGGTGTTAAAGCACTGCTGCGTCGGCATGGAGACACAGACAAAGACTGCAGGGAGATAAATGTTGTCATCATATGAACCCCCCCCTTTATGGTGTTACTGCTTCTCTCCCCCTACAGGTCTTTACCACATTAATGTCTCTCTTCTGTTTACTCCTCCATTGTGTGCGCCGCTGCTCCTCTGGCACAGACTTGTGCATCTCTTTCTCCCGGAGGCAGTCATACATATTCCCACTGGCATTAGAATACTAATGTGTCAGGGTGAAAGGAGTAGTGCTTTCTGGTGGTGGTGGGAGTCAACCCACCTCTCAATATGTGCGCTGTCTTAACTGTGGAATGTAAATCTTCTTTTGATTGCTCTCTCTCTCTGCCTCTCCTTTAACTCCACTAGTGAAAAACGTTCCGTGTCTCCGTCCACTCTATTGGATATGGGAGATGTATTTTCCAGAACAGTTAGAGGTGAGAGTCATGATCAACACCAACCGCCTCCTAAACTTCTACACCCATCAGTTTTTGGCACATGAAAGCCAGCGCAGCCAATATTTGCAGAGCTCTAAATCTTCGCCTGTTGAATGCTGCTGTTGCTTGTAGAGGGGAGGGCTTGGCATCACCACGGCAACCTGCTGGTTCTGAGGGGGAGCTGGCCCATGAAGGAGAACAGAAAATGTCTGTATAATTAACATTATTAAAACAATGAGATTTATGGCCTATGCAGGCTACAAAACTCCAGAAAGTTAAGTCTTAGCAGAAAAACCGATTCAAATTACTTCAGTTGTTTTTCCTCACTGTGACGGTAATGTTGTTCTCTTTATGGAGTTGTTGTGGTATACATTAATTTGCTGTGGAAATGTTGTTTGCAAATTCCTAGGAAATCTCTGATGATTATCTTAAAAAACAAGACATTTTTCAGGACCTTACTTTCCCCACATCCCGTTTAATGCTCTAAATGCATTTGGCCCTAAATCTAACTAATAAAGGATCCAATCTTTCCCCTAATATTTTTTCCACTAACAATTGTTTTTTTATTTTTGAATGTTCTTAATTGGCTACATTGGCTAAAGAGGTATTTGTTACACCATATCACTTTCTTGGATTTATGTCCTCACAGCATGACTGACATATATACTTATAATTTCCATTAATTTATATTGACGTGAACAGCCTACAAACCTATAAAAAAATATAAATCACTGGCAGATCATTTGCAGAAAGTATACTACCTCCAAAGTGTTATACAGCTGTACAGCATCACCCCCTCCCACCACCACCACCAGTTTGAGAATCCTCCACACATGAGAAGCCATTCCTGATTAGCCACGCATTCGAGAAATGTCAGAAATGTTTAATGCGTCTTGTCTCAGCTCGATGGTGCAGTCAGATGTCCGTACAGGACTGATAAAGGCTCCGGGCCGGGGGGGGGGCAGTGTTTTGTTTGAGAGGTTGAACCATCAGCCAGCCTCTGCTAATGTTTCCTAGAATCATGCTGACCTGAGACATGTCCATCACTCAGGAACACACCACCTGAACTCCAGTTCCCCTACAGCCCATGGGACCATGTTAGGCCATTTGCAGAAACACTTAAAGGTGGGGTATGTAATTTTGGAGAAACCAGCTTGAGTGCGCTAGAATTTGAAAGTTCTGCCTCTTCCTTCAGACTTCCTTACAGAGCCCCTCCTCCAACACACACGAACGTGCACATGACCAATGAGGGCACGAGATAAGTTTGTGCACAGATGGAAGGCTGACAGGCAGGTAGGCCATCCAGTTATTTAAAATGATTGGTCATTTTGATTTTCGTCACCACGGCTTCCACAGATGAATTTCTGTAATGTATTTATTGTCAAAGCATTTAATATATAATTCATTGCTATCGGGATGTTAAGAGCATTCTATGGAATATAACAAAAAGTGTTTCTGAAATGAATTACCTACCCCACCTTTAACTGAACAAATGTTTTTATTTCTGGGAAAAAAGAGGGCACAGGTCGTCAAACTGCCAGGCATGGGGCTGCAGTGGAAAAGGGTGTGTCTGCTGGTGAAACTAAGGAAATATGGATGGGTGGGGTAGTTCCAAATTGAATTGGAAAAATACTTCAGCTGGGAAAAAGGTGCAGTCTTTTCCATAGACTGATTTTACATGTTGATGACTATTGACCTATGCTTTCATCTTTTACCCTTTAAATAACTCTTCATATGCTTTCACAAGCTCACAATTGAGCTGCTGTCAGGACTTAAACTTGAAACTGAGGCTTCAAATGCTTTCACAACAACAGAAACTTCCAATTATTTTTCACTACTTACCCCTTAACTGACATTTAAATGTCATTTGACACTTCCATTTCCATTGTTGATTTCACCTGAACTGAACTTTTTTTTGCTTTTCCACTAGGTAGTTCCGGCCTTTTTTCTGGCCCTCCAAAATCGAGGTTCTTACCGGACCAACAACCCGGGCTGAATATGCTAAACTAGTGACGTAAACACAGATTGGTCAGAGAGAATCGCTGGCAAGGGGGCTACAACTAAAACAAAAATGAACACATTTTACCGTGATTTAATTGTAATACACATTTCAAAATTATGCCGAAGTAACAACATACTGATACCGGTTAGTAAAAACCATGAATTAATGCTTTGACAAGTGTGCAGACAAGACGGCAGGAGAAAAACCTTTTAAAGTGTTTTTCTGAATGGAGATCGGATCGATCAGGCTAAGCTAACGTTGTATGCTCCGTCCACACTCACAACAACGGCCTACAGACATAAATAAAGCAGCGACTGTATTCGCCATGACACAGGCAGTCTGTGGTTTGTACTTGTTTAACTTTTGTCTAGTTTCTGAACAGATATGAGGAGCTGTGAGCTCTGAGTGCTAACAGCTAACGGCTGATGTTTTGTTTTTTTGTTGTTCGCATTGAAGATGACGTCACGGCAGTTTTATGCAACTACATTACTATAGTTACTACCCCAGTAACTAAACTGAAATGTCTCCATTGCACTCCTTTTCGAAACGTAATGACATCACTATGTAACAATTGTGCTTCTATTGGCTAGCGCTCCAACACATTGTACGTGGTAGGCTAAGGGGCGGGACATCTCTAAGTGGCTGCCTAATCCCAACAGAGCTGGCCAGCTAACCAATCAGAGCAGACTGTTGCTGCAGCACAGGCAGTATAAGCACTTTTTGAACTTTAAACATGGTAAACATGTCACTGTTGAAGCACAGAATACAAATATGATCCTGAAAATGTGCATAATTAGTCCTCTTTTCAACCGACCCTTTTTTAAATCAACTGACACCTTTAAAAGCATTAAAGACTTTTGTAGATCTTAAAATTGCCCTCAAAAGCACTCATGAGAATGATGTGAAACTATGCAAATCTATTTCATACGTCCAGTGCTCTGAATTCAGGTAACAGCCAATACATCAATAGTAACCACAATTGTATTAAATATTTGGGTTGATGTGGTTTGCTTGGACACAGTATACGCAGGGGGAGAATTCATGTCTGGGTTTTGACTTTGCGGTCTCTGCATGGCGCCCGTAAATCGAACCAAATAAGGGTCGTGGCCACATATCATGCACGCTTCAAGATAGAAGGAGAGATTCACTGATCCCAGAAATCCCCCGTGGCATGCAGCCGCCGTGGCCGTGGCTGGATGGAGGCCCATCAGCGGCTTGCTGAGCTGATCATTCTCACAGAACTTCAAACTGTTCCACACTGCTGGCTGGGGCTGTTGAATGTGCGTGAGTGTGCCGGCTTAAAGTGCTCTCTGCAGGTTTACTGCTGACTTTACTGATGCATGAACGAGGATTCACCAACTATTCCTTCATAACAGCACAAAAACAGCCACATTAAGTAGAAATATTTCAATACTCTTTTCTTTGACATTGTTCCATCAACTCTGGGTCACTGCTTTACAAAGAAATCATGGACCAAAGTCTCTTTCAGCAGTGATTCAAAGGACGCTTGCTTGGGTCAGCATATGAGGCCATTTGCAGAAAGATGTTGGCAGAGGGGATTTCTCAGAAAATATCCCCTCCGTCCGTCGGTTCGCCGGCCACAAATCCCTGCTTTGGCGAGAGGACTTTGCTGAATTTGCAAGAAAAAGTAGGGGGTAGCAGACGAGAAAAAGGGGGCAGAAAACAGTGGGCTGTCGGACCAATGAAATGCAGATTCTGTATATGTGATTTTCATGTCAAAATAGAAAAAAGGAAAAGATGAAAAATGGAGAGAAATAAACATCATCGGGCTGGCTGGGCCTCTTGTTTCATTTGGCGGATTGAGGCTCAGTACCATTACAGCCAGTCATTACCCAGGAATCCAGAGTTGGGGAAAGGAAAACCAGGCCTTTCCTTCCTCTTTCTCCCTCTTTCTTCAACTCTTACACTTACACAACTTACCTTCTACATACCATACTTCTCTTTGCTCTCTATCTTTTGTTCGTCTATTTTCCTTGTCATCTGTTGAGGGAAGTTCGTAAGACCCTAAAAGACCCCAAAATGCAGCATAAAGCTACTCTTTCAGCCTGTTAGCGGTTAAGAAGAAGTCTACTGCGAGTGTGGGTTTGTGCACCCTTTTGAAAAAGCACTAGATAATTTGGGGTTAGCGTTTATGAGGCATTCCCGTGGCCAATACTGTAATGTGAAGAATAATATAACAAAAACCTGATCTGCAGAGCTGCGGGAAAGGAAATGTATTCGGCCCTGGTCACATTATTAGTATTATTCTTCATGAAATGTGTTCCTTTCTGGTGGGAACGAGGAGCCTCAGTGAGCCACGTCGGTCTGTGGCCTCCGGGTTTTACTGTTCAGTAAACAGAGAAGGGAAGAAGATGGTCTACGCCACACATGTAGAAAACCCAAGAAACTTCAGCGCTTCAATCAAAAACGTGTGCACAGGAAAGCTCCAAAAGCCTGGTGCCAGCTTCACCACACAGGATACAGCAGCTAGAAGCGGGGAGGGGGGGAAGGACGTCTGGTTGGGGTAAAGAGTTTAGAAGTGGTTGTAAGAAAATTGATCTTTTATGCATCCAAGCCACACAAATAATGGAAAATCAGCAGGATGAATGCCATATTTTGTGTTTTAAATTCAATTGAATGGACTTCCCAAAGGCCATAAGACTATTTAATGCCTGAGTTTGCACTATTTTTATTGTTGTTGTTTTTAAAATGTGTTTTCTTTTTTGTAATTGCATTGTTGAGGAACCTGTGACCCAATGTGTTCATTCATTACATACTACATCATAGTTGTGTATGACAATAAACCTTTGAATCTTTCTTCAAAATATTGGCAATAGTAATTGGTGTCATTGGATATACAGACAGATGGAGTGAGATACACCCAGACAAAGACAGACAGTCATGCATGACCTGTATTATCCCTGATCACCACACTGGAACCAGGTTGTCGTCTCTACAGAAATTACCATCACAAACTAGACACTGAAACTCAGTCGCAGGAAAAGACATATTCATTATGGTTTTAAGATAACACACCATGTGGCTCTTCCAAAATCCATTTATTGCCGTGGTTTTTCCACTGCCTTAACCTGTGTGAGAGTGAGGCTGCCTCTTCAGATTATCTCATCATCTGATAGAAAGCCTCCTCTGTCCCTCCCATCAGATTCCTCCTAATTCTCCTCTCCTTGGCTTCAGACAGAGTGAGCTGAGTTCCTGGCCTGCAGAGGCAACTTTCCATCACAGAGATGTGATGGGCCTCCTCTAGCTGCGATACCCCACCGTGGCCCTCAATGCAGGTGAGATGGGGCTGGGCTGCGGTTGATGGCAAACCTGGACAGATGGAGACACAGAAGGTTTCTCATTTCTCTAACTCCCCTTCTCGACTCCCCTCCTCGACTCCTATCCTCGTGTCTTAGTCCCTCCCACAGGAGATGCGAGCAGAGGAGTCAAGGAGGGGAGCCGAGGAGAGAGGAGGGGAAGCAGCAGGCGGTTAGAGAAATGAGAACTCCTCTCCTCTGAGCGGTCATTTTAAAGAGACGTCAAAGATGACAGGAGGCACAGCAGCCCTCTGTCTGATGGACAGATGTGTTCATGATGACTCAGATAGTTACTTTTAATTCATTCACCGTGCAGTATAACGAGACAATAACAGGCTACAGATGCGGACATATATACACACACACACACATATACTGTATATATATATATATAAATATATACAATTTCAGATTCAAACAAGTATGAAAGCACTCTCATAATAACACAATCAGAGACTGGATATATCCCTGCACACCTGTTAGCCTGTTCCACAATTCTTCGTTTCCGAGGCTAGGAAGGATTCTTGCCTCGCTTCTGAAGCAAGTGACTCGGAAGACATATGTCCTTCAACATGGCGTGCTGAAATCCATTTCCGGGTCACTACCGGAGGACCAAGGATTCGAGGAGTCGAGGAGGGGAAATTGGAGAATTGAGAAACCTTCATAGAGAACATTAGTCACTGCATCCTTTTTGGAACAAGGTCAGATTGGAATATCAGCAGTCTCACAGTATGTAATAAAACAGACACACTCTTCTGGACATTATACTAAGGTAACCTCACCACACCATAACATATGAAAAACAAATGTTACCAAAAACAGTCACAAGGATTTTATTGCCCTCCCTATTAAAGCAAACCCTTCAATTTAATAAAAAATACATACAGTATTGACAAAAATACTTTGTATTGGTTTAACACAGCTCATTTGCACTGATTATAATGTCATACAAGGTGCAATTAAAAAACTTCCATCACAGCTCAATTGAATGTCAACTTTCTCCAAGCACATGGTGATTTGTGGCATTACAGATACCCACAGAGTGGCCTATAGAACATATAGAAAGGTTTAATATTTGAAGGAAAATGGTAAGTAATAGGGTTGTGGCCCACAAACAGAGAACTCCCTGTTTCAAAATCTAGAGAGAAAGGGGGGAAAACAAATCCTGGCATTTAAAGTACATTAATAGCTCAATTACTGGGATGAATCGCAAAAAGTCCTCCAGAACAGTTTGTACTGTACACTCTATGCTGGGTTAGGGATATGGGATATACATGAGAATAGATCTTTCCCTCGTGTCCTGAAACCACTTTTCATCCAACATGTGTTATGGTAGGAACTGAAAAGTAAAAACAAATCTGAGCCTGATACTCTGAAGCCAAATTGGTACCAAACACTAAATATCCTGGGATGTTGCAGGACACGGGGCTGTGCTCTGCGCCTCCTGCCAGCGGCATCTGTGTCATTGTGCCAGGGGGAGGGTGGCATCAGTGTCACTCTTTTCACGCCGCCCACCATCCCTTGTGGGCAGATTTAGCATGGTGCATTCTTCCTTTTCAAAGAGTCTTGAAGGCCAAAGGAAAAGACAGAAAGAGACCCTGTTCATGACGAGGTGGAGTCACTGGGCACCGTGCCCACCCTCTCCCCTCCCCTCCTCCCCCACTGCTGCACTGACAAGGGGCAAGAGCGTGGGGCCGGAGCTTTTGTCCGTCATATTAGTGAGTGGCAGGCCCAGACCGTATGATTTCTAATGCATGTGTTTTGTTTTTGCCCGGGGGAGGATGAAGTTGGAGTGGGCGGGACATCAGGGCGTGGGGTGACAGGGCTTGTCAGTCAGAGGCGCTGACAGACAGACGGGCTGTGGGAACGGGTGACAGAGGCCATCCGAGGCCTTCATGGGCTAACTTGGGGGCCTTTTATGGGTTTATCAAACCGCTGACCCCCCATCACCCCGGGCACAGGAAACGCTTTGGCAGATGAATGGAGAGATCTGGTCAATGAAGAGGATGGGGCATGGGACAAGAGGTAGGGTGGGGGGGGTTTCATGTTGAGGGGATTGATGAGCAAGAGGGAATTGTGGGTGAACTTGGCTGGTTGGGATGGAAATGCAAAAAGAAAATCCTATTGATTCAACTGGATATTCTAACAGCTTAAAAGAATAGCTTCTTATTTGCTTTCTTGCCAAGAGTTACATGAGAGGAAGCATAACTCGCAGGCGTTCATGGAACTTCACGCTCTTATGTAACTTGTAAAATAAGAAAGCTTGGTCAGTTGGACGTGTCAAAAGAGACTCCATGTACCCCTTTGTTTTGCATGGCTGCCTCTAGTGGACGTATGATGGGAGTAAAAAAGGGAAGTAAGTAAGTTAATATAAGGAGCACACAGGACATTCACACAGGAGACCGCTGTTTGTAAAACCAACGTATTGTGTAAATCTGACAATTTTAACTAATGTACAAAAGTTGAACAGATTTGATTAAGTTAAACTTATTTGAACCTACTGACTTAATTCAATTGAGGTGCCGTACATAACTTAAGTCACACATGAAACATCCAACATATAAGTCATGTAACAAACATACTTATTTTAACTCAAACTATGATCGTTTCCTGAAAATCATCACGTGTTTTTGACCAATCAAAACCAAATAGTGATGTGGCATGTGGCTTAGGTTACGCACCCAATGTACTTAATTTTTGTCTAATGCGTAGACTCTAGTCCATCAAAAGTTGAAAAGTGACGTCAAGGGGTCCTGATCAAGCAGCTAGCAGCTCGTTAGCTTAGCCTGGAAACAGGTGGTAAGAGCTAGCCTGACTCCGTCCAAAGGTAACAAATTCTTCTAATCTTGCTTTCTGCAACAACAACAACAAAAAAAGTATAGTTCCAAACATGTCAAGCTATCAAACTAGTCTTGTAGATTAAATGACACACAAAATGTGTTTCAATGTTCCTTCTCCTAAACCCGCTGAGTCACCTTTGTGCCACAGCCAGATTCTGAGCTAGAGGTTAACTGTGCGAGTCAATTCTGGTTCCCTTAAAAACAGCCCTTAGTCTTTTCTCTTCCTCTGCCCAGCAGCTCCGTACAGTGTTGGTAAACAGATCATGTAGCATTGCAGCAGAGAAGCAAGCGGCTGCAGACAGAGCAGCTGGATGATAGAGAGGGATGGCAAAAGTTAGCAGCAGGGAGGGGGAGTCATGAGTTATGAAAGGGAGAGCATTTTAAAGAATCTCAACAGTATGTGAGACTTACTGTATGATTTAAGAGAACTAATTATGCATATAATGTGGGGCCTGGGCTTGTCAGATTAAAACATTTGCAATTTTGAGCAAACATTTTAATCAGTATCTGTCTTTGTGGTTCATCCCTGAAAAAGATCTATGAACTATAAATTCAATATGTATATAAAACTCTGCTTTTTATCAGCCTTCCATATTGATTTATACAAAGCATATCTGAGAATGAGTCAGGTATAAAAGAATAACACAACATCAATCTCCTGTTCAAAGCGTATGGGGCTGAACACGTTTATATGAATTTGACCTGTGACCTCTATAACTGAGTTTAATAGCAGTGAAAGTGAGCCGCACTGGCTCTGTGTGTGTGTGTGTGTGTGTGTGTGTGTGTGTGTGTGTGTGTGTGTGTGTGTGTGTGTGTGTGTGTGTGTGTGTGTGTGTGTGTGTGTGTGTGTGTGTGTGTGTGTGTGTGTGTGTGTGTGTGTGTGTGTGTGTGTGTGTGTGTGTCTGAGTGAGGTTTGTCCAAGCTGGGCTGTCTGGATTTGAGGCCGGGGCCCCTGAACGCTGCGTCTGTGTGTCTGGGTTCGGGTGTCCTCCTCTCTATCCAGGCCGGCTTATTTATGACCTGAGTCGGGCCAGAGAGGTGAGGAGGGGTCATTGTAAACCCACGCACACAATACCTGATCGACACATTCTAATAAATCACACTGCAGATAAGGGGATGGAAATATCTCCAATGATCTCATATCAGGAACTTTGAGTGCTGGGGGCCACTTTCCCTCCCTTTTATTTACACTCTTTTTCTATGTCCTGCTATCAATAGATGCATCTATGTCAGAGTCACAGTCCAGGATTTACCCTGAATATCTGACTAAAAAACTAGTTTTCTCTCAGTATATCATCGAGATACTTTATTCTGCCACAGGAACATTATTTAAAGCAATATTTCACTTCCAAAAGGATGATTTATAGATACTCACCCCGTGTTATCTCTAATTCTTGTACAAAACATTGTTTTTTGCAAAACTCTCGTACAACACAGACCTCCCATGGAGCTGTGCAAGTGTGAGACTGTTTATGCTGGAGCGTTAAATAGAAAATGCATGTACTGGGGAAGCAGTGACCATATACAGTATCTACATTTAAGTAGACTTGGATTATACTGCAGTTGCACACGTTTTTAAACAGATGATTTGATATAGTTTTGTTGTTACAAGAAATGTCTCAGTTATTTTATTCTTCATTTACTGTAGAGCTGTTTCTTTCCTTTTTCCTTTTCAAGAATTCAAGGGAACAGAGGATGAGTTATTGATATACAAATGGTCATTCTGAGGGAAGTATGCTTTGAAAGGCATCATCCCATCTCAAAAATACTTTTAACATAACTAGATCATTTTAAGCAGTGCTGTCCTCAGATCTTGTTCTTGCGTAAAATACGTAGTACAAGAGTGTAGGAATACTCCGTTACAAGTAAAAGTCCTGCATTCAAAAATACTCAATACTCAAGAAGTATACAAGTATTAGCATCTAAATATACTCAAACTACCAACAGTCAAATACTGTAACTCATTCTTCAGATTGGCACTTTTCAGAATAATATGTATTATATGTTTTGATTATATTTACTGATGCATGAAAGTGTTCTCAAAGCTGGTAAAGGTGCAGCTAGTTTGAATGACTTTGTATACTGCAGGTAGCTTGTGAATTTACTCCAGGTGGAACTAAAGTCTGATTTAACACTTGATTATATTTCACATCATTCATCCACATCTGTAAAGTAACTAAAGGTACAAAATAAATGTTACAGTAAGTACAGTAGAACAACAAAGTAACATTAAAAGGAAATACTCAAGTAAAGTACAAGTTTCTCAAAGGACAGTACTTGAGTAAATGTCCTAGGTATTTCCCACCTCTGATTTTAAGCATTTTTTTCTACACTTATGTAACAGGACTGACTGCAAACACATTTTAATTTACAGCCACAACTAATGAAAGAAAGGGAGTGTTGATCAATATCTACATCAGAACCTTCTACAGTGTGCTTTCATTCTTGCTAAATCGTACATACTTCTTATATTTGCCATGGGAGCCCACTCCACCCTCTGTGTGGGGTGCATGTTGGACATGGCGATGCAGGTTCAAGGTTATGAAGAATGTATCAGCATCTGTAATAATCATTACTGTGCCTTCTGCTTGCAGCATGATGCCCCACATTGCTTTCATTTTCTGCACCATTTCAGTTGACCTTTGAGATGTTCAGATGGAACATTTTCACCCTTGGTGATTTATATTATAGAGTAGATAAACTACACTTATGGCACACAGATTTCCCTCAGTTTTAAACTTTCTTTTACCTTCAAGGTAGTGAAGCCTCTCTTTAGTCCGTTTGGATTACAGGGGATACAGTTAAAAAACGGTGGATCAACATAAAGGCCCTCGCTGCTCTGATGCATTTTTTATTCCGTCCCTCCCTGCTGTGATTTCACCTTTTCCCCCGTATGTAAAAGCTGGGCCATATATCTCACATCACTCCTCAGTAATCCCAGTGAACTCTCTAACACCAAAGGGGCTGTGTGTGGTTGGACATGGAGCCAGTGGCCCCAAAACAACTCCCCAGCAAAACTGACGCTGTCTTTCTGCGGTGGACATATAAACGAGTTGCTTTACTGCACCACCCTTCCTTTTTGTGGTTACATGCTGTGGAAGATTGGGCAGCCTGGCAAAGCAGAGGTGGATGTTTTCCCCGAAGCAGAGTGCGGATGGAGCACATTCCAGGGGAAAGCTATGTAAATCCCTCCATTGATTTGGTGCGAAACCCTCCTGACCTCTGGAATACATTAGCAGATTAGCCATGGAGGCCGTGTGCACACAGCTCTCTTAGCTCAGCCGCCGGCCTATTCAGACTCCACGGCAGCAGCGGTCTGCCCACCCATGGCCCCTCAAAACACAGGGACCCGGATACCAGGGGCAGATGGGCCCACACCCCCTTTTATACTCTCAAAGGCCAATTACAGCTCTGTGTGCATGCACTCATTCACTTGGAGTTAGGTGCATGTTGTTTTTCTTCACATATGTCTTGAAGTGGTGCAGCATCCTATTGGTATTATCACTGAATTTGATGAGGAAAGGTTTTAAGTTTTCTTTCGTGACTTCACATACTTATTGAGTCATGCTCCATTTTTAAGGATTTATGAATTGATTAATGCACCTAGTACAGTCCGATTTTTTTTAATACTATGTCTGTGTCCGATTTCATGGTAATTTACATTTATAAAAAAAACACAGAGAACACATTGATTCAGATGGTGTTGTTATTGTGATTATCAGTGAAAAAAGTGGGTTTAAATAAAATACGGTTTGATGTAATTTTTGCAGCTGCATAATCTTTTCTACATGCATAAATCGCTGCGTGTATGATTTGTGATGGATGATATGTGCTGTGTTTCTGGGCTTTCTTCAGTAGATCCTCATAGGTTGCATTAGGGAATAGGGTCAATTCTTCATCCCATCTTGAAACACTATTGGTTATGTTTAAAGGCTCTATATTGATAAACAGATGTAGAATTGCTAATTGTGCCCTGTTGTCCTGAACAGTAAATTGGTATCGCTAACTTTTACCAGACCTGGATTGAAAATCTGGTGTCCAGATTTACCATTGTATTGCAACCTTTGGACATGTGCTTTTCATAACATTGTAAGCTCATATAAAAGCTAACAGAGTGTTAATGGATTGAGCAAGTGGCCATTGACCTGGTATTGTGCCTGTGTGTGTTGGGATGCGTGCGTCTTGTTCGGGGTGAGGGGTGCTGCTCTGGGTCAGGGGAGCAGGCATCATGGTCACAGGCTACAAGGCCCACCAGGACCCCTGTGCCCCCCTCAGAGGGGACACATGGCTCGACACCCGCCAAAACCATGGGCAGGCAGGGCACCCTCCAACCGAGCAGCCTGACGGCCAGATGGTGGCTCCATCTTCTAGCGTGAGGCAGAAGAAATGAAATGAACTCATATGTCATCACTGTGTTTGTTTTCTCTGCAGACTGAGGGATCCACTGGCCTCTGGGAATAATAAATATATTAATATAGATATGGCCCACCCTACTCTACTTGACTTTACTGCTCTCTTTATTCAAACCATTCTCTCACAGGATCATACTGCTATGTACTGTACTCTATCTACCACATTATTTAGCCAACTGTCTTGTACTTTTCTTGTTTCTTGTCTACTGTAAACTATAACATTTACTCCACTAATTTCTTTGTACTTAACTTTACTGTATTTACCTTTACTTTACCCCCTACTCCAGTCTCAACTTCATATACTCAAATAAGTAATATTTTACATCCGTACCATGCATTTTTGTCAGTTCCAACAAAACCCCCCATACAGGGGTTACCAAAATGGACTTGCCCTGGGGCCACTTTTACAAAAATGACAGGTCAGGGATCTGCTAATAAACAGATATGAATAATATTTCTAAGATAACATTATTATACAGATGCTTAGTTGAGTTTAATGACACTCTTTTCTTTGATGAACAAGCCAATCATCTACAATATATATATATATCTGGAAACTTATTCATATTAAAGGGGCCCTATTATACACATGGTCAGCTTTCATATTTGAAATGTGTTCCTCAACATTTGGTCCTAATCCTTAGCCAATCATGTACAATGTGTTGGAGTGTGAGCCAATAGAAGTCTGAGTGTTACATAGTGATATCACTATGTGGTGGAAGTAAACAAAGGACTACAATCAAGGCGTTTCAGGCAGGTGGAGATTGTGTGGGAGTGAAACTCCTTCTGTCGTGAACTTTGGGAACCTTTGCAGATCATTGCACAAAAACCTATACAACAATCAGGAAAGGGGAAACCTCAAAAAGCACAATAGGGACCCTTTAAAAGACAATGCTATTGTGTTCAATCAGGTTCATTTGTTAAATAGAAAATGGTCGACGCCCTAATGCAAGCCCCCTTTCGTTGAATATCACTGCTCTGCTCTGCGCTGCCAGACATACAAACTGGCACACAGATGCTGGTAAAGACAATCTGATGTTCCTTATAACAATAACAATGGCCACAGAGCTAAACATCTTCTCTGTTGGATGTAATTGTTTGCAGCAGCTGACAGTCACTGCTGACCACAGGGAACATGCTACAGATGGGAGAATGTGCTTGTGTCTCATCTCTGTGCTGTTGCAGTAGGGTGAATAAGTTTCCCTCGTCTAGACACACTGGGGGCTGTGACAGAGAACATGCAATGAAATACACATGGCCCCATGGACCACATACACAACTGCTGTAAGAGCATGATGAGAACGATGTTTAACACTGAAATAATGAAACTGCTAAACATCAACTCTGCAGCCACATTGTTGTAATTTACAAACAAAGGAAAAACATTCATCGACCCAGATTTCATTTCAAAAGCCTGTTCTTCTCACGTTGAGGTCTTTCCCCACTCAATGTTTGCCCTGTTTGTCATGCTGCATGTGAGTGAACTCCTTCTGTTTTCTCTGAAAGACTTTCCCGCCCTCCAGCTCTCTGTATCCTGGTTAATGTTCACAGGGTGATTGATTTGGCTCTTCGGAGTAATGCAAGATAAACAAGTGATCAGTAGTATTAGCACATCAAGCCTCAGAAGTGGCTTCGCTCTGCTAGAGAACAATTTGGCCCCTCTGTTGGATATCAAAACAGAGAGCCCAAAGGTGTTGTTTTTCACGCCATCTTTGATTTATGCCTTGTCTTCGGCTGAACCTGGGGTCATGTTCCTTTCTCTACCTCGTTGCTCTCACCCTTCCCTCCTCCCTCCTCCCTCCTATTTCCATTTCACTCCCAGTTCCCTACCTATTGGTATTCTTCCCTTTGCTCCTCCGTTTCCCTCCCTGGCTTTTTTGTCTACTTTGTAAGTACTTAAGGTCTCTCAGGGAAAGAAAATGCTCCTCACACTTTTACAAAACCTCAAACTAAGCGCTGCATTTGAGAAGGCTGTGAAGGGGTGTGAAACTTAAACTGCTC
The DNA here is from genome assembly GCF_902827175.1 of Gymnodraco acuticeps. NCBI lineage: Eukaryota > Metazoa > Chordata > Actinopteri > Perciformes > Bathydraconidae > Gymnodraco > Gymnodraco acuticeps. The sequence goes on from NW_022989861.1 coordinate 1,206,827, forward strand.
CCCCCCCCCCCTCACACTACCTCTGTCTTTTTTCTATGCTTTGGGTTTAGAGGTCAACAGCCAACTATTGCTAAACCTATCAACCCCTCTGACAGGACCGTATTGATTGTCATCCTCATTGTTGCCTTTGGAATAACAAGAGCAGTATAGCTAAATATTATTCGTTTTTTTTCTGCTGCAGCAACACAGCAGGATGTCATAATATGGAAGGACATATAAACATTTATTTTGAACAAATATGACAGAAATTGGGTGGATATACATGACAATAGCTTCCTTTTGGCCCGTTCCTTCTACTCTTTCTAACCTCTCTTTTCATTGTCCCTTCCTTAATGTCCCAACTGCCCCCTCTCTCCTTCCAGCCCCCCCCCCCCTTAGTTCTCTGTGTGGGATCATGGGTAGTGTGTAGCATGGCCAGTTGTTTGTTGTCACTGTGAATTACGGTGACATACGAAAGGAGTGACAGCTCGTGCTGGGTAGCTAAGGCAAGGGAGAGCAGAGAGGCCGGGCCGGGGTGAGACGGGTGTTTGTGTGTGTTTGGAGTGGGGGGTAGCTTTGTCCTTCAGCTTTACCCGAGATTAGCGGTGCAGTCGGGGAAGAAACAGGGAGTGGCGTTCAGTGTGAACATCAGGATTCTCAGGGATCAGTTTACAAGGTGTGTCTCCCTGACTTTCACTGCTACAGTAATTACAAGCTGAGGTTTTCCCACACTGCTGCTACGCTGCACTGCGTGTTCATTTAATTACAGCAAACAAAGGATGATAGATGATGTGTGTTTTCCAGGAATATCATTACAAGAATACAACAGTCTGTCACAGGTTGTTAATATTTAACATGCATTAGGTAATACCAACCAGTACATTATAAATGAACAAGTTGATTATTATTTTAAAGCCTTTCATTTTAATCATATTATGTGTGATTTAATCCATGGGAATGACACATGCGTTTGTGCTGGTACACTCTAAAAACGAATTCAGGCGACCTTTCACCTCCACTTAATTAAATGCATGGTTGCAAGATAAAAATGTGAGTTAATTGATTTAGATAAACATTTTAAGTTGCAAACATTCATTTATAAGTTGTGTTGACGTAATAATGTTGGTAATTACATCAACTTAATATTGTGTGTAATTTGAACTCTGATTTCTGCGTTAATTGACTTAAAACAAAATTCAAGTTATAGTAAGTAATGCAATTGGCTTGATAACTTAATTGTTCTACACCTTGAGTTAAAGATTTCAAGTCCACTCCCACTTAACATGCCTGGACAAGTTCCCACAGTTAAGACAAATAGAAATACACATTTTAAGGTGAGTGTCATCTTTTGTCATTCAAATACAGTAGATAGCCTTGTAGTTGCACTGTATGGCAAATTGCCGTTTGACCAAAACTAGCAGCCTTTGAACTGTGAATAGTTCTGTGAGAGGATACAAAGTAGTAGAGGCTACTGTGAGAGTAAAAATACTTTGGTTACTATTGTGATATCGCTTTATATTAAAAATGAATCTCGGTGAAGCAGATCAAGGACATGCTTCTTGAGGTAGGATCGTTATTTAGAGTTGTCATTGAAATGCAAGTTGTTGGCAGTCACCCATTCAGAATATATTCATTTGGGTCATTTCTCTTTTTTTCCTTTTTCAAAAATAGCACAATACAATTGAAGTACGCAGAGAACTATAGCCATCCGCTGCCTTGTCGTGTACCTTGGAGAAAAGGAAGAGGACCTTTTCAAGGAGTTTAGCGACGTAATTACAAATCTTGAAATAAAATAAAATCCACGGGACAAAAGCACTGCTCTCTGTCAGTTACATTTTGAAGCATATTGCACTTTTGGCCACACCCCAATCAATAATATCTTAGCAACGTTCAGCATGGATAGGTGTTGACAGCAATGGCATGGGAAAAGGATTGTGTAACATGTGAAAAGTGGCTTCTGCTCTTCTGCTCCAGTTCAAATATTATATGGAACCTGCTAAAAAGATGAGAAGATACACTAAAACTTGCATGGTTGTGATTGACTAAATCTGTCCACATGCATTTAAACACTAGGCAAAGTACTCAAAAGCACCTCTGTGTGTCTTCAGGACCACATTGCCATGACGACACACACATGCAGACTCAATAGGTGAAAACAAGACCAGCGTTGCTTTAGCAGCTGGTAATAATGGCTCTGAATTCGCTAAGAGTGACAGTTTAAAAAGTATGCAATTACCTAATTCATTATCTCTTATGCGCTAACCTATTATTTAATGTGCTTCAAAAGGACATGAATATCGCCTTCATCAGTGACCGGTCCACCCCAGGATCTGACCATACGATGGCAACCATGAATGAATGAGCATTCTGCGTTAAATGTGTTCATACTGTTTGAAATAATGACTGTCGGCAGTGTAAACATCTTTTGTAAAATGGATGTGTGTGATCTGCAGATTGGTGGCCATTGAGAGTTTGTTTCTGTAGTTTTACAAAGACTTTACAGATTTTACATATTTGGCACTGGTTTTAAATATGCAAAGGCCTCTAACTTCGTTGTGATGGCAGCATTTATTTGCTGTGCCCATTTCCCATGGTAATATGGCTAATGTGTTTATTTATTATTTGTGGGGCAATTTAAATTTCTATTATTTATCTTTTTTTTCAAGATTGAAATGAAGTGCAGCGCAAGTTCTTTCAGGAAGACTGGGTGTATATACATTCACTCCGCAGCTGCATATAATCAGCTCATCACAGGCGTTCTCTTTAACCTATTACATTTCACCTCATTCTCCAGCAGCCAATCAACGTGCTGCAGCCAAACTATAAAATGGTTCTCCTCTCTCCTGCAGTCAGCTGTGATTTCATGTGTTCATGCACCTTATCATATGGCATGTGTCCATAAATGTTCAAACTAAATGAATTCTCTCCTGATTGTAACATCATGTGTTGAAATAAACAACTGCAGTTCAAAATAAAAAGTGAATTGCCTAATATTTTTGTTGTGGAATCAATTAATTTATTTCTTTAAAAGGCAAAAACATGAAAAAGCTAAGAAAAAAAACTATTGAATACAATATATTTGGAGCAACTTCATTTATAAATGGTTGTCAACTTAAAAACGTGTGTTCAAAATGATGGTAATTAAGTACATACAACTTAAAATTCCTTTTAAATCATACGGTAAAACTAGTCGGAACAACTTAATCTTTTGAGTAATCAACTTCAAAACTTGTGTTTATGCTACCAATTATTAAGTAAGTGGTAATTAAAAACACCTCTGATTGTAGAGGAAAAGCCTTCTCCCCTAACTCAAATAACTTTGTTGCTTTAAGACAATTTCATTAGAAGTTGTCTTAACTCAATACACATCGATGCAAACTGTTGCGTTGATTTTCTTTGTTGAGCCAAGGCATTTGTTTTTAGAGTGTAGAGGGACTCAACACCACACTTAAGACACACCTTTTTTAAAGTGCAATACCTATATATAAGATTTATTAACTAAATGCAACTAATAGATGTTTTTACAAATCAGTTTTAAAGCATTAATAAATCAAATCAAATCAAGTTTTATTTATATAGCACATTTATAAACGATTTTTGGTCGAGCCAAAGTGCTGTACATATAATAAAAATAGCCTACAGTAGAGACACTTTACAGCAAATACAACAGCACAGATTGTTCAGAATATCAGTATGAGAAAAACGACACCCTCTATCCTTAGACCCTCACATCGTACAAGAAAAAACTTCCAGAGAAACCCTACAGTTTAAAGGCGAAAAAATGGGAGAAACCTCAGGGAGAGCAACAGAGGAGGGATCCCTCTCCCAGGACGGACAGACGTGCAATAGATGCCGTGTGTAAATCAAAGAGATGATACATTTTACAGCATATAGACCGAATGTTAGGAAATGCATGTGTCTGTAATAAGAAGATGAATCCACGAGGATGTCAGCTACAATCCTGTGGGAGCCTTCAGGGAGGCAGCAAGACGAATAAGGACCTTTTTGTTGCATTAAGTTGCATAACATCTATTCGTCTGGTGCATGTCCTTGGTTTTTAAAGCTAGCTCTGCACCATCCGCAAAACATTCAAAATGTCATTAATTACCAACCCGGTACAATAACTGAAGTTTATATAAGTAAATTATTACTTCAGTTTGAACTGTAGTCAGAAATTATTTTCCAGAAGACAAGCAGTTACATGGTCATCGGGGGGTCTTCCTGATTAATAAAACTACAACACAAAGGAAACTAGCAGGACAGCCAACCTCTGCCAAGACCATTTACATAAGTGAAAAATAATGAGTGTATCGGCCAAGTGATGCTGATCAGCTCCAAAAAAAGATTTTTCCTTGTATCATGCTTCAGCCTTTTATGAAGTTTCATGCAAATCAGGCGAGTCGTTTTGCTGCAATCCTGATGACAAATATGCAAACAAACCAACTGACAGATCAGGAAACCTTTTTTTTTTACAAGCTTGCAACTCAAAGGTTGTTCTTTCAATTGGCTCATCACCAATCTATGAGCTATTAATACATTATTTATAAACCATTAATTAAAAAAAAGCCATTAGTTGCTACTTGGAAAACCCCTTAAAAGCCATACCTCATTAAATAACTGGCACAAACTAAATCAAAGCCTTTCCTGTAAAAAAAAACAATTTATTACATCTCAACTCACTGATGTATTTCTTTGCTGTTCTGTACTTTTCAACAGAAACCACATTCACAATTCCATCAGTCTTTGCTCAAATGCTGCTCTGTTGGAACAGTTCTCCATGTTGGCTTGGTTCCATTTGATTTGATCATGATTGATGGAATATGCACTAACGGGGCACCCGCACTGCTAAGTGCTTTCAAAGGAAGTGTAGCATTCAGCTTGATTAATTTATTTGTACGGTGCGGTTTTCCAACCAGAGAAGTGTACATTAGTCGACACATGTTGAGGTATGCACGTCTGTTTACATGAAGAGAGAATTGTAAAGACTTTTCCCGGCAAGTCTCCAAGGTTGGTGTAGGTGTAATCTTTTATATAAATGAATTAATCAATAGGTCTTTTGTCTTGAGGGGTATTCACTTCTGCAGAGGAGTCTATCCAGGTGCCTTCATAAGTACATGGTTATTTTATAGGCCTTGTAGGAGTTTTTAATCTGCACTGCTTTGCACAGTTTCTGTCATTGCCGTGGGCAAGAGGGAGGGAGAAGAAAAAAGGGGTAGATGCTGAGAGATGGGTTTTTCAGAGGATGCCATTGCTCAACAGCATGATTTGGACTTGCAAGTGCAGAACAATGTGGTTGACAACAATGTAAATCTGTCAGTCTGTGCTGCGGAGGTGGGCATGCTGCAACCTGAAGCCTTGAGTCAGGCTGCACAACCACTCCTCTGTTACTTAGTACGGGAAACTGTTCAGTAAACAGTATGCACAAATGCACCCAAAGAAAAAAAGAATGGAAAAGTTGTACTTCCATTTCTAAAGGCGTGGCTCTGTCATGGGTGCATAGAGCTTAGTTGTCAGGGTGTTGAGACATTTAATAAGCCATATATCTTTGTCACTTTCCGTCTCTTCATCCCATCTATTTCTCGGGATGGAGCGCAGAAGCCGCTTGAGGGGGTCCAAAGGTCAGGGCCCTGGTGAGGAGGTGACTCCTCTGGAGACCGCTCAGCTCAAATTAGGCTTCAGATTGGCGTTCACGGTCAAAATAGTTAACCTCAGCTCACCTCATCGTCTCTTAAGAAAACATATGCTTTGCCTCAATGCCTCAGTCGCATTTCATGCGCCATGATAACCACTGAAACATCTAAATATTCCTCGGATAAACAGTTTCTCTCAAATATTAGCACAGAGTAGAAACAGAATAACTAGGAACTCAGGAGTTGTTGGTTGTTACTAACAAGACTAAAAAAACTTCTTGGAGCAATATTGTTTACTTCGCACATAACCTATACATTCTTGTGCTCCTGCCACTGGACAGAGAAACAATAAACAGAGTTAAATGTGGGAGCGGGGAATGGAAAACCTCACCAAGCCAAGGTCAAGTCTATAACTGCCGCCCTGCAGAGTGATTTAGGTGCTGTGGCCAGGGGGCTTGTCCAATAGCAGCCCAGCAGTGTGAGTTAGGGTGGGATGGTGGAGGTGTTGAGAGCCTTGGCGGTAATGACTTGCTGATGACATCAGGACATAGAGCAGAGTATTTTCTCTGCCCCGAGGTTAAAGGTCAGACAGCCCATTCACTGACCTTGTGATTTATTCCCTGGGCCTCCCTCGATCTATAATCACAATGAAAGCTATGTGTATGCTGGGTATGCATGACTCTGTCTGAGGTGGGCACTCTATAGAGACCCTTAATACTTTCGGTTTGTTACTTGAGCCGTTTTTAGTCCCTGCTTTATCACTGTCTGCGACAACAAGCGCTGTCAGCCAGATGACAAGCTGTGCTCGTCTTCAAATGGTGTGAAGAGCACCTGCTTTCCAAATGCAGTGAAAGTCTTTCAGAAACCCCTCTGTAAAGAGAGTCCATGAGGACATCCTTTATAGATAGAATCAGTGCTTTTCACAGCTGTGGATAGTGCTGCTGGTAAGAACAATAATAGCTGCTACAAAGAACACATCCTGAGAGTTGTCACTCTTGGGAACAGTTCGGCTATGTACAACGTGTAATGTTTAATCTGACTTCCTGCTGCTCTGACGGAGAAACTGCAGGGATCACTGCAGTCAGCGCTAATGTCTAACTCCCTCCAACAGAGAAACAGGACCAGGTTGCAAATGGTATACATTCAACAAGTAATACATCTGATCCTGGCTAATGTTTCATACTGTAAAACATGTACAAATAACATATTGTAATGGTGAGAGTAAATCTCACAAGTTTCTAACTTTTTAAAAGAGTAGCTGTCTTTCAGAAAGTCAGATGAGAATATTATGTTGCATATCTTAGCATTAAGCGTGCAGGTAAACAGCTAGCCTGGCTTCGTCTCGTGGTTAGAGTTGCAGGTAGACATATTTGTAACCATGGAGCTAGTTGTTTACCTGTTTACAGTCTTTTGGCTAAGCTTAAAGATATGCGAGTGGCAACAAACTTCACAAATTCCAAGTCAATAAGCACATTATCAATCTTTACTTGTCATATTGTTCTGCTCTGTTAATGCTCTATGAGTGAAACCAGGCTGAAATGACAAAACATTTCATTAGAATGGATAAAGGTAGTATTTCTGGATAGATGTATTTTTTTTTCTCTATTTCAGGTGCTGGTACATGGACTGATTATAAGACATTTCATGGCTATTGTCGCTTTATTTAAGAAAGCAACATATATTTGTATATGGAAACAGTTAGATTTGTTCTAATATATAAAAAAATATTTCAATCCTTTACTACTTAAGTCTTCTGTTAGCGACACAAGGACCTACCTAATGTAATTTCTGTCTAAACTATTTACAACTGGTTTTAACATTGAGTTCCAAGTCACTGAACTAATGAACCCCTGGCTTTACAATGACGTAACTCTAACAACTCATGGTCACAACGTTAACACTAAGGAGGAATATTGAGCTGTTCTGAGACTGTTAGCTTGAGTAGAAAAACAAACCAGGCTTCATCAGTGTCGGCACAGGCTGAAGTCCTGACTTGCAAAGTATGAGTCATACCTAGAATGACTGAAGTGACCTGTTCTCTGAACCAAATGAGCTGTGTAATGTGTTTGTATGTGTGTGTGTGAGCATAATGCTTATGTCTTGTGTGGCCATTGAACCACTGAGAGAAAGAGAGAAAGGAATGGGGAAATATAAAGAGAATCCTGGACAAAGAGAGAGTGAAGACATGAGAGAGAAATCTTTGTCAGGAAAAAACTTATTTTATGTGATATAGAGGTGTTGAGTTGCATTTCTCTTTGTTTCTCCCTGGAAAAAGTCCTGTGTTATTTTTATTAGGAGTTGTGTTGCCAGTTAGGTTCGAGGGAAAGTAGACATTTTGAGTTACAACACTGCAGCGCGCCCTCTGTTTTTGCTTCTTGTGCTGCTTTTTTCCCAATGCAACTTTTTGGAGTTAAAACTACCAAACTCCCAGTTTCAAGCTGGAAACATCAACCCCCCCCCCCCCCCTTTCTCTTTTCAGCTGAGTTGCGGTGCTAGCTCAATCTGCAGGCATCCCAGCTATTTCAAACACTCTGGAGAACTGAGGTGGAAACATGTGAGGAATCTGGATGATTGACCCTCCACTCCCCCCTCTATCCCCTGCTCTCTGTTACCTGCTGAGGGGGAGGAGAGGACCGCGGAGGCCTGGCTTTCAGGAGGAGGTTATTATGGTGTATCAGTGACAGTGAGGAGGAAGACCCGCTGACTTACGGGGTGATGCCTCCTGAGCTAAAAGCAAAAAGGACTTTGCTGTGTGAGATGTCCTGAGTGCCCACATGATAAGAACAAGAGCTTTCTCCCAAAATACTTTGCCCTTTTCAAACACATTTCGTGTACTGCTACTACTGTTTTCTGCCCCCCCCCATCAAACCAAACTTTCCCCTCACACTTTCTCTCAGTATCCTCTTACATCGTCACATGGCTGCAGAGACAGTACATGGTTTGAATTATAGCCCGAGGCGTGCGTCTCCTTCTTACTTCTCTCTATATTCTACTCCACCCCCCCACCACACATAGCTTTACGCATTCGTTTCGTATTTTGCACAGGATATGACTCACCCACGTTTGTTATTTTAATTATATAGTGTCAGTTATATAATGGGAGAAAAAAGGAGGGATCTCACTCGGATTTGGTATAGGGAAGCTACAATAACATATCACTGTCATTTATGATTAACAGCAGCGCCCTCAAGGAAGAAGAAAGAAGGATCTTCCAAAGTCTGCTTTTCAAAAACACTTTATAATTGTTGGTTGCTTTCAAAAGAGGTGCACACCAAAACCATTGCCTATGTTATCATTTATATAGTCTAATATATTGTGATGACTGCAGCTGCTTTAAATAGACTCTGTGAGGCATGACCCGTGATAGGAACACAGCTGCAACAGAAAAGTTAGAAACAATATAAAACAAGACGTAGATAGTCTGCAGGCCTGCTTGTTGTATCACGAGTCATGTGTGCAAAATGTAATAGCAACTAATTCAGTAGTTGTTAAGAAATGTTGTTCTGGAAACGGTGGTTGGCGTACCGATCAACAGACATAATCATTCATAGCACTATGGCCTCAAATACAATCAGCACAGCCCCTAGTAGACCCTCCCCCCCACACACAACAACACAGACTATAACACCCCTTGCTGTTAAATACCAACCAACTATGTGCATCCCGTTATATATCCCGTTAACAACTATACCTGGCTGCTAAATCCTAAGAACTGTTACAGGATGTGTATTTTGTAAATTGTGTAACTTTTATTTTTTGTAATTATATTTTATACTGTATCATAACTTTTTTATTTTTTACTTTAATACTTTTTAATGCATGTAACACATGTAACATATGTAACATTAAGATGTATGGCTCTTTTTCTGTTGTAACAATGTAAATGTCCCCTCTGTGGGACTAATAAAGATATTCTGATTCTGAAATGTAGATATCACAGGCATGAGGTGAAATAATATAACTGAACTTATGAGGCTCATAAAATAAGGAGTGGTTTACGATATTCTATTGACATGTGAAAACACTCTTCTTCGGAAAATTCTCTCCACACTTTAAAGGCCAAAGCAGCATCTCCAAGAGGAGATTTTGCTGCAAGAGTTTGTTTTCAGTCCAACATTACTATGCCATGACAACACATGTTTTATTGGCCTTAGATTGTTCTTGCTCTTTTCTGTCAACCTGTATCCTTGTCCAAAAAGCAACTCAAAAACAACTATTTGAATTCAGGATGCACACCTACTTCTCTCTCCAAGATTTTTCATTTTAGAGTTTCTTGCTGGTTGCAAATAATCTTCTACTGGAAGTAGAGAAGTCCATACAATACATCCATTCTCGGTGTTTTTGAAAATGTCCACATCTTACTTTTATTAATTTCATTATTTAGCATGATTGGCTTCCAAGCGTACTGCCGATGAACATGAACTCGACACATACATCCAAGTAACAATAAGCAATACACATTTTGGAGTGAAGGGGGACTTTAATGTGCACCAATTAGCCCGCCCTCAGAGCTAACGGGTCGTTGTTGATTAGCTCTCTTTAACGGCATCTTGGATTTGCATAGCAGCAGGAGGCAGGCTAATGACTGGAGAGTGGCTCGGCCTTAACATCACTCACAGAAATAAGAGGTGTTCCTCCCATTAACACAGTTATTGGAGAACCTCTCCAATAAACTACCCTCCTGAAGATTTCCATCAACAATGACAGGGAATCAATATGTTCATTAGATGTGGATTGCAAGCTATTAGCTTGTCACTTTCTGCTCCTCTCACTCTGTTTCCTTATTCCAAACACTGTGGCTGTTGGCGCAGGCGGGATTAAGGAAGAAAGAGGAGTGAAGAAAAGATGGAAGATGAAGAGGGACAATGACAGGTTGACGGATACCACAGTGCTGGGGCATTGAGTCCATCCAGTCCTCTGTCAAAGGCCCATGAGACTCTGCTTGATGAGGTTTCTTTCAAATGTGGGATGCCAGAGCAGTGGAAAATAAATTGGGCGATTGTAAATAGACTTATGTGGTAGGAGGAAAGTGACACACAGAGAAGGAGAAACAGCAGGGGGCATTTTGTTCCACTCTTGAAAAATGAGTCAAACTCTCCTTCCTCACCTCTTTATTTCTGGCCAACCTGTCAGCTCCACTGTTATCCGATGGCTTCACTGGTGGAGGCAGGGATGGGAGAGGAGAGAAAAACAGACGTAGAATGCTCCATTCACAGGCAAACCTTTGCCTCAGAGGGAAAAACGTGTTAGTGCCTCTTTTCAAATTGAATAGAAGAGTTTTCCCTCCCTTGTTTAAAAAAAGAGGGCTTCAGCAGTGGAAGTGAGACACAAATAAAAAAGAAGTCTGGAGAGTAGAGTCTTCCAGCCTCCCCTGTGTTTCTTTCAGAGCACTTGAACGGCTGAACCAATGCAGGAGACAGCTTGAAGCAGTGGGGGACGAGCTGCAGGGGGGCCAGCCTTCAGTCTCTCTGCGTAGCTGTGGACAGATCTGTACATCTGTAGAAAAGTTATGAACTTCTGTTATTCCCAAATCTGGAACATTGCTTGTATAATCAAAGAACTCCCATATTATTCTCTTTGAAATGTACTTCCTTTTTACTTTAATGTAACCTACAGGACATATAACTATAATTAAACTGCATCAAACGGAAACACCATTAAATTAAGCACATACTCATTTTAAATACAAAAATAAAGATTGTGTTGTGCATTTCCATTTAGCCAAACACACACGGCAATACATTTGAGATAAGATCATCATTGTATTTGTGTCCCTGGATATGCGGAGATGCATTTCCATTGGTATATGCTGCCATAAGAAATACATGTTTAACACACCATGTTGTTGTAAAAAGATGACATTATACAAAAGTAGTTATAGTGGGCTTACCAAAGTGTCATTGAGCAAGACACAACCCTGACAATTGAGTTAACTTGTCTGAGGGTGATTGCTGAATGTCCCCTCCCTCATGCATCTCAGTGGTGGAAAGTAACAAAATTACTTTGCCTTATAACAATTTTGAGTATTTCCATCTATTGCCACTCTATACTTCAATACATTTCAAAAGAAAGTATTGCACTGCAGTACATTTATATGAGTTACTTATTAGATGGCAGATAAAGTATTACAATTCAAAACATTGGTTATTCACAAGATGTTACATTTTATATATATTATTATATCACCCGAAAGCTGTTTGTGTGTCTGCATGGGTTGTTATCTCTATTTTAACATGCAAAAACATTGTCTCTCTTTTTTAAGGGTCTCACTTTGAAATAGCAAAATATGCATCCCTTTTTTTCAAATGAGTGCAAGAGACCTTTCCTAATTCTTGAAATGTGTATGTATTTTGTTATAATGATGTATACAACCATGCCTTTTTGTTGGGCAGTTTGCTTTATAATGTTTCATATTTAGACACTAAAAGTTCATTTAGCTGATTATTCTTTCTTTCTTTTACATTCATTTTCTTGAATTGAATATAATGTGTGGTCGTTTTACTTGAGAAAATGATTTGATCACTTCTTCCAACACTGCAGCGTCTCCAAACTTTGTGCGTCTATCCACAGTGTGTGTGTGTGTGTGTGTGTGTGTGTGTGTGTGTGTGTGTGTGTGTGTGTGTATGTGTATGTGTATGTGTGTGTGTGTGTGTGTATGTGTGTGTGTGTGTGTGTGTGTGTGTATGTGTGTATGTGTATGTGTGTGTGTGTGTGTGTGTGTGTGTGTGTGTGTGTGTGTGTGTGTGTGTGTGTGTGTATCCTCCTGCAGATCCTGTCCCGGCCACAGAGGGGCGTAGTTACACGGGCTGACAGCAGGAGTGCAGCGGCTCTGAGGCCGGCAGCGCTGCAGTTTAATGGGCGGAGGAAGGCAGGGCCCAAAGGCACTGCGGCCAGGAAGCAGCTCGAATTACACTGGGGGTGCTTGGGGGGGAATGACACCCACTGAAGTGAAGGAGGAGGGCAGTGTGTGGAGACGTAAGGAGGAGAAAAAACCCTAGTAAACCTGACAAAGCGCCTGAGAAACAGTGCGAGGACTGACGGCGGAAGGAGAGAAAGAGACGCAAAGACGCTCATTTCACCAGGGGAACGCACACTGATGGATTTTATGACATTTTGCATCGGACAACTACCCTGTCGTACCTTTTAAAACCCCGTTCCACCTCCGTAGTAGCTGCAAACTTTCTTTTTAGTTGACAAGTGCGCTGCTCGGGAACACTGGGCATGTTCTGCGCCTTGGAAGAAACTTGGTGACGGGGAGGAAAGTTTCTGGAGGACAGCGGTATGGTTTTCCGAGCTGTTTACGAAGGATAACGCGTGTGAACTCGGATTTCTTTGCATGGCATTGGACTACGCTGCCAGTCGGGGTTGGAATATATCCTCTGATCTGAGTAGATACCGGCTGTTTGTGGAATAGTAAGCTGAAAAAGGCAGCGCCTCGCAGATTTTTTTTGGTGCATTGTGGAGTTGGAGACATTCCTCCCTCCGGATTCAGCTCATGCTCTCTCCTCCCTTATCTGTGCATGCCAAAACAGAGATCTCCTCGATTTTATTCCTCCATGGTAAGTATTTTCTGTTTACGTGTGAAGCTTCCTCACTATCTCTTCTGTCAAGATATCGGCTGTCATGACAAATTGTAGAAATGCCTGTGGCTACTATGTTTCCCTTTGCTGCTGCACGACAACATACAACTTCGCTTTTGTTGAATTTAAAGATTTTCTCACCATTAATTCCCTTATGAGACTTTATTTAGTGTGCACACATCTACACAAAGTTTATTTGAGATAAATTCACATGCAGCAAAAATATTACAATGTGCATTGTTTATGTATTTAAAATGAAATCAGTGACCCTTGTTTATTTTTAGAAACGAGGCACTTTAGGCACCTTGCATCATCACTTTAGGGTCCATTAACAAGTGTCCTGGTTATTTATTACTTTGCTTAATTTTCTACATTGTATTTATGGTGCCAATTATCCCGTGACCGCAGTTGTTTTTCACTGCTTGGTGCCGGAGCCCTAAATCACTGAACAGCTCCAAATGAGCACCCATTGTAGAGAAAGCCAACTGATTTGAATTTCAATAGGAATTCAATCAGTGCCAAGAAATGTCATTCAAAGCCCGGTTTAAATGAAAGCTGTGGTCATGTATGGAGCCTTCATGTGCCCAAAATGTCATGTCGTCAGCAACGTGCTTCTTTTTTTTCTTTTAATGAGAAGCACATTATATCAACTTTTTAAACCTAATTAGTTTATGTGTTTCTTATGTTTCTATGTATTTATTATTTTACCACCCATTTCGCTGTGTGGCTATATTTGAAAGCTGCAGAATAATCCAGTACTGTTGTTATTGTGCTCTTCTAGAGGCTTTTAAAATATGTATGGGTAAATCTGATTTCTATTCATCTTGCTAAAGTTCCCATTCAGCTCGATTGTTGCACCGATTGATTTACAATTCATTAATAATGCATACGCCTAAGCTGTAACTATGCAGAATTAATTACAAAATCAAACCGCTGCATACCTCTAATAATGTTAAATGGTTGGATACATTAATGGATTCACCCTGACATGATGTGCGCAGGAGTCCGTGTCGCGCGTGTGCTCCCTGAGGTGTGAATGAAAGACAAATCAGGTTTTCAGATCGTCTCAAAAAGTCAAACTACATGTGTCCTTGTGGTAAAAACCGATCGATACGTCCAGCTGGAGCAGAAGGAGCGCAGGGAAGCGTGACTTCTCCAAACCTCCAGAGACACTTCAGCACGGTGGAACCGCAGATGTCTGGCTAAACAGATTGCTGTGTGTGTCTGTGTACAATATTGCATTTCAATTAAAGCCATACTGGTTTCATAATCAAGTCAAGCAAATGCAATAAGAGCCTCTTACGAATACAATTAACACGAGGGCAGCGGCGCGGGCAACAGGTTTGGTGCATCTGTTGCAGCTAAATGAACCATTGGCTATGCTGTCCATTTTGTGCCAGGATATTTTCAAATCATATTTCCTTGCCTCATCCGTTAAGAACATAATGTATTATTCATTTGGAGGGAAGAAAATATAAGCAGTTTGGTTAAATAAGGAGAAAAAACATCAGATTTGTGGTAAATCACATATTGATAGTTAAAACAATTCTGATCCTTGATTTATATTGCAAAGTATTGTGAGTCAGTGAGACTTTGCTTCTCTAAAACACATTTAAATGCATATAATTATACATGTGAAGCGGAGTTATATGCAGGTAGGTCATGTGTTGACTGCTGGTGCCTCATTGCTCTGGTATGTCTGGCTTGTTCGACAGCATTTTGAAGCACTCTATGTTGCTTTCTGTGGCTTCATTTTTCTGTGTCACTTTGTCAACAATAATTGGAAAACTAGTGCTAAACAAGATCTTAGAAACCCTTGCAATGTTATGTTTAACACATGTTCTGTTTCCCCTCTCAGCCCAGGTGATTGGGTGAATTCCGCTGAGTGACAGGCCGACCCGGCAGCAGTTGATGGTTGGGCGGACTCCCTCAGATGGGATCAGTGTCCAGGGGGAGGTGGAGAAGGAGAGTATGGGGAGCGCTTGCCCCCACTAACGGGATGGCCTCGTGGGCCTGGCTGCTGGCCGCTGTCCTGCTGTCCCTGCTGACCGTCAGCGTGGCCCGGCCGCCCCTAACCGCCACCAAGGAAGAAGAGGCCACTCTGGAACCTGAAGGTAGGCAGCGGGGGGGGGGGGGGGGGGATGGGAACAAAACAGAAAAGGAGAGTGTGGGAGGTGGAGCAGGGGAGGAGGGGGGAAACATTTGTTTGGGTTGTTTTTAGAGAGCATGGTGTAAGTCTGTCAAGTTTGTTTTCCCCCTTGAAACCTGACTTCAGAGTTTTGAGATATCCTGAGAAATTCCTTCCCTTATCTAATTTAAACATCGATGCTAAAAAAATCCACGATTAGCGTTAAGCTAAATGAGTGGTATTTGGATTTCTACAATTTCATCCATTTAAAGTAACAAAACAACATGTTCCCACTGTCACTTAAACATTTACAGTTTAGTATGGGACATTTCTGGCATTTTCTTGGGCCATTCTTCCCCCTTCAAACTTCACCAAAAGTCTCAAGTAGGCTACAAAGAGAAAAGTATTTCTGTAAGATTTTGCGGGACATTACAAATAAATAAACCAAAGGAAAAAACAACTAACCCCAGCATGGCAAGCCTGTTGTTTTCCTCAGCGTGAGGTGTGTCATTCACACATTTTTGTTTGATTTCTGTTGCTGATGTCTATGCTAGTTCAGGGTGTGCATGAGTGTTAAAGGCAGGTTTGTGACCCCGCGTGGGAGGACAAAGGAGAGCTGTGAAGGAGGGTGGGGAGTGTTTATGCTGGCATTTCTCTCATGCCCTGCTGGCCTGGAACGAAGCAAAAAGAGCAAGGGAAAGGGAGAAATTAGTAGAGGTCTTTGGTATGTTTCTCTGAGTTTGTGCAAAGTTTGTGTAATATTTGGAAGTCTTTTTTGGTATAACCTTCTGAAAACTCGTTTTGTGAGAGCGTTTTCTTTCTCTTTTGAACCTTCTCTATTTTTCTTGTCAGAGACTAGCTAATTAGAGTTGTTGTGATGGATGGTAACTTACATTCCAAAGCCTTTTGTTCCCGGGCTTTAATCAGCATGCTAATTGTAAGTTGGGCCAACAACAGAGCATCACTTTTCTTAAGCTACATCCCCCCCCCCCCCCCTCTCTCTCTCTCTCTCTCTCCTCCTCTCTCTCTCTCTCTCTCTCTCTCTCTCTCTCTCTCTCTCTCTCTCTCTCTCTCTTACACACACACACACATACACTCTGTGCCTCGTCTTACCCTTTGCCCTAGAGGTCAGGTACTGTCCTACTTACCTTGATGATAGGCCGCAGAGGCTCCGGCTGGTGTTTTGTTGTTCTGTCGCAGACTGTTTGGCTCCGAGCCGGCTCATTCAGAGCCCCACATGGCCTGGACGTTACGCTACATGGCCAGAGAGGACAGAGAAAGTTAGAGAGTTATACAATCCTCCAGGAAAGGTCTAAGAGGATTTGTGCATATTTGACTTCTCCTTTAGATGGAGAGATTACAGAGCGCTGGGTTGCGGTGAAGTCATGTGACTGGAGATTAAGTGGCTAGACCTGGGGGTCACATGACGAGGGATCAACGGGGCACAGAGAACCTGGCTTGCTTATCTGATCCTGAGTTAGTTTCCCGGTTGCACATGGCAAACATAGATGTATTTTATGATTGAATCAATGCGTCACCGGTTTTCCTGTGGTCTCCTTCCTGGTGCTGGTGTCACCTGTAGGGAGACAGATTGGCTGTCCCGCCTCTTCCCTTTTTGCCCTGCAGCATGGGTCAAACCACTGCATGTGTGTGGGAGCAGCAATTGCTTCAGATTCATCAGATCGCATATCAATGTTGTCTCTTTAGAGCCCACGCCTGCTCCCCTGGTGGCCCTGCATGTTTGTTGACCTGTGGCTGCTTTAAGAGTAGAAGTCAAGCGAGCACTGGTTAAGATCTCCACAACAGACCTATTGTTGTCCCTCTAGTCACTCCAGTGTGTTTACCTTGTCCAGGCACTCTGTGTGATTAATATACTCTGACTGAGCTGAATAACAATGGTACCAAACACAGCAGGTGTGTGTCTTTACCATTGGTATTCTCTGCCCTCCGGTCTGTTCTGGCCCTCTCTTTGCATATAAAGCGGAATAAACATTGGAATAAAAATGTTTGTGAGTGCGGCAGACAAAAGTCTGGCTTTACTTTCGTGCTCTCCCTGCCAAACTCTGTTCTGCAGCAAACACTTCAAAAGATAGTGCTTTAATAAATAAAGGCTACATTATGTTTCAAGGATGAGTCTCTAAAGCTCAAACAGAAGCAACAAAAGGGTGGATGTTAGTCAGTAAAGTTTTCTTAATGTTTTTTTGGCACAGTAGGAACATCTCTTCTCTATTTATTTGCTGCATGATTTATACTCTTAAGCAAGTTTGCAGTCAGCTGCGTTTAACACTACATCAACTGCGTTTATTGCATTAAAAGCCATAATAATTATAGACTGCTAATTAAGATAATAGTTTTCTGGAGACTGTTATTAGTTGTATGGGAAGGTGGGAATGTGAGGCTTATTATCTGTAACACTGTGCTATCTACACAGTAGTAGTGCGGTAGTCAAATAATAAAAGAGTCAGCTGGCCGGTTAATGACACAGTGTGTGTGTGTGTGTGTCCGTGTGTGTGACTGTGGCAATGGCAATGGTAGTGAACTCTAAACAAACGCAGTGTGTCGGCCGCTGGTGTGACCAGGAGGGGGTAGGGGGAGTTGGGCTGAATATACGGCCTTCCCACAATGACTTTTATTAGCCTGCCGTTGGCCGCTGTTAATCTTGAAGGTTTGAGTGTGTTGGTGGTTGTGTGTGTGTTCTGTTATTTGCCTTGGCAGAAAATACCCTGTCACTCAACCGCTCCATCTCACACCTGTTTGATAAGAGGCTGGGAAGAGCTGTGATCTGTGCCAGCCTGTGTCTCCGGTCCCAGTGGAGGATAAGTGTGGAGAGGGTGCAGGACTATGGAGGAAAACACTAACTGAAACCACTGAATATGGTTCTTTACCCTATCTTGTAGTGTATTATATATGTTTTTGTGCATGTTAATGGTCTGCAAAGGCTCACAAAGTTCCTCCTATTGACAAAGTACAAATTTGAAACCAGAAATTAGAGCATAATAAGGCCCCTTTAAAAAGTAGGTATTTTAACCTGATAGTCCTGCACCTACTGAACTGTTTTTGGAGTACTTGTAGTGTTTAAGATTATCACTTCTGGATTTGTTTTTGTGCAAGGCACTACACCTCCTGCCTGCTCACTTTTCTGGAAAAAAGTGCTACTTATAATGTAAATGTGTAAAGCTAAAACTCTTGTTAAACTTCTCCAATATGAGGATGTGCTGTTTTATATCATTGCAAACTGCATATCAGTTTGGACTGTTGCATTGAACTAAATGAGACATTTTCAGACGGTACCTTAAGTCTTGATAGGCAAAGATAATCTGAACATTTGTCCATTAAAAAAACAGAAAACATGTTAATCTCTAGAAGTCAGAGCAGAGAGAAGCTCTACTCTGAGGGTCAATCGAGGTTTGACCTAAGAAGATCTTTTCGAGATAAGGGGGTGGCCCGTGGGTTAAAGGGGTCGGGTGGGGTTCAGGGAATGCCTTGATGAGGGGTGAAAGGCTGGGCTTAGCAGAGGGGCTGTTGCCATGGACGCCAGCAGGAGCCAGTTCATGGAGCTGCTCCTTTGTCATAATAAAAAAAGCTAAGGAGGGATTTGAATGTGAAAAGACACTGACATCAGAAAAGAGCGGAGAGACAAAAAGAGGGCAGAAAAGTCCTGGGATTTGACTACGTGAGGAGGATACAGAGGAAAAGAGGAAAAAGGGAGGGATAAGAAGGGCAGCAGAGATAATGTGATTTGGCAGTGTGTGTGTGTGTGTGTGTGTGTGTGACTCTGATACGGGAGTCATTACATTAAGCCCACCTATCCCATTGTGCAGAACACGACAGGGAGGAGATGGGAGAATAGATCTGCAGGCCAATGTTCTTTTCCTTCAAAGTAAATGTATAAGATGATATTCTTCAGTTGTAAACGTTGCCCTCCCAACATTCTTGCTTAGCTCTGATGGAAGGACAGAGAGATGAGAATGAGACATTGGTGGGAATTGCTGCATTTTGCTGCAAAGACTAATTATGGTCAGCCAAAATGGTGTGAACGAAAAGAGTGGACAGCCTGATTCTATCACACCTGACTTGTATTAGCTGTCGTGCTGAAAAGAAAGAGAGATGGGTTCTGAAATGGAGGTGTGCTTCAGGAGAAGAGAGGCAAGATGATAGCGATGATGGAGGGAGGGGAGAGGAAAAAGCTGTTAGATAGAAATCGAGCAAAAGCGTGATCGTGTGAGTGTGTGTGTGGGAGATAGAGAGTCTCCAGCCCCCCCCCCCCCCTCCTGTGGTGCAGAGGCGGATGAAACTTCTGCAGAGATGACAAATCTGCAGTGAAGTGTTTCAACTCTTCAACTCAGCATGCATCCCTGGACCCTTGTAAACTTTCTTCAAGAGCAGGGAAGGTGTGTGTGTGATACATGCATTTATTAGTGCTATTTTCCCAGAGCGTGTGCAAGGATTCTCAAGGTTTTTTAAGCATCACTCGCTGTGCCTTACAGGTTCCCATGAACAATCGGGCATGCTGGAGGTGTCAACAGGTTGGGGAAGGGTCAGGGTTAGGTCAGCAGGGTCAGCGGGGGGTAGAAGAGGGTGGGAAGGGGCGACAGAGAGAGCAAAGCTGAAAGGAAGGTGAAGGAGGGAAGCAGCAGCAATAACAACAAGAGGAGGAGGAGGGGGACAGATGGACACTGCAGTGATAAGAAAATGATGAAATGACACGTGCATGCTTTCTTAAATCAGACGCACCATTTGGAGAGATTCCTTCCTGTGTGCTTGTTTTACCTCCTTGTGTCTGTATCATCTTCTATGGAGCAGCCACCCTTTCTCTTCGATGTGCTGACAGACAGTACAGCCCCTTCATGTGTGTGTTTCTGTATGTTCCTGGTTGCTACGTCAGCCCCTTTGTTTCCCGGTAGTTACGACATTTCTACATTTCTGAGATCCTAAATTAAACAGCATAAGGGAAGCCAGTAATAACGTTAAAGTAAAAGGCAGTGGCCCCCGGTGTGGAAAACCACGTCGTAAAAAAAGGTAACGGAGACAGCTCCCCATCAATCAGCGCAGGAGCTCCACCTTTTATCAGACCACACACTCAGTCCTGGGTGGGGAGGGAGGGAGGGGTAATTATTTCCGGATCGAAGGATAGAGGAAGAGAGAAAGAAAAAAAAAGACAATACAGGAACTGTACCTGTGTATGTCTACTTGCCCAGGGGGGACGTTTAGAGGCTCGCGCACATGCCTCGGCCGCTGGCGGAATGACTTTCCCTTCCTGTCGAGGCTGGAGTGTGTGTATACTTTACATTTAACACACACATAGGGCAGGGTAGGTGTGGAATGTTGTTGAAAAGTTGCATTGAGGTACAGGAAAGGCTGCGAGTGCCACCGCCTCTATAATTACACGTATCAGCCTTCAGTCAAACACCTCATATGCCTTCATCGCTGGATTTTCCATTGTTGCTACTTTCCCCTAGCTTTAAATCTTTATAATCCCTCTTTTTCTCTTTCAGATGAAAAAAACACAAACACGTAGTTCTTGGCATTTTTGGACTGCAGTAAAAAGAGCATGGAATTTATTTATTTTCCACTGTGGATGGTTGCAAAGGCTTTGGGAAGACCGAATGTTCACATTTATGCATTAAAGTGTGTATTTTAAAGTCTGCAACAGACTCAAGGTAACTGGTATCGGCTTCGGTATACATTTCCTCCTTTTGCTTAACATTCAGTCACAGTCGAGATTTAAAATCCGTCCGGATGTAGAAGTGCAGGCTCAGCTACAGACATTCAGAATTCCCTTTGATATATTGGACATTCACCTCGGCCTCTCCGTGAAGTTGTACAAGTCTGAGGACACGGTGTACACACATGCTCACAGGCGGACTTGGATTTTGTCCCAGAAGTGAAGGTTTTATGCACTTTGGAGTCGACAGGAGTTTCTTGCTCGCTGCCTTGGCGGATCCAGTGGTTGTTGTCCATGGCCATGTTACGAAAGAGAAGGGAGAGATAGAGATAGAAAACAGAGAGTCAGACTACAGCCAGCTCAAGGTTTTCTAAGCTTATGCGCAGAGTCAAAACCAAACTTATCGGCAAATTAGAGAGCGCCTCTCCTCCTTCCCCTTTTCTCCCTTCCCCTGCCTTACACTCGCTTCTGTCCCAGAGCTTTCTGGCTGCTTTCTCTTCCGACAGGCAGACATGGTGGAGGTTTATTACTTTTTTTTTAGGCTGCATAGATTTGCACTGCTTCTCGTCACACAGAGAGACCGGCTGCTTGGCATCTCGGCTGTGGTGTTGGTGGTGGGTAGGGGGGGCTGTCTGTCAACACAGTAATGTCCAATTCTCACCTGCTCGCAAAGCATCGATTGTTTTTCCTTCGCTCTACACACGCTACTTCAGCCGTAACTGCATGCTCTGAATCTATATACGCCAATCACGCTGACTGCACACCTGATAACAGAACAGTGGTATTTTCTAATGGGTCCATTTCAAATGACTGACTGGGAGATTGTGGTAAAGACATGTTGGTGTTACGGTTTAAAAAAAGAAAATGGGCCTCCTCTTTTCTGTATTGCTCCTCCTGCATAAGTTGATTGAAGTGCATCCATTGGGGTTTATGTGGTGTTTTTGTTTCTTACACTATGGCTTGTTTCTTTCCTCTCCCACCTCTCTTTCCTCCTTTTTGTGCACCCTCTTCCTCCTCCAATCTATCCATCCTCCTCCTCCCCCCCTCCATTCGCTCTGCAGAGGCCTCGAACAAATACCAAATTTCTAAGCCCACGGTGTGCTCAGTGCACCCGGGGGACCTGCTGAAGCTGAGCTGCCCTCTGCCGCAGACGGGGACCATCACCTGGACCAAAGATGGCAGCTCTCTGGGCATCAACAATCGCACGGTGATAGAGCAGGAGGTGCTGCAGATCCGTGATGCCACGGCCAAGGACTCGGGCCTGTACACCTGCACCAGCGTGGGCAAAGACACGGTCTGCTTCATAGTAAATGTCACAGGTGAGTCAGGGAGAAGCCAGGTCAGGATGGGACAGGGACTTTGGAGTCGGACTGAGCTTGGATGAGTCCAGGAAGTGGCCATGGAGCAGGGAGCGTGCATTTTGGTCTAGTGTTTATGTGCAAATACAGCAGCATACAAACTGATTTACCAAACAAGATCCCCACTTTAGCATTGTCTTGTTCACGTGCCAATTTGCGACTGCATGAACATTTGTGCATGCGATACTATACGTGTGTACATGCGGGTTGCGAAGGCTGGCAGTAACCGTGGTTACTCTGTGCAGATGCCATCTCGTCGGGGGATGATGAGGACGATACAGAGCGATCGGAGGACACTGGGGCGGACGGAGAGCAGTTAAGTAAGTATGGGAGAAACGCAAAAGAGGGATGAAAGAGTAAACGATGCAATACCTTTCCCCACTAACTCGCATAGAGTAGGCACACTTGAGCAAGGCACAAAAAGCGACAGTAGAAGCCAGTGCACTAATCTGGTCCTGTTTACTCTCTGTATGTGAAATGTTGTTTATACCTTGAACTGAGCTCTCTTTGAGGACCTTCTCTAAGTAAAAATAGCAAATTCATGACCTTATTCTAGTGGAAATAACCACAGCTTACTTCATACAGTAGTATTTGAGAAATTAGGGGCATACTTTAGGACAAATTAAAGCAGATAAGGTGCAGTTACACAGTGTAAACTTTCCTGTGCGTACTTTATATGATCAGCATGTTGTTTTCATGTATGATGATTCAGAATGCTACATTAAAGTACTGTTTGGATAAGACTTCAGTTAAACCAGCTGAAACGTATGATAAATTGGCTACTATTTGGAAACCTGTATTTTTCATGAAAAAATAGCAGACGTTTCTGTTTTCTGCCTCTCAAATATGAAAACTTCCTGCTTTACTGTGTTTCATATCATATTAAAGTAACTATCTTTGGGCTTTGGACCAACAAAACTATACATTTTATGATGCCTCCTAGGACTTTTAAACAGGAAATAACCCTTTTCACTATTTTGTTTTATTGACCACATTATTGCATAATCCATAGAGTGGTGCAGTGACGTAAACTGTGCATGAGATCGATATATTTATGATTCGAAAATTATAAAAGTAGGGTAGACATGTGGATATTATCCGGCTGAACAAAACGTGCATTTATCTAACAGGTTCGTTTTCCACAGACCTTATTTCGAGCTATTTTCCAAAATCCTATGGAGAAATCTCATTGCTTTTTTGTCGAGGGAACCCATGCGCAGCTTACTTCCGGGTTTCAGGACGCGTCACTGCACCTCTCTATAAATCTATACAATTATTGGCAGATAAAAAAAATATCGTTAGTTCCCGCCCTACTTCTGGAATGCTGATTGGGATAGTCAAACACTAACAAAGACTTAATCCCTTAGTGAAATAATCTATTAAACTCTGACAGTCTTTATTAGCACAGTTCAGATTCTGATTAAGGCAGAAGAGGAAGTGGATGGTGTCTATTCTTCTGCAGACAGCTGTTAGCAAAGCCGAAACTCCTGTCAGCTCTGCCTCACACCCATATCTTTGCTATTCTATATCTCAGCATTCCTGTCTA
The DNA here is from genome assembly GCF_902827175.1 of Gymnodraco acuticeps. Lineage (NCBI taxonomy): Eukaryota > Metazoa > Chordata > Actinopteri > Perciformes > Bathydraconidae > Gymnodraco > Gymnodraco acuticeps. The sequence continues at coordinate 1,230,713 of NW_022989861.1, forward strand.
TGCTTAAACTCTGAGATTTTCAGAGTTCGCGTTGGATGGTGTGTGTGTCTCTCCAGGGAATACTGACATTCCTGACATTCCTCAGCTAGTGTCCCACAGGTAGTCTGGCCTCATGGAGCCAGTCAGTCAGCTGGGCTCATCCATTATGAAAGACAACCCATCTGGACTCAGTTACCCACCTGATGTGTGTGTGTGTGTGTGTGTGTGTGTGTGTGTGTGTGTGTGTGTGTGTGTGTGTGTGTGTGTGTGTGTGTGTGTGTGTGTGTGTGTGTGTGTGTGTGTGTGTGTGTGTGTGTGTGTGTGTGTGTGTGTGTGTGTGTGTGTGTGTGTGTGTGTGTGTGTGTGTTGTGTGTGTGTGTGTGTGTGTGTGTGTGTGTGTGTGGTGTGTGTGTGTGTGTGTGTGTGTGTGTGTGTGTGTGTGTGTGTGTGTGTGTGTGTGTGTGTGTGTGTGTGTGTGTGTGTGTGTGTGTGTGTGTGTGTGGTTGTGTGTGTGTGTGTGTGTGTGTGTTGTGTGTGTGTGTGTGTGTGTGTGTGTGTGTGTGTGTGTGTGTGTGTGTGTGTGTGTGTGTGTGTGTGTGTGTGGTGTAAGAGGTGTAAGAGGTGTAAGAGAAAGTTTTACCCAAGTTTGCCTTTGTGTTGGTGAGTACCTGGGGTAGTAGTGTGGTAATGAAGCCATGTGCACACATACATGCACACATACACTCTCTGTAGTAAAGCTGAGGGCTTCCACATCTTGTCAACATTCTGCACACGCACTGCCTCTCTCTGTGAGTCCTCCTCCTCTACTTTTGGGCTGACTGTAATTGCCTGAAATCCATTAAATATGGGGAGAGAGAGAGAAACTCGGCAAGAGGAAGAAAAAAATGGGGGAAAGGGAAAAGATCCAGCCATTCTGGTGGTAATAAGCAGTTTGAAAACAAAGGGAAAGCTGTTCTGGCAAAACAGTTGCATTTCCTCGCCGTGTGTGTTTTTTAAAATTCAAAACCGAGATTATTATTAAGAGGAAGGGGGGGAGAAGGAAAAAAGGAGGTGGGGGGGTTGTTGTTGGATCAGTACCAGCACTTCTCTGAGCTGAGGAGCCCAGGACTGGAGCGAGGGAGGAGTGTAGGCGTGGGAGGGAATGAGAGCGGAGAGTGAGGGGTGTAGCTTTATATTCCTGGCTTTCCTTTTTTTCTCCTGGAACTCATAGAATGGGTTGGGCATCGGGCCGCTGCAAAACAGAGCATTTTCATTTGACTTTGTATAGAAGATTGAACAACAAAAGCCAGCCCAGAGTGTTTGTCCACGGTTGCATTAGGTAGTGTTATTGAAGGAGATATGGAAGAGCTTTTAGGGATCAGTGAGGGGGTTTTAGGGTGAGGTTTGGGGTTAGAGTAGGGTAGCTAATGTCAGGCTGAGGTTAAAGAGCCACGTGGAGCCTTGCTTTCCCATGGTTGTAACAAAGTCTCCCACTGACAAATGTGGACATCATTGTTTACAACGTCATACATTTTTCTAGTGTTTTAGGTTAGTTAAAGCTGCACAGCAGGATTTCCATGGAAGACCAAATCTATCTCACAAGCATAGTTACAGATAATACTGAAACATAATGCATGCAGCTTAAGCTGTTATTATACTGTTAATGAATATGTATGAGATCTTGACTGATGTCCTGTTAGGGCTGCTGAAGTGAAAAAACCCAATCTTTTAAAAAAATCATTTGAATGTTATGGCCCCTGATATTTTTTGGGGAAAACCCATATTATGAAGTTTATGTTAAAGACATTATTTTACGAAGATGATGGCATCATTTTTGGAGTAGATCGTAAACATTTTGTAAGGTTTCAAACACTTTTTATTGCACTGAACACCCATTTACTCACTCAGACTTACACAAAGGGTAACAGGGTAATTTATGAACATGCAAAAGGTTTGCCAAAGTTTGAACAATTATGGCTATTTCTCAACAGTGATTTCAGCATTTCTGTATTTTGTCTAAGCTCAAATTGCTTGTTTATGGTGGGTGGGACTCAATTGGAAAATGTTGATGTCACATATTTCTGGAAACCAAGCAGGACTTCGAGGAGTATACTTGATATGGGATTAATCTGATACAAAAATATTGTGTTTTGTTGGAGGAGGAAATTCACCTATTTATTTTTCTCTGTATAAACTTTGGATTAGCAAAACATACACATAGTCTGTTGATTTCCAAACATTGGCTATAAATTGCTTTGTTGAGCTTGTGTAGATGCACTATAAAGATGAGGCTGCCACTGAAAAATTAACTGTTGCAATACCACTTCAGTGATCAGTGATGGATTGAGCTCTCCGGAAGAACAAAAAAAAGTCTTGACTCACAGAGCAGGAGTTCGATAACCTCAGCTCACCCCGGGCCAGCTTAGGATAAAAAGCCGTGTGTGGGGATCCGGATGCACGGGGCTTTGGGGGGGAGGCGGGGGATCCTGGAGTCCGCAGCAGTTGGGCCAGTGAGAGTTTGGCTTCATCTGGAGAGAGGTCTGGGGGTCGTCTCGTTTGAAGTGCTGCCCCTCCGGACCGAGAGCATGGGAAACAGCACCGCTCACCTTTCATGTCCCAACCTCATCGTCCGACCCCGGCTGGCAGTTTGGGGTCAGAGGTCGCTTTAGGAGAGACAGCCTCGCAATGGGCCGGTCTCCACCTAATCTGTCTATGTCTGACCGGACGGAGTGATGACAGGGAGAGCGAATGGAGAGAAATGGAAGTGGGGGCCGAGAGGTGAAGATGCAGGAAGTGAGGCGCAGATAGTGAGAGTGAGAAGGAGGAAGAAGAAAGAGCAATGACTAATTATAGTTGGAGCACTTAACCGTATTCAGGAAGGAAGAGCCCTGTTTACTGACTTTACTCTCCAAGTATGTGCGACTTGTCCGGTGCTGCGTGCCAGAGAAAATGATGGGAGGTGTCAGATAGTATGCAGATTGGAGAGAGAGCGGAGGAACATTTTCTCTTGGGACATAAACTCAAGTTGGAGGGTCATACACATGTCAGTAGTGGCCTTATCAGTGGGTATTCCCTCTGCCATATGAATAGGAAGTGACGGTGTAAAAGGCTGTTTTGGTTGTTATTTTAGTTTTTCTTCCCCTCTGAGCCCCATCTGCTTAGGCAATCACGCTCCCAGGTGCAGAGAAAAAGGGAGGGCGGGGGGCTTGGAGGGAAAATCCAGCTGACTGAGAGACAGGAATTGGGAGAATATAGGGATCCAGAGATTGGACAGAACACGAGTAAGGTGACAGATTTCAGTAGGAGGATTGGTTGATAATATCTGGACGAAGGTGCGAGTGGAGAACTCTGAAATCCTTCTTTAAAACGTGACTTTCATTTTCCCCCTGATGGCACATAATGATTGTCGAAAGGTGATAAGCCCCGCCGTCCATATCTAGCCAAGTGACAGGCAGATAAACAGCCGAGCTATGCTAATTGGAGGAAGTGGAGGGAGTAAAAAAAGTCTGTAAGTGGAATGAGATGAAATTGAATGTGATGGTCTAGTTACCCTCTTGGAAACGCCCAGCCACATTCCCCCCTCAGAGCTGATGTTTTTCCCCCCCCTGCAACACCCCGCCGAGCCTACAGGGAAAGTGTGTGTTTTTATTTAACTGTGTGAGTGTGGAGCTCTGGGTTGTGTTATATCAGACAGTGTTGCCAAGTAAAGGGGGGGGGGGGGGTCTCTGGGAGTGTTAGGAATGGTTCAGGTTTGGCTCCTCTGCAGTCACGCTTCCATGTACATCTGCATGAGCCAGTCCTGCAGCCAAAACTGTTAAAGCTGAAGACATGATTAATGAAATCTCACCCTGACTGAACACCAACTGTTCTCTGGTCGCAGGCGCTCCGTATTGGACCTCGTCAGCAAAGATGGAGAAGAAGCTGCATGCGGTGCCAGCTGCCAACACAGTCAAGTTCCGCTGTGCTGCAGGAGGCCACCCCAAGCCTAAGCTGCGCTGGCTCAAAAACAGCAGGCCTTTCCGCCAAGAGGACCGCATGGGAGGGTATAAGGTAAGATAAACAGTAATACATCATACTTTTTATTACAACTCACTGCCTTCTCCTGCTTCTTTTTCTTGCCTTGCTGTACTTTTTTGAATGTATTTACAACTGGGGACGTCGAGTCTCCTACTTCCACTATCTTTCTCCGGCTGTCCTTTCACCCCTTTTCCACCCTTCACTGGAGAGACGGGAGGAGACAGAGGAAGCGAGGGCAGGGTTTCTGGTGTGAAATTGGAATTGCTCATCCGTGCGCCTCCTCTCGCCAGGATACTATACAGAGGCTCTCACTGTAACTCGAAATGGTTCTTTACCCCCAACAATTAGAAACTTAAGCCCGGGACATAAGGGTTAAATGCCCCCAGACAGTAACGTATAGAGGAGGTAGGTAGCGTCAGGGTTGAACTGAATTGAGAATGCTGAGGTAACTCAATCAGGGAGAACAGGTCCCACTGGCTTTGGCCGTAGTATGTGATTCTATTGTTATGAAACGGGATTTACAAACACTAATGCGTAGATGGTTAAAGTTAAACTGAAGGAGCTGGATGCAGTCACATTCTCTGTTTGTAACATTCTGCGTTAAAAGACTTCAAATCAAAACTATAAATAAACTCCCATGCATTGCCTAATTTATGGAGGGAGGGCCATCTGGAGGAACATGATAATGACATGATGTCAGAAGTCCACATAAATGAGTACGACTCTCTATACTGTGGTTCCTTGTGAAGTTTTCACCCTAGTCCTGTTTGGAAAATAAAGCAGTCCAAGTTGATTTATTTGTGCTGAAAATACCTGATTCTGTATGTCATGGGAAAGTTAAGCTAGTGCGCTTGTGTTTTATTTCCTCTTTGTATAAAAAAAGCCTGAAATCAGCTACAACCCGTCCTAATGTGATTAATTCCTCCCCTGTGAGTGACGGAGTCTATTTGGATTGCATTTTATTTGTTTCGTTCTTAAATCTCCCTTTTTATCTTTCTAAGCGAATAGCATTTTAGTGAAAATGCTATAACCATATTTATAGTATGAATTTACAGTTCAGTCAGGCAGATATTACATTAATTTAAGACAAGATCCAGTGATGCTGAACACGCCTGCGGTTCCTGGTTAATGACTGACGCTTTATGAGGAAACACATCCCCCTGCCAGGAAAGTCTACAGCACATTATGATGATGTTGCTTCTCATTGGCTTTCAGCGTACACATTACAAGCGTAGACACAAAACAGGCCACTGCGTGACGGAAATGATACAGTCAGGCTGTCGGATACACTGTGGGCAGCTCGTTTCTCGCTTTTTGTCAACACATGTTGGACAAAAGCTATACCTGAGCCCAGCCCTGTGGCATAATCTCTCCTTTGTGTGAAATGTAGGCCTCTACAAGCAGCGGCTACTGTCTCCGTTCAGCTGGCGGACGGAAACGCTATTGTTAGCTCACACCTGTGGATTCAACACAGGAGTCAAACTTTTTTTTCTCCAAATAATAATGAATGTGTGAATGAATGAATGAGAAAACTGTGTTTCAGACTACAACGGTGGGGTTTACCACCAAAGAAAACAAGGGCCAGACAGAAGGAAGTTTTGGGGTCTTTGATAGGTGTTTTCGTTGACAAAAAAATGGTATCTTACTACATTTTACCTTTTTTCGCTACTTATCAGAAATCCAAAAATAATCAGACACTAATAATGTGTAAGAAATAAGGGTATTATTTCCGGTTGACCAATATTGCAGGTATTCAAATAAATAAAAAAGTCCCTAAGGAGGAATCAGTCTTTCACTCGTTTTTTTTTTTCCATCCTTCTCATTTTGAATGTCACCTGCATTTTTGTGTGTGTATTTATTATGTGTATCAATGAGTGTGTGAGTGTAACAAGAAACCCCTGCCTCTCGTTCCCAGGTGCGTAGCCAGCACTGGACCCTGATCATGGAGAGCGTGGTGCCGTCGGACAAGGGCAACTACACCTGCCTGGTGGAGAACGAGTACGGAGCCATCAACCACACCTACACCCTGGACGTAGTGGGTCAGTACTGCACACACACATACACTCAAACTTGGAGTACTGTGAGACTAATGAAGGCAAGATGGAGGGATGGTGGGAGGGGAGGCAAGCAGAAATAGTTTTCGCAGTGTGAATAGTGTGTGTGTGTGTGTGTGTGTTTGTGTGTGAGTGCATGCTGTTTGATCACCCAGGTGCACTCTGGATGCAGGTGCAGGTCAAGAAATGCTGCCAAGTGTGTGGATTCTGATGTGGTTATTATATGATATTAAAAATTATATATTTTTACAATTGATTCGGGGAAATCCCAATTTTATGATTGTATTATGTGTTTACGATGTCCAATTAGGTTATATGTATTAGGTAGGCTCATTGAAGCACCGACTTTGTGTTATTTTGCTCTTTTTGCTTATCACGCATCCTCACAGACTAAAACAAATGTCATCTCTTCACCAACAACAAAAACAATATTTTACTGGAACTGCTTTTAATTGAAGAAATATATCCTCGGAAAATTGTTGACAGTCCTTAGCAACGAGGAAATAGTTTCTGAGAAAAAGCACATTGTTTTCCAGTATTCTAAATGCAATTGTTCATGCTTTGAGCACCACAGCCTTGGATAACAAAACAACAACTAGTATATTGCTCAATACCACAAAATGGAAGTAGAAAGATATGTTAATTGTGGTATTTTTGGATGAACAGACCCTTAAAAGGGGCCCTATTTTGCTTATCTTGTTTGGGTTTCCATTTCCTGCAGTGTGTTATATATGTTTTTGTGCATTTAAGTCTGTAAAGGCTAACATCCCAAAGTTCACGCCAGGGCGAGTTTCTCTCCTACATACTGCCTGAAGCGCCTCCATTGTTTTTAAAATTTAGTTTTTCAATGTATTGAACATGTTAAATGTTGTAGTCATTTCCATGAAATAATGACATCGCACTGTAACACTCAAGCTTCTATTGGCTAGTGCTTCAAAACATTGAACGTGTACGGCTAAGGGGCGGGACATCTCTAAGCGGTTGACAATTCAAAACAGAGCCGACCAGCTAACCAATCAGAGCACACCAGGCTTTGGTTTCAGACAGAGGGTGAAAAGAAATGCTGCAGCACAGGCAGTATGAGAAAAATAAAGACCTTTTTTGAACATTAAAACATGGAGACATTTCACAGTCGATGCACAAAATACAAATATGAACCTGAGAATGAGTATAATAGGGCCCCTTTAAGGCCCTGTCACACTGTCCCGAAATTTACACCCGATGGACACACGATAAAGGAAATGTTCAAATTCGGCTGTGATCGTAGCAACATCGGGCCATTCGTGAGGGCATGTAATATACGCATGTAATATCCGGCAGCAACTTCGTGAGCGGCAACTTCGTAAGGCACTCGTGAGGGCATCTTGTAAAATCGTGTCATCTTTGTGTTATCATCGGTGCATTCACCCTCACTCTGATCGGGGCGAATGCCCGATGGCACCGATGATAACAAGATGCCCTCACGATGGCCTTACGAAGGGCAACATTGACACACGAATTCAACACGAAAATGAACCTTCGCAAGGTCCTTCGGCTATTTTTTGGCATGCCAAAGATTTTGCCACCGCTCGCGAAGTTGCTGCCGGAGCCTGAGAAACTCCACCGGCGGTCATACGAAGGCTTAAGATGCCCTCACGAATGGCCCGATGTTGCTACGATCACAGCCGAATTTGAACATTTCCTTTATCGTGTGTCCATCGGGTTGTTTTATTGCACAACAAAATCATGTAAACATATTATGTAAATAACCCAATTTGTGTTCTGTGAAACTAAAAAGGATATAATATATTATGTTGAAGGACAGTTGACAGGAAGTTGTTGTTGTTATGGAAACAACATTACGGAGAAAACGTAATATTTTCTACATATAACGACCGATAAAGTAAAGAACAAAGTCTGAAGATATCAGTACAGTATCATAGTACTGTAACATAATTGTTTTTGGTACTTTCATTGCAGTTGTATGTCTTAAATGTAATGTAAATGTTGCCTTCGTGTGTGGTTCGGGGCCATCTTCGTGCGAAATTCACAATTCCATATTCGTGTGTCCATCGGGAGTCAATTTCGGGACAGTGTGACAGGGCCTTTAATGTTGGCTTGGTATGATGAGGACTTAAAGCGTTTGCTGATGATCCTCGTCAGGACAATGTGCTACCCTCAGCACAATACAGCGAGTTCAGACCCAACTCAGTCAACCCCTCACTGTGACCTTTGGAGCGCAAAAAGAGTGTTTTTCTGCTCAGTTTGCAGAATCGATGGAAAGCGGGGACAACAAGTGGAGTGGGATAACGCTAGTAAATCCATGTGTGCTTGTGAAAGAGAGCACGGTAACTTTGCCCTAAATTGATGCTCCTGATCTTTTGGCCTCAATCGAACCACAATACAAGCGATCAGTACCCATTGAAGTTTATCTGACACAGTGGTTCTTCTAAAGGCTGGTCAATAATCCGTAGATAAACCTGCAACTGTTTGGTCACTCTATATCTGTGTCTGTATGTAGAATTATTCTCCTACATTCACCTATTTCCTGGAGAGACGTGCTGTAATTACACACTTCTGTTTTGATTTGCGTATCCATGGTAATAAGGAGTATTATTTTCATTATATCAGATCGAGATTGAATACCTGAGGGTTCTACGAGCGTAAGGGCATAGAAACACATGAAGGTCCACGCACATGCTCCCCAACTCCGGCCCCCTGCTCCGCTCCCCTCTGCATTTAGCTAAAGCTCTCCTTCAGACTGCATATTTCTGTTTTTGTTCGGTTTTATTGCACAGCAGTAAACCCCCTCCACGTCTGGCTCCACAGGCGCTGCAACTTCTTGCTTCATTTTCTCCATTATAGCGGGGTGGACAGAGGGAGGAGAGCGGGAGAAAGAGGAAAGGAGGGGAAACAGAGACAGAAACGGTGCTCTTATCAGTCTTTCATTTGACCCAAATGACCTGCAGGATCAGCTATTAAAACCAAGAGGAACCAGTCATTTCTGGTTCAAACTGGCCTCTGGAGAAAGGGGCACAGTCAACACAGCTCAGTGGCCATGCAGCACTTTGTTGGTAGCCCCATGCCATCCTGTGCCATGCCGTGCTCTCTTCCTGTGCCCGTACCCCGTCCTGACCCTTAATGCCCTGTGTGCCAAGCCACCAGGTTACCCGGAGTTCACCGGTCTCGCATGGCACACCAAGGAATGCCCCTTGCCCGTCTCCTCGCACTTCTTTTTTGCCTCCCTCCCATTGTGGCTGCCATCAAATATCTCTCCACTAATGACTTAATTGATTAATGTATTCAGTTTTAAAATGGGTCACTACATATTGGTCACTGCAAAACATAAAACAGCACAGCGCAGTCTGCACTTTCATTTGATTTGATGCCTGCAGTGATGGAAAAAGTACTCAGATTTTTCACAAAAAATATAAAAACAACACTATTTCATAATCTAAAAACAACAGAATTATCAGCAACAAAAGCTCAGCTTCAAAATAAACATATGGATTAAAATGATCCCAAGGATAGATGTATTATTAAAAGTATTAGATTGTTAATATACAGAAAGTCCCAAATTAGCGCTTGGGCCCCTCAAAAAGGGAGGGTCCAAATAAATCTGAGATGTGGTGATGATTAATGGGAGATTGTTAGAAATATCATGAAACCATAAAAGTTCTGATAAATTGATAAATGTGGTGGACTAAATGGTACAATATTTTCCTCTTGACCTAGGAAGGACGTTTTTACATAGCAAGAAAGTACATTAAAAGTATACCAAAATATATTACTTGAGTAAATATACTTTGCTACATTCCACATGGATACAGGCAAAACCACCTTAGCTGTTTGTCTAGGCATTCCCTCATTTTCTGCTACAGACATTTTTTAAATCCTTAAAAGCTATTTCTTATTTTTCCCATCATCCTTTGTGTATTTCCCTGCCTAACTGTAGCCTCCTTGTGTGAGGTTAACAGACCATAAAGAAGCTTCTCTGCCCACACACATGCACACACCACACGATATCCCCTTTATCTAATTTCAACTTTTATTGTTTTGGGGTTTCTTCATAATCATGATGTGGCCCATTTTATCGCACTACAAACTGATTCTGTCATTTAGTCTGAGGTGTACGCAGCTCTGAATGCTCCAGGTAATATTTAGGTCAAATATAATACAAGTTAAAATGCATGTCTACTCCTCTACATGTGTTTTTCCATCATGCCAGAAACGTTTGGCTCTTTGCTGACAGACTGATTTAAGTCCATCACCTCTCTTTGCACGGGAAAGATCAGGAGGGTGAAGAGGCCTGTGAAAGATGGAGAATGAGAGAAAAGGGGGGGGGGGGGGGAGGAGAGAGACAATAAACAGGGTAGTTCCCTAGGAAGTGCAGGAAGGGGGAGGGAGACGGAGGGAGGGATTGAGGAGGGGTGGGAATCATCTGACAGATTTCAGAAAGATGGAGCAGAGAGACGGACATATGGAAGAAGTCTCTGCCTGCTAGTTTCTGCACTCTCATCTGTTGATCTCTCCCATCACCCACCCCCTCATTCTCCATTTCAGCCCCTCCTTCTTTTAAACCAGCCTCTAAACTCCTTCACACAGCCTCACCCTCTGACCATCCCCCCGACCCACCCCGACCTTCTACACACTCGGTGCACCTACCTTAAGGCTTTGTTTGAAAGCTCTCTGCAGCGCCCCAGGCTTAGTGATGTCATTTTGTAGAGAGGGTGTTTGTGTGTGTGTGTTGTGTGTGTGTGTTTGTGTGTGTGTGTGTGTGTGTGTGTGTGTGTGTGGTGGTGTGTGTGTGTGTGTGTGTGTGTGGTGTGTGTGGTGTGTGTGTGTGTGTGTGTGTGTGTGTGTGTGTGTGTGTGTGTGTGTGTGTGTGTGTGTGTGTGTGTGTGTGTGGTGTGTGTGGTGTGTGTGTGTGTGTGTGTGTGTGTGTGTGCTGTTGTGTGTGTGTGTGTGTGTGTGTGTGTTGTGTGTGTGTGTGTGTGTGTGTGGTGTGTGTGTGTGTGTGTGTGTGTGTGTGTGTGTGTGTGTGGTGATGGCAGGGGGTGGTTGCTGTCAGTATGGGGGTTGGTGGGCTCCTCAGTATGGTTGTGAGTGCCGGGTAGTGTTTTTGAAAGGAGGCATTGTTCAACAGGTCTCGCTCTGTTTGGATTCGCAGGCCAAATGTTTGCGTGTTAAAGAATGGCAGATAGCTCGGTTTGCTACGAGGTGTTTTCACTTTCCAAGAATGACACGTAGTTTTTTCTTAACCCTCTACTCATGTGCAACAAATTCACCCTTACTCTATGGAAGTCCTCCTGCAGCTGAGTTCTTTATCTATTAGTGATAAATGAGTCTGTGCCTCTTTGTTTTTTTGCAAAGTCTTAAAATGCAGAGGAGATAAGAGAGAGGCAGCCTAGTCAGGATCATAGCTTGTCAGGGTTGATGGGAAAACATTTACACTCGTAGTACGTGATGTTCTGCTTTTGCAAAGATAAACTAGACTTCATGTTTCTTAAAGGGAAATTACACCTTTTTAATTTAGACACAGCCTTAGTCTACACTTCCCTTGAAAAGTATTTTGTGTGTTATCTAATTACTGTTAAAGTATCTATTAATGTATTCAGAACCTTTGCCTTTAAACAAGCATTAGGGCTCCCATAATGATGAAATGTCACAAATATATATTAAGTTTGAGTATCATTAAAGTCATTCCCAGGCTGCAAGACATGCATAGAAGCTATGAGCTTAAGTGTGACCCGGAGGGAAACACAAACCAATCAGAGAAGACAGGGCTTTTTTGGGAAGGGGGCTAAAGGGATAGGCACTAAACTGAGCGTTTCATAGAGAGGGTAATAAAGGTCATGTTCAGATAGACAGACAACATTAAGCAAGTAAAAAGGTTGGAGAAATCTAAAATACTAATGTGAACAAAATGAAAAGTTAATATGGGTGAACCAGTTTTAATCAACCATTTCCCCCCTTATTAACAGAACGGTCCCCTCATTCGACCGATCCTCCAGGCGGGTCTCCCGCCAACACCACAGTAAACGTCGTGGGAGGACGCCCCGCTTCGTCTGTAAGGTCTACAGCGACGCCCAGCCTCACATTCCAGTGGCTCAAAACACATCACTCAGAACGGTAGTCGCTACTGGCCCCGATGGACACCCATACGTCCGAGTGTTGAAGGTACATTCCCACACTTCCTCTTTTAGATTTGATTCTTTTGATTATAGTTCCTCCTTTTTTCTTTGCTGGTGTATGTATGTATGTAGATGTTGCAGGTGTTTTTGATAACAAGCCATAAAAGGTCTAATAATTTCTCCCTTATTAAAGTGATAGGTGTTTTCCATGCTGGCTATGGTGGTGATTCCAGAAATACAGTATCTTTAGCCATGATATCTGATTTGACAAGTATGTGTGTGTGGATTGCAGCGTTCAGGCATTAACAGTTCCGACGTGGAGATGCTCACCCTCACCAACGTGACGGAGGCGGACGCTGGAGAGTATATCTGTAAAGTCTCCAATTATATAGGCGAGGCCAACCAGTCGGGCTGGCTCACAGTCGTCCCAGGTAACCTTTGAGACCTGACTACCCCCCTTCCTTTCCCCCCCCCCCCCCCCCGCTCCCGGTGTGGTTTCCTGGGCTCTGTCCCTGACCTGCTGTGCTGTGGTGGTCCTTCTGGTGGTCCTTCTGGTGGTCTCTTGGTGCTCCTGGGGCTCACACCCCCTTTCTCTCCCCCTAATGGTACATCCTTGTGTTTCAGCTGCTCCTTCCACTGCTGGGATTGGTGCAGTCATGGAAGCACTGGTGCATACCTAGACACTGAAATTGTCACAGCTCGCATGTGACGTTCACATTCTGTCTCTTGCAAGCTGTGTCAAGATGGTGTACGGTGTTGCAATACAGTGCTCTCCATGCTATTTGTGTTTGTGTTGTTGCATGTGTCCAATCCAGTTATGGATTAGACTTCTATTAGCAGGTTTTATTGGTGACGGGGGTCTTTTTGGTTGTTTTGTTTTTGGTGTATTTTCTGTTTTGGTGGGATCTATCTGTTTCTGTGTTTATGAAACCTCCTCCTCCTCCTCCTCCTCCTCACCCCAACAGCCTTTGCTCTAGATGGGACCTCGCAGATGGAAGCCATCCAGCTCCTCTTATTTCTCTTTTGGTGTTTTGGGTCTGATTGTTTTTTTTCTCTCCTCCCCATTTCCTCTTTCCTTCCTCCCCCCGTCCCCCCAACCCCCTCTGCTCTGATCTTCTTCCCGCTCTTTCTTCTTTGACACTTCCCCATTTTCCTCCTCTTCTTCTCCCCAGACTGCAGGTGTTAACACCACAGATAAGGAGATAGAAGTTCTCTACTTGCCCAATGTAACATTTGGAGATGCTGGGGAGTATACGTGCTTGGCGGGTAATTCTATTGGGATCTCCTTTCACACTGCTTGGTTGACGGTGCTTCCAGGTATATACACTCGTGTACTGTCCTCTCTTTTCCTTCTCTCAGCCTGTTTGTTTATGTCATTACAATGACCTCTGCGGAAGGCAAGTCCTCCCCCCGGAGTCCGAGGCGTACAGCTCAAATATTAGATTACTGCCATGAACCTGCATGGTCAACATCCGAGACAATGAAACGTAAGAGCAGGGAGCATATATTCAAAAATATTATCTGGATTGGCGAGCTGTTGAAAGCTCAGAGCAGATAAGAGGGTAGTTTGCAGACGACTTATTATAACTCTGAGACGGAAGTGGAGCTCCCAGAGCGGCTCGAGTGTCTCCGGACTCCAAAAGGAGGGGAGGGTTTGTTGCCCGCCTTCTCTCTTCCTTCTATCTCTCCTATGCACCTTGGGAAAAGTTTTTCAGTGCCACATTTTTGTTCTGCATGCAAGATGTGTGAAGTGTTTATTTGTATGCCTTAAAAGCGTTCTTCAACCCTTCTCTGGCTCTGATAATTGGCTTCTTTAAAGATCCTTATTTCATCTTGAAATAAAGATCGAAAGGTAAAGCTCAACACTCGCTCAAAGTTGGCTTGGCTTTCTCAATTATCAAGGCCAACCCTCTCCGGCTCGACACAGGCAATGACTCATGCGTGTGAATGTTTGTGGGTTCTCGTTTATCAACTTGTTTTATCCTATTTTTGTCCCTTGCTGTATGTCAGGCCTGTAATTATGCATACCAAAGGATCAAATACATAAAACTTAGTGTCTGCAAGTTCATTTCAGGCTAAGTTGAAAAAAAATTCTGCTCAAGTTGTAGCCGAAAGCAGGCCGGGCATAACATGAGATCGATGAGACTCCCTTAACGTCTTAAGCAGACACCAGTTTTGTTTTGTTTGTAAACAATACAGCGTAATGATCACAGTCTAGCCATTTCCTGTGGGACTAATATATCATATGTATTGCCCTTGATTTGCTCTATCTGCACTGATGGCGCCTTCAAGGCTACGGCTTCTGTGTGTGCGCTGTGGCTTTTGGACCAGCAGATACAAAGCAGACAGGAAAAAAGGTTCCTAGATGAAGCTTCACTTCCAGCTGGCTTTTTGGTTGGTTGGTTGGCTGTGCTGCACAAGAGCCTTGTTTGTGGTCTGTGTATTATGGAACAGTCCATTTCTACAGCACACACACAGACACACGCAAACCCGACCCATTTCCTCGACAGGAAGTTGAGGCCATATACAACCACGAAGGACACCGCTGTCCCTTGTTTGCGATCTGAAGTGAAGCGCGTATTGTTCCGGCGGCCGTGGGTGTGTGTTTGTGCTTGCGTGTCTCCAACATTAGCGCAGACATATGCAGGCCTGGTTGTGCTGAGTCAACATTGTAAATCTGTTAAAGCCCTCAATGTTTTGGTTTGAAAAAACAGTGTGCGTGCCGTTACTCAGGGAAGAAGCGCTAGAGAAGGATTCTTAAAAATAATTTCTGTTTAGTTTGCCTGCCGATTGTGATTACATTAACGCATGAGTCATCCCCCGAGCATCTGTCTCTGTGTTTGCCTGTCTGATATCCATGTGTGTCTGTTCAAATAGAGAATGTGTCGCCCATACGTGTGTGTGTGTGTGTGTGTGTGTGTGTGTGTGTGTGTGTGTGTGTGTGTGTGTGTGCGTGCGTGTGCGAGAGACTTGCTATATATTTCTTCCCCTGACCTCCGTCTCACTGCTCACCCTTTATTTTTTCTCAGCCCTTGAGAAAACCCCAGGGCCCCTTTCCCCAGACTATGTGGAGATCGCCATATACTGCGCGGGCGTCTTCCTCATCGCCTGCATGGTGGGCATCGTGGTCGTGTGCCGCATGAGGAACACTGCAAAGAAACCCGACTTTGGGAACCAACCGGCAGTCCACAAACTGAGCAAGCAGATGCCCTTGCGCCGCCAGGTAACAGAAAGTAGATAAAGAGTTCTAAAGGCATTTAACACCCCTAGAGGAGAAAATCACACACTGCAAAAATACAATGTCAGATAACAAAATAATATTATAATTAGGATTATTAGAAAGGAGGCTAATGCTGCAAAAGCATAATAAAATATACTATGGAAATAATAACAATTATTTTGTATGCAAAACAATCACAAATACAAAACTCTTGTGGTATTTATACAATCTACCTCCAGCCTAATTTAGAAGGCATGCATTTCTGAGCAAGTTAGCACTGCTGCAATTTTTAGATTTTTTTTCTTCTGTGCGAGCCATGCTTTTCCCTGAAGGGAAACGAAAAAATGTACGCTCCAAAAGGTACAAAAAGTGTTGGATTACATTCTATGGAGAGACTGATTCCTGTGTCAAGGTAAGTTTAGAGCGGAGAGAGCAGAGAAGAGCCCTGGGATGGAAGAGTGAAGAGGCCGAATGATCCACACACATTCATCAATACTATATATATTTGTTAATATGCCCTACTTATCAACTTTCCTTGAAAATCCAGTCAATCATGCACTTTCACATTACCTCTGACTCCTCTAGTGATGCCTTAGAGCTTAAGCTGACGTATGAACCCAGACTCCGGTGATCAGCCAATCCTTCTACTCCTACAGGTGTCCACAGACTCCAGCTCTTCCATGAACTCCAGTACGCCACTGGTACGCATCAAAACACGGCGGGGCTCTGCGCACGACGACCCGATCCCGGAGTATGATCTTCCCGAGGATCCGCGCTGGGAGTTTTCCAGGGACAGGTGAGGGCCGTCCTTTTCATAGTGTGCGTGTCTGCCTAGTTATTCCGATTAGCTCCGAAATGGTATGAGTTTTGACATGAGTCACTCTTCACCCTTCCACTAAGTTTCATGATAAAGGGCCCAGTAGTGTTTCCGTCATCTTGCTGAAAAACAGACAAAGAATTCAGCAAACAAATAAACCTTTGGATGTTTGTATTATTTTCGTAATGGAAAATAGATTGAGTGATTCTGCTAGTTTCATCAAGATTAATGTTTGGCCATGTAAACAGTCATTATGACCTAGTCCTAATTGCAAGTTTTACATAGTTTCAAAAAGGAAAATATGTAATTATGTAAATGTAACTCATCCCCTGCAGAAAGCATTAAAAAGCCTTTAAAATGCAAATCTGCTTTAGAGTGCCACTTTTTCTGAAAGGGGGAATGCATTCTAACACAATCAGGATTCAAAGCCTGCATATAGTGCCTGTTCGACACTGCATGACAACTCTCAGTGCTGAACTCACCCTTCTGTGATTGTCCTCAACGCTAATGCAACTATTTTTGGCTAACAGGGTGCATTACAGTAGCCGATAACAGCAAGATTACAACATAATAAGCATCTGTGTGATTGTATCTGGGCTGCTTAATGATCAGATAACTATTGTTGTAGGTGAAAAGGGCCATTAACACTGATACGCAGCATGCAATATGACTAACTGCAGATGAATGCTCGTGGTGTCTGAGATAAAGGCTGTTGTAGTAAAACGACCTGAACTTGGCACCTTGGCATAATGCCTCATCATCGCAACTGCTGCTGCTGCTGCTGCTGCTGCTGCTGCTGCTGCTGTGTCACACTCTCACTCACACACATGCTTCTGATGCTAAGGAATGAAGCGGTGCTAATTACTGGTTAGCACTAGCAGCTCTCATCTGTGTGTTTGGGCTAGGAGGGTTTGCGCTGTCTCATACCAGAGGAATTAGCACCAGCAAGGTTTCCATTCGTCACGGTTGCAGCGGCCAGTGATAAGCTTTAGGGTGGATTTAATAGGACTGCAAAGGTTAGAGTCCTTTAATACCCACTTGAGGCCTCTGATTTTGAAATAAAAGGGAAAATCCCAAACCATAAATACAAAGGCCTGCCTCTTGTTGAAATCGTTGTAAAAATCATCTTGGATCATAAATTCTACCATCACTTATCAGTAAAAGAAAATCTGATGTAAAACTCTCTCTGCAGCAGAATGGCTTTCTAGGGGAAAAGTTTAGATTTTAATTGATGAGTCCACCGAATGGGTTGTTTTGTCTGGGCTGAATAAACCTCTGTGCGCCTCTCTGTTTGGGTCTTTATTCCTCGCCTGTCATCCCAGGGCCTGAGGGATCATGTTGGGGTTGCAAAACGCTGAGGAATGCTAACGTTTGCTGTTTGGATGGAGGAAAAATAACATTGATTATGTGTGGCTGGATGGACAGAATGGTTGCCATTGAGCGTGGCGAGTGTGTGGACAGATAGGGGATTGTGTTACTACGGCACGGCGCCGGCCTCAGGCCCTGGGCTCTGCGGCATGCAGTGTGAGTGTTTACATAGCCAGGACACTGGGCCTTGAGGGGTGGGGCTACACATGTCAATCAAATTAGATTGCACAAGCTACACTGCTAGTTCAGGGGTCAGATAGGTGCTTTGGCTCTCATGGAGAGTTGAGAAAGAGCATGTGTGGGAGAGTATATATTACGGACTACATTTATAAAAGCAGCCAAAATAGTGAAATGTCAGTTAAAAAACATTTATTTCGATTTTTTTACTCATTCAATATTTAAATATCCTAAATTCAGTGCAATTTTGTCTGTTGATCTCAGGACCGCGGATGCAATATTTAGGAAAGTAATATGCATTTTTAACGCGATCATGAAAAATGTAGATTGTAACTTACTTCATTAACTTTTCAGCCTTCATTAACAATAGAAATTGTGAGACATTAACAATGAATAGTACTTAAATCTCCATCTACTATAGCAGTCAGGCCCTCCTGTGGGGCAACACAAAGCCAGCTTTCCATCAGTCACAGGCTAATGTGTCAGGGCTAAGCTAAGCCCTGTGTAATGACTTGTAAAGAGTGTATATTGGAACATGCCAAGGCAGGGTAAACAGTTTAGAAATGAGTTGCTCTCCCCTCTTTATCAGGTGATTATCGCTGCCATGTCTGCCTTCCTACCTACTGCCCTGGCACAGGCTGCAGTCACCACGCCAATAAAGCACTCACACAGACACAATCTGATTGAAACAGAGAGAGTGAACTAGTAAAAAAACACATACAGGGTGAGGTTGAGAAACTGGCTCGGTGCCTGGTTACAATACCTCTCCCTCTCTATCTAAAGGAGGGAATCGATGCCACAGTCAAGTCAAGTTGATGAGTTTTTGCAGCATCTAAACAGCTCCCTGTCTTGTTTTTTGTGCCCTATTTCCCGTCTGGCGAAAGCAGGTTGACCCTGGGCAAACCCCTCGGTGAAGGCTGCTTTGGTCAAGTGGTGATGGCCGAAGCTCTGGGCATCGATAAGGACAAACCCAAGGACGCTGTAACGGTCGCTGTCAAGATGCTGAAAGGTAAGCGGCGCCACACAATCACAGAGAGGTTGTAATGGTAAACGTCTGGCTTAAAACCAGACGTACACTGCTTCATTATGTCTTGTGGGGCAAAGTGAGTGCTCCAGTGAGGGTTCAGTAGAAGTGCAAGGCGGGGCCTGGGGCTGTCATTAGTATTCGTTATTGGTCGTTGTTGAGTGACGGCTAAGGGAAGGCAGCGTTGTGTAGGTAAGGGTTAGGGGCGGTCACATACCTGACCCCAGAGCAGCAGCTGGCTGGAGCTCAGTCAGCACCCACACAAAGAGGCAAGTCACACCAGCACTGCTAAGATTAATGAAAGCAGCACGGGGGGGTTGAGGTTAGGGGGGCAGTTAGTTCAGGTACAACAGCAGGTTATTGGACCAACCTTGACAATGGGAATCTGCTTTTTAGGTAAGGTAATGGTGCGGAGGAATGCAGGCAATGCTATTCTGACTGTCTGGATACCTGGCTCAATCCCTCCCATGAAAAAGGAGCCTCCACAGCAGATAATGCTCCAGATTGAACGTCTTTAATTCCTCCTCCTCCCTGCTCATGGCACTGAAAGGAGGCCTCTGTGGTGTGTGAGGAGCGTCTCTCTCTCCGCAGTAACTTAAGCCCATATTGTCTGTCAGCCGCACTTAATCAGAAGCACCTAGAAAACAAGGTGTTGTCTCAAAGGAAGACAGGGCTAAGCTGTGTTTGTTTGATGAGTTTCCCCTGACAACCTTCAATCCAAATTCTTCTGTCCTTAGATGACGCCACTGAGAAAGACCTATCTGACCTGGTGTCAGAGATGGAGATGATGAAGATGATTGGCAAGCATAAGAACATCATTAATCTATTGGGAGCCTGCACCCAAGACGGTGAGTAGGATGGGACCCAACATAACACATCATAAAGCACATTACGATTTTATTCCACAAGTAATGCACCTCACTTCAGCTTTGTGAACCTTTTGTGTCATTTTATACGAAAAGTTTTCTACACACTTCAAACAAATTCATATTATGTGTCATCAGACACGCTTGAAGCGGTTTGTATCTGATATAGAAAGGTTGAATTTTAATTGGATGTGAAGTGTGGATAAAGCTGAGCACTCTAAGAATGTTTTTTCTTCTTCTCTCAAAGCTACTTTTGAAGATCAGTGGAGCCACGATTGTTTGAAAAATCTAAAATAAATACTATGCTGAGGAATGCCACTAAGGATTATTGTCCTTATCGATGAAACTGATGATTATTTTCTCGCAATATTAATTGGCCTCAAATGTCAGAAAAAAGAAGAATCCCAGTTTTTTTTCACTTCAAAGGGATGTCTTTATATGTTTTTGCTTTCTCAGTCTAAAGATATTGAGTTTAATATGATATAACACAGAAAATCCCAAAATCTTAATATTTGAGAGGCTTAGAACTGATTATTCTTACATTTCTGCATGAAAAAATACTTTTCAATCAATCAATTACCGAACTAGTTAGTATTTAATAATCTATTGAGAATAGATTATTTGACTAAGCATTTCAGATTCACTATGCCCATTTTCACACCCAAAACAACATTTTTTTCAGTCACTGCAAGGTTGATTTAACTAGTTTTGGAGATGGGAATCTAGGCCATTTGGAAGTCATTTTCCTTAAGTTCTTTTCAAACTGAATTATCCCAGAATCCTGCATCAACTCTTAACATGTATTATAGTCCATTACAAATGATCTCAGTGTCACTTTTTCTCAAAGGGAATGATTTATGTTCAATAGCTAATGCAGGTATTTTCTCCCCACAGGCCCCCTCTATGTGATAGTGGAGTACGCCTCCAAAGGCAACCTGAGGGAGTACCTCCGATCCCGCAGGCCGCCCGGCATGGAGTACTCCTACGACATCACCCGGGTCTCAGACGAGCAGCTTACTTTCAAAGATCTGGTGTCCTGCACTTATCAGGTGGCACGGGGCATGGAGTACTTAGCATCACAGAAGGTAAGGATGCACACACACACACGGAAAGTTCTCACAACAGTCCCCTGCTGGCAGATCTTAGTTCACATAGCATTTGATGAATTGTATCCAGGAGGGTTTTACGTGCGTCACTGTGGGAATATTGTCCTAAAAACACTTCTCTGACCCCCTGCCCAATCCCCGCATTGTCTCTCAATCCACGACAAAAGCCCCTCTGTGTGGAAGAGCTGCGAGGATTTCACAATGGGGGTACGGCCATGTTGGGCCAAACGCAGCCTCACGCTCCCTCTCACTGTTGGAATGTGACAGAGTGTACTGTCTCCCATGCACAAACACATGTACATGCGTGCACATGCGCGCTGATGCACATAAACAACCTGGACCATATATGTGCTGAAGTATGCGAGGAATCCTTTCTTATCCAGACATGTTGGTGCAGTCATCGTGGCGTCATGTTAGTGCTACCTCTGTGCAAGAGATTTCTGGATGATTACACACACCACAAACATCTGAATACCACTCTAAATGAAGTATACACCTGTTTTTAAAGTTGCTTTATTTATGCAGTGAGGTAACTGTCTTATTCTTCTCTTCCCCCTCACTTTTTCCATTCTTTTTCTCTCCTCCCCTCTTATTTCTCACTCTCTCCATCCCAGTGTATACACAGAGACCTGGCAGCCAGGAACGTCCTGGTCACGGAGAGCAACATCATGAAGATCGCCGACTTCGGCCTGGCCAGGGATGTCCACAACATCGACTATTATAAAAAGACGACCAATGTAAGTCCTCAACCTGCGCCGCCACCTATTGAGTGTGGAGTGGAATGTTTTTGAGAGCCGCAGTGTGAGATTTGGTCCACTTGTCTTCTCTCTTTTCTCTAAATCCCTCCCTTTCCCTCATCTTTCTATTCCGCTCATTCCCCTCGGCTGGTGTCTTGGCAGAAGCAGCAGGTTCCCAGGCAGCCTCTGAATGTAGTGCTTCTGGAGACTCTGCCTTGTTTATCCCTCAGTCTCTTGTTCCTTCAGTCCCATAGACACTTATACAATTAGCCAAAAAAGAGAGACAGAGTGAGAGGGGAGCGGCTTAAACGTAATTGACATTTCCATAGTGGCCCAGTGGTGTCTTTCTTTCCCACCGCAGAGCAGCGCTGCCTTCACATCCTCATCGAGTATGCATGGGTGGCTTTTCATCGCATGCAGAGAGCTAGCTGACAACAACAACAACAATGTGCGATGATGACGATGGTGATGATGATTAGAACAATGGTGGCTGCGACAATGATGATCGCTTGTGTTAAACTATTCAAGACAGAGCCATCATTGTAGGGAATTATTTTTAATTTCCAATCATTTTTACGTCACTATGATAGGAACACCACTGTCATATAAGTGCAATGTAATGTAGAGAAGCTACAAAAGTTACACACATACTATACATTTCTTTATAATTGTTTCTTACTATTTTTCACATCCTGCATATTTTTTGCAGCATTTGAAAAATTGACTTTTATAAGGATTTATTTATGTGATATCCCTCCATTTAGTGTTTCAGAGTCTCTGATGAGATTATCCTTGCCATTAGCCTACCACGCAGCTATTGACGAAGGCCGCCTTATCCGCTATGCTTAGCCTCCCAGCCAATGTTTTGCACAGGGAGATAAACTCCTCTTTATCTGTGACCCTGTTTATCTGCTCTCTTGCTCTAACAATGTAAACGTTCCTCTGGGAAACCCTCCTCCCAGACAGTCGCTCTAGTGCCGTATTCCCTAGGCTGCTTTCACGTATCGGCCTCTCCAGGAGTAATGAGATCTACTAGCGTAAGGTGACCAGATTTTCAAAATTAAAACCGGGGACATTTTGAGTTTTGCGGTCAATATATCATTAACATAACCAATTTTCTTCACTGTTAAAGAAAAAAGCGGGACAATTCTGGTTCAATGTAATTCGAACATTTGAACTGTTGGATACAAACAGAAGGAGGATAGCTCATATATGAGACTTCACAGGTCTTTTATTTTGAAACTGTACACCAGATTGTCCAGATTCTCTCTGAGTGATTAAATGGGGTGTCCTGCTATCACCCTGGAGTGAAATAAGTCTTTGATACTGGATAGTTTTTGTTTTATTCTTATCTAAAAACAGAGGGATGATAGCTCATATATGAGACTTCAAAGGTCTTTTATTTTGAAACTCTACATCAGATTGCCCTGATTCTCTCTGAGTGACTAGATGGGGTGTCCTGCTATCACCCTGGAGTGAAATAAGTCTTTGATGATTTGACAGTTTTTTATGTATTCTTGTATAAAAACAGAAGGACGATAGCACATATATGAGATTTGAAAAGTATTTTATTTTGAAATTCTACATCGGATTGTCCTGATTTTCTCTGATTGACTAGATGGGGTCTCCTGCTATCACCCTGAAGTGAAATAAGTATTTGATTGACTTCGAATGACTCGTTGATTATGGACGGTTTCCATTAAATAATAATCAAAATATAGATGGACAATAGATCTAATTTGAGATTTTAAACAGCATACATTTTAAATAGTCACCCAGTGGAAATGTCAGATATGTCTTCATAACTGTATAATTACATTTTACATTCACTCAGTTATAATGTGGTAGTTATACGTAGTTTGTTTTAAATTATTATTGATCACATTATATAGTACATATTTCTTAATTTAAGCTCCAGTATATATGAATATGTTCGGTGTGTTTTCTAGGTATATTTGTTATTGACCGAGTAAACGTTTTTATTTTGAAGGCAGTTTTTACAGGCCTCTACCGTAATGCATAGGATATTCGCGCATCGCAATACAACGTGCGGGCGGGCTTGACTGTGTTTTCCGAAGTGGGGGCTGGCTTGACCATAGTCTGTTTACCCGGTGTTTCCTGACATGAAACGTTTTATTTCACCTTGCTATGTGTTTTTGACGTATATTAAAAAACGGGGACATTTCCGGGGACAGTTTCAACCGGGGACAGGCCAATACAAACGGGGACTGTCCCCGGAAAACGGAACGTCTGGTCACCCTATACTAGCGGGGAATGAATTCAGGAATTAATAAATCCAGGGATGGGCTGTGTATTGTGTTTGACCTCTCACCTGTTTGTGTCTCCAGGGTCGTCTCCCGGTAAAATGGATGGCTCCAGAGGCGCTATTCGACCGGGTCTACACACACCAGAGTGATGTGTAAGTATCTAACAAACTGTTTCATATCCCTTTTTCTTCATCAGGAACTTTCCCCCAGAATTGGCAACCTTTTGCCACATTTTCCCTCCCCAAAACTCCCTGGTGGAAGTTAGTGCTTTTACTGGTAGAGGGATAGTACAGGGCTGAACATTTTCTGATTAGTTGAGATATTGCGATTCACAAGACAGAAACAACTGCTATTTACAAAAACAGAGAGCCATCAGTAAATGAGTCATGTGAGATTTCTGAGCCAGGCTAAAATATGTTAAAATGTCACTTTTTTATGTTTTTCAAAACGTTTTTAGGCCAATCAGGATACCAATATGTAGTCAGTATAATGAAAATAAAGCCTGTTTTGACAGATCTTTTGGAAATGTGAGGAAGAAAACAATGAAAGCCGTCACTTTTTTATATGTTAGCGGAGTAATGTGCCTAATCTTAATGTGTTGACCGGTTTGGATACAACAATAGGCTGAAGGAACCTTAAGACTCTTGAAAAGTAGTTCACTTTTGGTGTCAACCCATATGTGTCCCACATCTACAATTTCTCAATATTTAATGCACAGATGTTTGTCTGCAGTCTGAGTTTTTCTTTTAGCCTGCAGTCATAATCAGAGAGGTTGTCTTTCAGGGAGTGTGTGAGGTGTTTTGGTGCAGCACTGGTGAGTGTTAGGTGGGGGGGGTGGCTGCCTATAGGGGGCCAGCAGTGTCCAGTCTGTGGCAAAAGTGAGGATTTCACGCTAGACTTGTAGCCAATGCCGTGTTACTAATCTGACCGGCTTCAAAGGGCCCTGGAAGGAGCCTGGAGTCCACCAGTGCCTCTTCCCCCTCTGACTCACCCCTCTCTGCTCTGGCTAAGCGCGGAAGTCTCCCCTCCTTTATGGGCCTCCACACAAGTCTAAACGCAACAATGCTGCAGCTCCTCAAACGGGGGGCCTCATCCTCCTCCTTTAGCCCCCTGCCATCCTCTCTTAACTCTCCTCTCCTCATTCAGCAACACTTTGAACATGTGGCTCATCATTTTGGAGCTGTTCCACGATCAAAATAATCTCCCCCGCCTCCCCTTTTCGCCCCGTCGTTCTTATTTTCATTCATCTGTTATGTGAATTGCTGACTGACCCGTCTCTGTGTTTTCTTAAAGTCTAACAGTACTCATTCTAAAAACAGAACAAAGGAAGAAGGTCCCTCTCTTTTTGGTGTTTGAGCCTCATGTGTTCTGACAGCGTTGTTTGAAGTTTCTGCTCCAGACACTGGCGGCAGAAAAGTGCATGTGGCAATTAGATGAATGCCGTGCATGCTGACCCCTGGGTAAGAAGATGTTGTGTGTGTGTGTGTGTCTATGAGTCATACACCAGTAGCACAATCACCACAGCGCTCATCCAGTTAAGCGCTTGGATAGAGGATCTCTCTACTGTCCTCGTTTGCTTGTGTATATGTGTGTGTGTGCACATAAATAAGTTGTGTACATAGACATCATGCCCTTCATGTTCCATGGCGCAGCACCAATCAATAACTGGGGGGAGTGCAGGCGGCCAAATGGGGGGTGCAGGCATGAAGTGCCGACTGTAGTTCTTTCTATCAGCTCACTGCTAATTACGTTTCATCACTCACTTTTAGTAATTGGCTTTTTCTCATAACGCACGAAGGGGGAAGTAAGATGAGGAGAGACGTTTGGGAGGTAGTGTTCGGTGGGCTCACACTCAAACATCCCAAGAAGCGCAGGCAATCCATACGTGACATCAGATTAAATGAATACATGAATTCCAATGAAACTCGCCCCTTGCTGTTTTGACAAATGGGCCCAGGAGACTCAGCTCAGCACATGATGCCTTGTCTCAGCACTTAAGCCCAGAGACAAGGTATGATGGCCAGGCTTGGTGAAGGCAATGAGGGCGGTCTGACCCCTTACCCCTCACCAAATTAAAATAAAGAAAATATTGCTTCAGCTAGCTAGCTCCCACATTTCAGAGCCTTGCATTTTCCAGATGTCGGTCAATTCCACTGGTGTGTGTTCATGTATTGACTGGTTTTCTGACATTTGTATTCATGTTGCAATCCGTCCATATTGAGATTGTACAACCTAACCGCACAAGGTATACATCAATGTAATGAGATTTAAATAAGATCAACAATGAAATCCATGCTTATACAGAGTCACTTTATCTGTAGTTTATGCATTTAGGTAATGACTGGATGACATAAGTGCACTCACACTAAAGAAAACTAGGTATAGTATTCTCCTAACAATGTTGCAAAGTACAATACAATAAAAATAATAGATAATTATAAAGAAAGAAAGAAAATTGAAAGAGATAAAATGTGTTTTTTTTAAGAAAAACATGATAAATTAAAATATATATATAATAAGCACTGAATAATACATAAATTAGTTGTATATATATATACACTTTGGGACATGGTTGTTTAAAGCTTTATAAGGCAACAATATAGATTAGGAGGAGTTTGAGCTGTTTACTTGAACCAGTGATATTCCAACAGCAGTATTTTGGACCTATTAAAGGCAACAAAGGAGTCCTGGGTACCACCCGCGTACGGGGCATTTCAGTAATCAAGACATGGAAATGTAAATCATAGACAACCCTGTGTATCTTCAAAGGATAAGAAGTATCTGACTATTTAAAGAAACCTGACTGAACAACCTTCTCTACTCCCGTGGTAAGGCCTTACACCTGGTCAGTGAAAGTGACCCGCAGCATGTTTATTTACATGTTTATTTGGTGAGTCAGGGTTGGCTGTGGTCGGATTGCACAGAGCAACATGTTGACATGCAACAAGAGACGGTTACACAGTAGTAACAGAAAGGAGAGATGAGTGTGTCAACAACGAGTGGAGAGATACAACGCACTGATAGACTCAGGGCTGGCTGTGTAAACAGATGTAGGCGCTGATAAGCACCCCCGACCTGCCTGCCCATGCCTTCCTGCTCGGACCACTAACATGGTCTGTAGCTGCCTGCAAGCGTATGCACAGATTAGGGTTTTAAGCGCGTCTATGTGTTATAATACCGCCTTTGTGTGGACATGAATCAAGCTTGCTGCCAGGGCAAGAATGATTCATTTGAGACACTGTGGATCTCTAATATAAACACGTAGTGAGACAGTGATTGAAATCAGCGGCGTGAAATCACCAGTATTTAACAACCAGGATGAGGAAGTAGTTAATAGTTAGTATTCACCAGTCATCTTTGAGCCTTTCTTTCCTGCCGTGGGTGGTCCACTGTTTGTTTTGGTGTGGTGTGACTGGACAATGCCAGCCTGTATGACCGGCCAGCAGGGCACAAAGGCCATCATTGAGATCAGCACCAGAGTGGCTCTGGGAGCGGGTCCGCGCCACAAGCCACCGGACGGCAGAAAGAGTGCATTGACACCACTGCGGTCACACTGTTGAAGTCGTTTCCAAACTTTGGTCAAGTGACTCTATGTAAATAATCTGTACGTTAAAGGAAAGGGAAACTCAAAAGGCCTTAATTTGATATAAAAGTAGATGGTAATTTGGAGATGGCAGGCATCCACCAAGGCTAAATGCCTCTTTGCGCTATGTTGTCAAAAATGAAAAATTATTTGTGGTCTAGCCCTGTGATTTGGAGCCTCTTCAAAAATAAAATGGGTTCTTTCTTGGGCCATGCTACATCATTCCACGAAGTCTCGTAATAATCAGCTGACAAACAACCTGGACCTAAACATAACTTCCTTGGAGAATGAGTTCTTGAACACTATTGCACATGCTGTTTTGTTGTAATTCTCGACTCATTCATAATATATATTTATTTTTTCTGTCTTACAGCTGGTCATTTGGGGTGCTGATGTGGGAAATCTTCACCCTAGGGGGCTCTCCATACCCTGGCATCCCCGTTGAAGAGCTCTTCAAGTTGCTCAAAGAGGGACATCGCATGGACAAGCCCGGCAACTGCACCAACGAGTTGTAAGTGTCTTAAATTTGCTTTATATATCCCAAATCACCCAAACACACAATTAGCTCTTGGACCCTGACTCTAAAGCCATCCCAGTCTCCATCAGATCCATGACTCCCGGGCTCTGTGCCCACTCTGTCGGGCCTCTGCACAGCTGTGACTGGCTGCTATCAGTGTCCTCATTCACAATAAGTCCTCTGCAGGCAGCGGACAATGGCACAGCTCTGTTATGATGCAACACTGAGAGGGTCGATGGAAAACAAAGTACACAGGCCCAAAGGCATAAACACTGAGAGGCATGTTTGTGATCAATAGCAGGCCATCAACACTGCCTTGATTTTAAAATGAGATAGATTCAGAGAACACCTGTTGTTTTTATTAATAATTTGACATGGAGACCTAAGTTCAGAGGCATAAATATTTCAGAACATTTTGAAATTTGCATGTGTTTTGACAGGCCTGCAACACCTCCAGGAATCACTCTGGTCTCTCTCCAGTAATCCACTCTTCTCTATGAGTAAACTGTACCTTTGTTTTTCTCTCCCAGGTACATGATGATGAAAGACTGCTGGCATGCCATCTCATCCCATAGACCCACCTTCAAGCAGCTAGTAGAGGATCTAGATCGCATCCTCACCCTCAACTCCAACGAAGTGAGTGCTGCTCTCTCATTCTTCTTCACACTAAATCCATGAAGTTCCAGGATTCACGGTGGTCCCATCATGCTACACAAACTCTGACATTTCCTGGCGAATAGGAGTATGACATTTCATAACAATAATATGACATGATACATTCCTATGCACAGTTACAAGTTTCTCAGGCCAAAGTAAATCCCGTTCTTGCCAGTGCAGTGGAATTTTGATGAAAGCTTAAGCAGCATTAGCATCCTAGTTGCTGACTTAAGGCCTAAATGGTGAGCAAAGAAATGGCCGGTTGATTTGATCCAGGCCCAACATGGCCGCTATGGCCCAGTGCAGTTGGCCGATCATCACATTCATGCCTTGCTCCCCACAATAGCCGCCATTTCTTTCCATTCCCCTTCCTGTCTCATGTGATTTCCGAGTGCAGGCCTGAAAAGAGGCCGTCGATGGAAAGCTGTCAAGACTCGTCTGCTCTTGGAGCTGGAACTTTGTGAATCTATGCCAAAAAAGCCCAACTTTGAGTTTGAACTTTTGAAATGTAATAAAGCAGTCTTTTCTTGCCTTTTTGTACCCCTCCTTCTCTCCCTCTGCCCCAAACCGCTGGCAGATGTGGAGGTCTTTAGTAATGTGAGCCTTCTCGTGTTGAGCTGGGAAAATGGAAGCCAGCTCTCATTTTCTGAAAAACCCCAAGAACTCTACCTCCTCACAACTAGTCCCAATAACAGCCCTGAAAGTCAAGCAGAAGGGGGGAAAAAAGTTGCCTCAGCCGACATGAAAAGTCTAGAACAACTTCAGAGAACTGGTCCAAGTAAAACATTTATAACAGGATTTTTTGGGTTTAGATCTCTCTTTATTTTCAGTTTTGGGGTGTGCATTGTGTTCTGCCAGCTTCTTGTTCCTATCCATTATAAGTCTATATGTCTGGTGTTTCAGATGTTAGATTTGTTTGAACTGAACTGATTGAACGCCTATCCACATAAAACCATTAGTAGTGGACCTAATCCACAGCTCGGCTGACCCTGCTATCTTCAAAAGCTCCCCAGATTAGCCTGCAGTCCAACATTCAATGTAATACCTATTATTCTTGCAAATATTTTCATACAGTATCCAGTTTAAGATTATTTTTTCTCTTCTGTTCCATAAACCCTTCCAGGGTGATTTGGTATGGCTTGGATAAATATCCTGATGAAGGTGATACTCTCTCACCCTCCTCTGGAAAGTCCCCGTCTTATTGACTGCACTATATTTATGTTCTCCTTTTTGTTCTGGGTCTTTTGCCTCTCACTCCGCTCTGAGGCGTCTTTCCCCTTTTGCAACATATGAGCTTGTGTGTGAGTGTAAATCCTCTCACTTAACCCTCTCTCTCTCTCCTGTCTGTGTCTCCAGGAGTATCTGGACCTGTGCGCCCCAGCAGAGCAGTATTCCCCCAGCTTCCCCGACACTCGCAGCTCCTGCTCCTCCGGTGACGACTCCGTGTTTTCCCACGATCCCTTACCGGACGAACCTTGCCTCCCCAAATACCAGCACATCAACGGAAACGTCAAAACATGAGCCCCCCACCCATCCTTTCTACCCAAGTCTTACCCCTTGACGTCCCAAAACACACGTTGCACATGTAGAAATCCTCCCATCTCCTGCCCCCCCATCACCCCCTGGCTCCCGGTGGACTAATGGACCCAGATGGGACTGGGCTGGTGGCAGCGCTGCTGTCACACACTCATACTGCCATGCACACACACACTATGTGCTCACAGGAGGTCTTCAAGGAGAGGACAGGGACCCTACAGAAGCTGTTTTATATTGACTGAATGAATTGACGTTCCATGGGGACCCCCCTCCTCCTCTTACTTCATATAAACACACAGACTTCTCAGTGCTGTTCTCATGTTTGTGCCCGGAGGTTTCTACAATCGATGACGTTACTTGTTTGGTGATCCCATTCCAGAGGCTGGCATTCCAAGACTTTTATTTGCTCCTGGAGGAATGTATGAACTTTGAAACAAAAACAAGGGACTAGAAGAGGACGATAAATAGGAAATGGACTTCGAGACAGAGCTTCAACTAACAAAACAGAGGAATAGAAGGAGAGTACATATAGGAACGGCTCTCCTGTTTATTTTGTAATATTGATGCATTTCTTTTTTCAGTTCTCCTAAACCTTCCCAATTATTCTGGAGAGAAAAATACACAGTATAATGTATAGTGCTGGGTATATTTGTAAATATATTCAAAAATGTATAAATATATATTATATATTTACAATGAATTATTTTTTGTATGGACTCTGAAATAACCCCAACCCTTCCTACCGTACTTTGAGTCTGACGCAGGCATTCTAACAGGTTATGTGTCCTATATTTCTCTTCACACTCACACATACAGACAAAGACACACAATTGAATACACAAAAACACCTGTTTTACTCAGTAACACAGTTGAGTATTGGCTTTCAGGGACTGAGGTAGCATGTTAATTTATTGACTTATGTTTTATGAAATGATCAAAAAAGTCTGTAAAAAAAGAACAAAAAGCAACATGGCAGAAATGATGACATTAATGATGCAGATAATACATAAATAATCCATTACATTTATGGTAATTTAAAATGATCTTTCGGCAGTAACAGAAGAAGCTATTTTTAGTTGGTTTGAAAGATCCAGGGTTTGTAATTTTTATATATGAATGTGAATATTAAGTTAAATTTTTAAAAACTGTAAATTTTATAGTCAGCTAATCCCTTTCTTATGTAGATGTTGACGCCATTTCTATCCAGTCATTGTACTCTTTCTAATGCTTTGCTTTAGGAAACGAGATTTATTTCTGGATATTTATATATGATTGACAGAAAAAGATTTTGGAATACTAGCAATCCTTCCCTGACTTAGACACAATATAGACTCTAAATTTATTTGACAGAATTGAAAGCTGAAAAACAAAGTATTAAATAATTCAAGTGTTTTTTCTCTTTTTCTACTGGACCAACTTTAAGATGTTCTTTTGCAAGTGTTCATGCTACATTTGCGAAATAAAAGATGGAAAAATATATTCTTGTCCTGATCTCTGACTTCGATGGGTGTTGAGTTTGGCTTCTGGCAAAAAAATTAGGGGAAAAGCTGAATTTGTTTATTGTTTCTAAGTTGGATGAATGAGTTATCATTCACTGCACATTCTTCTGAGCTAAATCTCCTTTTCTTAGTAGCTGATATGGGCCGAGATGATGGTGCTGTCATTACTAAGTACTCAGTGCTCAGTGTTTTTCTTGGATGCTTCAAATCTTTACTTAATATGTGAGATGAGGGATTTTTCTACCATATTTGCAATTAATTTTGAGAAACTGGACAACTAAGCAGGGACTCAGTAAGTGGAAAGAATACATTTTCCAGTTGTTTTATTAGGCAAAACTGCTAAACTCATGTGTGTGGCCCTGTGTCTGGATCTATAGGACTTTGATCAGACAAAGAGTCTTTGTTAGCCTAACGGCGGCAGACTGATTAGCTGATTGATGTCCCATTTTTCTCTTATCAGAACAGATTTAATTCAACATAGTGGGCAGTTGATTTATCTAATTTGATGTAAGTTAATCAAAGTTGATCTATGAACGAGGGCGATTGATAGTGGCAGCCGTGGATGTGGCAGTATGTTGTAATGGTGGATGCTTATCAACCAAGTAGCAAGAATGTTCTCACAGCATTTACATTACATTACATGTCATTTGTTAGACGCTTTCATCTAAAGCGACTTACATACATTCAGTACTGTGGACAATCCCCACAGGAGCAATTTGACCTGATTCCAAGTCCAGCACACTACCCACTGAGCCACAGTCTCCCATAGTATAGTACGACAAAGATAAAGCCAGCCATGGCTTTAGGCAGAGCTTGTGAAGCAGCTGTATTTATTTCATTTATATTAATATTTATCATAAGCAAAATTATTTTACATGCTTATAAATTCAGAGGCATAGAATAAAAAAAGTATATACCACAATGCTAGCAGCTCTGTGAGCCTGCATCAAGTAGTGGGGCTTTGAGCTAAATGCTAATATCAGCATCCTAACAAATGTGTTAGCATGTTAGCAGGTTGTTAGCACTTGTTTCATACAAGGGCAGCCGGAGAGGACTAACACTGCCTAAGCCTTTTCCTTTATTAAAAAAAGGCCTGTTTTCTCTTTTTTTTTCAAATTAAGTGTTGAAATATCACCAGTTATTGCATCCCGATATCAACATAAATATTGAGGGGGAATTAACCAAAGTTATTTGAATTAATCATCTGGAGACCATTATTGTCAATATTTGTTTGCAAATCTATCTAATACATGTTGATTGTAAGAAGATCGACCTGCTAGTGGCGCTATGTAAAAGTCAGGGCCATCAATTTACCATCAATTTTGAGACATTGACGGACCAAACCAACAAGCAGACGGACAAATAAACATTGAATACATGCATGCTGTGTTTTGCTAAATGGGTAGTTATATATAATCTGAAAATGTAAACATTTATTCTCATGGAGTATTGACTCGGAAAATCTAGAATGAGAGCAACAATAGCTTTTGGCTAGGTGAGTAATTATTTACACAAAAGTGCGTTAACATAGATCTTGATCCCTCCATAACCAGGTTTGAACTTGTTCTGAATAAACACACACACACACACACACACACACACACACACACACACACACACACACACACACACACACACACACACACACACACACACACACACACACACACACACACACACACACACACACACACACACACACACACACCAGTTCCAAGATTTCCTCCAATCGACGTGTTGCCTCATGTCTCCGGAAGCTGAAAAGGGATTGGAGGGAAGAATCTGCCAGAAAAACATTCCTGTTTTTCCATAGAATGAGGGGGGAGAAAGCAAGCACAGCCCTGGAGGATTGGAGGAGGATTGGAGGAGGATTGGAAAGAAAGAGTGGCAGGATACACCACAGCACCATACACCCTCATTAAAGGGGGGGCGGAGAGAAAGGTCGGCCGGATATCCACACTTGCAATTGCACACTTTTATCAGAAAGACTGTCTATTGTACTGTAGGCTAATGGCACACACAGGCAGGCAGGGAGCAGGGAGGGGTCAACTCCATGGAGACCAAATAGAGGATTGGTTTGTTCCATCTTGACAAAATGCCATTGCATTTATGTTAGGTAAATATTATCTGATGTCAGTAAAGTGACGCAATGGGTATTTTTAAAGGAAAAGCAAGCTCTTTCAAGAGACACATTATCAGTTCTGTTTACATATTGATAATGATGTACGGGTAAATAAATAGATGGGTTACCTATGACCTCAGTCATCAGTCGGTGACCATGTGAAAACAACTGGCAACTGATCTGGAACAGATAACTCACAGAAAAGCCTTTATTTGGGGCTTTCAAGCAAACCACAGCATATTTTATAGCATGTATTGTTATACAAATATATTAGTCAAGCATTTTAACGCTATTCCTCTCTAGTGAATTTTTAAATACATCTAGTGATGTATTTTTTTAAATGGGAGTTTTCTTTTACTCTTAGCAAGAAATTAACTCTTTCTATAATATGAAAGAATATATACATTCATAGCCCGATTTAGAAAACATATAATTTCTAAAATCATTGCGAAAATTGCCATTTGACTCTATTTCCTCTGGCCCTCTATAACAAAGTGAGGTAATACTTTTGAATTCGACTTTAACCACTGTTTACTTTTCTTCTCCATACAGTAACCGAATGCATATTTGCACATATTTCAAAGGAAAATGTATTTTTCGCATATTTAAACATACAATTTCAAAGAGCTTGTAATACAAAAAAATAAGGGTCTTGATTTTGGTAATCAACTTGGGATGTTTCATTGGGATATCAATTACTTGCAAAACACAAATACCTTTTTTATGCATACAAATTGTACTTTTAAATATATGATTACACTTGTCCTCCCACAGGTTGTATAACTTTTATTCTTATCAAAAACTATAACTTTCGTATGTATTACAGGTTCTGCAATTGGAAAACTTTCTGATCTTTTCTTCCCCCCCCCTACACAAATGCCCCAAGGACTCATGGAGCCTTGACACTTTCTTGCCCTCGTCTGATAAACATGACCCCCTACGCTCAGCTAAAGCCCTAAATGAGTTTTCATTTTGAGGGGTTTTTACTCCATGGTTTCCTAATGCCCTCAAGATTAACCCAGTGACCCTCAAATATTAGCTTTGCTTGACTTTATGTAGACGGGGCAGTAGCTGGAGGACATGAGAAGAACACTTTTACTCCAGTGTATGTATTGAATTGACCGTGACATCCAAGTATCAGCGTTAGCAAAAGAAAAGTTTCTCAGAGGATAGAAGGACATCTGGCCCAGTGACAGACTGATTAAGGGTAGCCTGACATTTTGGTGGAAAAAGCCATTTTCTGATCCTGCTGTTTATTCCTGTCCTTCCTTGTCCTCCTCTGCGTCCTTGGTCCTAGCCCTGTCCTCCCTCGCCGAGCCATCTGGTGGGGCCTGGTGTGTTTGTACAAGGCTCGGTCCTCTGGAATGTCAACATGAGGCTTTGTGTGAAGCCAGAGGAGCCCACATCCACTGGAGATAAGACCCCACCAACCCCAGGGAGAGGTGGAGGGGCCGGAGGGTGGGAGGCTGGTGGGCGTAGTGAGAGGGTGACTTAAAGTTTAACAAAGCTGCCAAGTGACCACGATACCCATCGCTTAATCCTGAAAATAACTCTGTCTCCACCAGATTTGCCTAATAAGTGAGGAAACCTAAATCTAATTTCTGGGTGGAAAACATCTGTGCACCCACCCGCATCTGGTTATTTTATATCCTGGATTTGAAGATTTCTCCTAACTCTTTGCCATTGACCAATGGGATCAGCATATGCATCTGTCAAGGCTGCGCTCCTCAACCTACCACTTGCATTGAGTAGCAGATAATGAATGGTTCATCGCTAGGTCAGTGCTCATGAGAGGGAGGGGTCTACTCGTGTTTGATCAAGGGCTTGCTAGGCACCATGTCTGTTTCTGCATGGAAGGATAAACAAGGCGAGTGTGTGTGGGACTGTTGTGCATGTGTGAGCGACGATGTGTGTGGTTTTGTTGCCCCATGGGATCGTCTAAACATTCACTAATGGCGCAATTGTGTCTGAGCAGTTGTAATTTACAGATTCCACTTCCAGTGAGTTTATGTGCTGAATTTGCCGTGTCTTAAAGTCTGAGGTAACAACTCTTGGAGTGTAATCAGTGGGAAGAGAAGAGCTGAAACTAAATTGTTTACAGGGAGATAACAGGATGGGATTGCGAGAACTCAAGAACTGACATCTTTGAGCAGAGTTTAGTCTACTTTTGTTTGTCGACCAAGCAAGAGACAGGAAGTAAAGTGCTCTATTTTATAGTGTTTAGTCAGATTGAAGTAGGTTAAATATAGGCCCCCCTAGTACACACAGCTAGTGTTGATCTCTACACACAGAATTATAAGTTGCAAAATGATTTTTCGCTCTTAACTGGTGGGGTTTGTTACATTAGGCTTACGTGGCATATTTCACAGCTCTGGGTGTGTTCTATTAATGAGCTTAGTCATAATGCTCCCTGCCCAGTTATGCCAATCAACACTTGCCCCACCGCTCAGCTCTATTCCCCCGTGTCTTGTC
Source organism: Gymnodraco acuticeps (assembly GCF_902827175.1). Lineage (NCBI taxonomy): Eukaryota > Metazoa > Chordata > Actinopteri > Perciformes > Bathydraconidae > Gymnodraco > Gymnodraco acuticeps. Next base: position 1,266,823 of record NW_022989861.1, read on the forward strand.
TTGCAGTGCTGATGTCACTGGTGACACCAAAAGCTGTAAACTCTGACGCATGCTAATGATGTCCTGCCAAGGTGTCAAGCATGGGTTTTCCAACGGCAATATTTTTTTTATTCACAGCCTAAACAAAATGCCTCATGTAGTTAATATTTATTTGGGCTTATGACGAGATTTGACACTGAGGTAAAGTTCTGTTTTATGAGAACTGGAGCTTAAAAGAGCCATTAAGTTGTGCACTTCTATAAAGTTAGAGACAGATTGAAAAAAAGAGCGGTCGAATGCAAGGAGGTCGAAATATATCTAATATGTATTAAACCTAAAATTATAAGCTTCTACAGTTCCCACAGTGCTACAGTTTCTATCGTGTCTGCCTAGAACATTTTTAACTGTTTCTAAAACCTTTTCTGAAATTATTGTTTGTGCATATAAGTATAATTTAAATGTTAACTAACTAACTTAAATGTTAACTAAGGTTGAAGGTTAACAAGTTACCCATTAAAACACGAACAGTATCCACAAACCCTGAAAAATATACCCAATTGAAGCACTTGACTATTTATTTACATAAGACATGCACAAAATACATTATACAGCTTTTTTCTCAAGCTGAAAATTACTACATGTTATAGGGTTACATTTTGACATGGTGAATTATAGGAGTACCCCTTTATTTCAAGAATCAGCCAACTGCCGGGATTTATATTTAAATGTGTATGGTTTTGCATTTACTTCATTTCTATTTGCCTTAAGGACAGTTGGTGTTTTTTTCATTGCACAATTTATATTCAGTGGCTTATAGAGGTCATTTGTTTTTTGTTTTCTATCTTGTCTTCCCTCGTGCTTTGCTGACAGCTGTGTTTGCAGGGACACCTGACAAAGCCAGAGTCACAGCAGAGAGTCTCTGCAGTTTATTTACATTATTATGTGTCTTGGAGTAACTGTATCACATGTTTAATGTGTCTGGAAAAAGTATAAATTTGCATACAACTTGATCAGAGGCCAAGTTTAGAGACAGACTGTAACTTTTCCCTCACAATTTCAGCTGTACTGATGGCAGTATATTACTGCCAGGGGGACAGACATGTGGCTGTTAGTGGTTGTAGACAGTTAAGAGTCTATTGCCTCCTCTGGCCCCTGTGTCAGGAGACAGACTGGATGAAGATATATGGCAATGTACACACAGGACAGTTAACCACTCCAGCACTACTGTCGTGAGTAAACACAGGCCCAGGCCAATAAAAAGGACGCTTGTAAAAAAAAACAAGAGTGCCCATAAATGATGTCTAATTGAAACTGTGCATGAGGGCAGTTCATCAGGGCTATGGCTCCCAGGAGTCCACACACATACTGGGGAGGGGAGTAGGAAAAGGAAGAGCAGGAAGTGGAAGAAGGGAGGTTAGGATTGATTGATTGAAAAGGGAAGATTATTTGGTCTCCAAAAGAGAAAGCAGAAGAGATAATTGTCAAATTAATGATTCAGAGCCAAACAAGTAATAATATTTAACTCTAGCCATACAATAGAAGATGAATAATGTCCTGGTTACATACCATAACACAATGTTCTCTCAATATGTCAAGGTCCAAGCAACGTACTGAATTACATTCAACACCAGAGTTGAGGACTAAAGTAAATTCATACTAAGCTGCAAATGTTGGCGCCTACCTTTGACAGTTAGGCTGTTTTCACAATCTAAATGACGAATGATCACCATGACAATGCTATGGTGACAGACAGGATATAAATCTCACAAGAAATAAATCACCAAGACCCTCCTCCCCTTTTTATACCTGCATCACTCTTTCCAGCTAACAAGAAGTCTACTGTTTCTCTAAATGCCAACACTTCCCTCATCCCCCCCTTCTACTCAATTTGTCAATTTCAAATATGCTTTCAACGTTTTGTTGGTTTTTCTCTGCCTGTGTTTGCATCTCTACTTTCCCCACCGCACTCTTTTTTTCCTGATCAATCACATACACCCCTCCCTTATACCCCTCTCTAACTTGAATGGATGGAGTGATTGTGTGCTGCTGAAAGTTTGGGGGAAGGTAAAGGGAAACTTTTCTCTCTCTTTCTCATTTTGTACAGTAAGGAGGTTATTACATAAAAGTGTGCAGTGAGTGACATGTCTCTATACCCGCCTGCCTACACAGAAACAACAAGAGCCCTCTCTGTCCTGCCTGGGCAAGATGGGATAATTATAGCTCCCGACTTAATCACTTATACCTCAAAGCCTTTTAGTTCCACAGCTTCTTGCCTCTCTTTTTCTCTTTTCAGCTTTGCTGCCACCTGCAAATAGTAAGATGTTGCAACATTATGGATTATTACTTTTTTTCCTTCAGAGACAATGGTGGGTGTGAGCAGGTTTGCTGTTTGAGATAGTTAGTACATGCACACAGAGGGGCAAACAGTTCAAGGCGTGCTGCGGGCTCACACTCAGACTCACTCTGAGTTCTGGGTTCACTTGCAGGTTAGCATTCATCTCCTCTAGGAGATGTTGTCCATTTCACACTTTTTCAGGTGTGACTGAGTAGAAGCTGCTGCAGTAAGCCTCACTCTGTCCTGAATGACTAGGATGCTTATCAATAACACAGTACTGCTGGGCTTCAACCTCCACTGCACTCTAAACCTATATTCTGATATTATATAGACATGGTCTAAAAACGTATTAAGTGAGGCACTATCTTTCTGTGCTGCTGCACCTCTTTTCACCCTCTGTCTGAAACCAGAGCCCAGTCTGCTCTGATTGGTTAGCTGGCCGGCTCTGTTGTGATCAACAGCTTAGAGTTGTCCCGCCCCTTAGCCTAGCACGTACAATGTGTTGGAGTGCTAGCCAATAGAAGCAAATTATGATTACGTAGTGATGTCACTATGTTACAGAAGTAAACAAAAGACTACAATCGAGGCGTTTCAGGCAGGGCGGCGGGGTGCTAAGGCTAACAACTTTGGGATGTTAGCCTTAGCAGACCATTTAAATGTGCAAAAACGCTATTAAAACACTACAGTACAGGGATAACCCCCCCCCAAAAGCATAATAGGGCATAAAGGTGATTCTCCGTCTGTCCCGACTGGGAACAAATGAATCCTTGGGTTGAACCCTGGCCCATTTCTGCTGTGAATACACTCCCTCCCAGACTCCATGAGGTGGCTGGCCCCTGGCTGAGCAGTGAAAGGGGGGGGAGAGAAGGCCCCTGAAAAGGTGCTTTGTGCTGGTATAGAAGGGCCCGAGGCTTAAAGCCTGTCAGAGGTTGTGGTTCTAGGCCAGCAGCCAGGCCTTCAGGCCCTCTCTGGGGCTGGCAGGGACTGAACCACCATCTGGAGTGACGGGCCCCTCCTGAACTGCTCCGTGAGCTGCACAGAGCCAGGCTGAGCTGAGCTGGTTCGGCTAAGTCTCAGACTCACCACAGAGGGCTGCAAAAATAAACCATTGGTGCTTCGCTGAAATTCCTTGGCTCCGGAGACTTAACTCTGGAGATCATTCCCATGGGAGAGTCGCAGAGTGGCCTCACACTGAGATGTGGAGGACAGGACAAAACAACTTCTGCATAAACTTCTAAAACAAATGTTATCTGGCTTGTTGATGACTGCATCAGGTGATTATGATGACGATAATGATCTTTGAATTTAACTCAAAAACCTGCTCAAGTTGCATTCAGCTGCCTGTGTAGAATGCCTTGACAATTGATGAAAGAAAAGGAGAGAAAGGAATAAATGGTGTGAGATGAGTCACTATCATCAAAAGTGATTAATTATGTTTATGTAAGTCTGTGCAGTGGCTGTCATCAGCGGAGGCAAGTGGGAATGATCAGCGCGGTGGTGCTGCAAACACAATTAAAGTAAGACGGCAGAGACAGACAGACTCCTGACTCACTTAGTTCTTTTGTGGGCTTTGTTTACATTTCAGATCCAGATGTATAGTGCAGGAGAAGTATGTCTGAAGACAGAAGTGGCCTGGCAGACAGACTCATAAAGACTCTGATTTGGGCTTTGGAGTGCATAGACTGTGGAGCTCAGTACTGCATTTTAGCCTTATTGCTCCACATGAGATGAAATCAAAGTTTTCCCCTTCAACTGGAAAGCGAGATAATTCATAGTACATTAAGTAAGAGGGAGAAAAATGTGAACCATATTGTGTAGAGTGTTTTAGTGGGGCAAGTTTCTGTTCTACCCCATCCCCCAACTCCTGCAACAGAATACAATTCCTCTGGGTTTCCGGAGCTGGCCCAAGCCAAGCAAATGATGGACCAAAATCTTTTTATATGAACCTCTGTCACGCAGAAAACATTACTAAGCCCCATCTCTACCTCTCCTTCTCCTGGAACAGGTCTTGCTTTATCCCATTCCTCCAAGCGTGGCCATTGTATTGAATCCCAATCGAAAAGCAGAGAAAACAGAAAAAGGAATAAAAGCCCTGCAGAGACCCCTTCCGAGAATTTGATGCAAAACAACAAACAAGTAAATCACATTGATAGGCCTGGACAATATAGGTCAACGATTAATCAATATGTTTAAAATATAACTCATCATAACCTCTCTGAGGCTTTGGAGATGAGTCACTAACCTCCCAGCTATCACAGCTGGAATCATAATGAAGTCCAAAACATGTCTGTCCCAATCCTTTGGAGGCCCATACAAAGTATTATGAAAGGACATTTTCAGCTGTAGTTTTGAATGATATTGTGCTCCACAAGTTAATTACTGGGAACTAAAAGCACAGCAACATCACTAACACACTGACAAATACTCAAACCACCACGCCCTGCATTATTGTCTTTCTTAATCTAAATGGGACCATCATTTGCTAAATGTACATCCTGCTGTATGGGGCAAGACTTGAAGCTCAAGATTAAAACTATAAATTCAATAGAGAAAATGTTTACAACGGTTTCCTCCTGTTCTTGTCCAACTGGACCTTGTTGTCACAGGGTTTTTGTTTCTCCAGTTCTCAGCAATGTTTTTAAAGACTATCTGCACTAAGATAATGAACCACCGTTAACACAAAAAGCAGCAAAATTAAGTAATATATTTTGACAACAGGATACTTGTCCTCCTCAACACCACTGCTTTTCCATTTATCAGTAATCTCCATAAGACCACCACAAGCCCCTATGTGTGTCCCCTAGCTTTCACCTCTAGGTTCAGCCTGGTGTGAACCACTCAAATGGCCCTGTTGTTTACAGTAGTGTTAAGTGTGTGCCCCTCCAGGATCAGTCAGAGCCATAATCCCCTCTTCATTCCCACTGAGGCCCAGAGTGTGTGTAAGTGGACATGGGTGATGGCAGACAAGGAACGGCTCACCAGCCCACCCATTCAAACCAGCCTGGCAGTTTCAAACACACATGGAAAACACACGTGAACACATATATTCACTTTCAGACAAACGCAAACACACGATGAGAGCGCACAAGTGCAAATAATCGAGAAAGAAAGAGAGCAAATGAGAAGGGTTTTAGTTTTTTTTTTAAACATATGACCCCCTTCTTTCTCTGTTCTCCCTGCGTTTTTATGTCATCTCACCTTGTAAAAAGGCTTTATGGTCTTCCCAGGCCTCATGGCCATGAGTGTGGTGAGGTGGATTGTGGGAGCTTTAGAACTCCTCCAGGAACAGCACTTAGTGCGAGTGACATTAGAGCATCTCCAGAGAGCTTTAGATGATAAAATGGGAAAACTCTTCAAGTTGATTTCCTCTCCTATTCCTGACTCTTTTTTTAAAATGTTCCCTCTTTCTACAAGCAAGGCTTACCGAATGGCAAAGTTGAAGAACTGTGGTTGTTGTTTACCAAAAAAGTAGTGTCCCTAGTCCAAAAAGCTAAGATATAAACCTTTGACTCTCCCATCTCCCACAAATGACCCACCTTGAGGTTATTTTTACAGTTGTCCACTTGCAAGGTCAGATCAGAAGGAGAGCAATAGTATTATCTGGGTTACACTAAAGAGATGAGAGTGAATTCATATTTTGGGTTCAAATTGGTTTCTATTTGCCCTTTGGGTCATATAACACAGGACAGAGTGTGCCACTGCAGTCATATATACAGTATGACGTGCAATATAATTTAATTGTAAAGTAATTCACGCATTACATAAGGGACTTAAAACATTACAGAAAGGAGAAAGAAAAGAGAGGCTTTGGTCTTATGTTAATCTAATCAGCTAGGTGTTACCCATCAGCACAGAGGTCTCATATCAGTAACTGTAACTTCTTCATCTTCTCCTTCCTCTTCCCCCCTACTCTCTGTCTTCCGGTGCCTGCACAGGTCTGCCTGTATTATGTCCACAAAAAGCCAATGAGGGGCCTCCCTGAGGCCTTCAACAGCAGTGCTTTAAATCATGCAATTAGTGCTTAACCAAGGGATTTATATATTCTGGCAACATCTATTCTTTAGCTTATATATGGCTGTGGGGGGACAACCAGTACCGATAAAAACAATCTGAAAATCAGATCATATCACATACATTATTCAAATATTTCAGTGTATATTATTGTAATTATTTTAGTATTATGTAGTATAATGTATATTATACAATAGTTGCTAGATGGAAACCTTTTGGCCTCCAATTTCGAGTTATTTCTCTATGTTTAAAGTACCCCATGCTTCTCTTTGCCTGTCTTGAAAAAAGCAACTTGATAATCTCTAAATTGCAGGCACCCTTAAACACGGCTGCTTTTCATGGTCCATAAATGTTTTCAAGACAAAGCTTTAATGCAACTGCAGTAATAGGATAATGTGCTGTAAGTACAATGTACATATAGTTCTGCGTATTTACAGAAACAACAGTTTATGTTTAGTTTTTTTTCTATTTTAGCTGCCCCCCAGAATATACTGTTCTCTACTTTCTCTGTGTCTCAGGCGTCAGTCTGACCAGTTTTATGTCTTTTCCCTGGACAAATAAATAAGCTAAATAGCTTAAACTGCCTTTGCAGAAATCAATGTCGTCACAAAAGCAAACAGTGTTGCTCAACTTTGGATGGAAATCTATTTTTTTCCCTTAGCCATTACATTTTAATCATGGACATTTATATATACACACTGAAAACAGAAACCAAACAAACAATGGACAATACAAACACAGGCTGTTCTGGCCAGTGTGAGAAAGCTCCAAAAGATTGTATGTGTAATAAAAGAGCTGACCAGAATTTCTGACAGTGTCCAGTTGGCAGTCGCTGCCTCCAAAACCAAAACCGCAGAAAAAACACCAAAGGAGTCCATTTCCTGACACACACCATATATTATATAGCACCCTTGAACACAACTTACCAAAAAAAATCCCCTTTTTGTATTCACTCTCACGTACAGTAAAGACAATGACTTCACAGTCAGATCTCAGGAGGCAGAGACCCTTAGTGACGAAAAAGACGGCTGTCATGGGAACACATTCAGACCAAATTTAATTATCATAATGATCCTCATCAATCAAAGTTGAGGTAAATATGAGTTTGTGTTGGGGATGATTCACGTCTGATAAATTGAATCCATTTAATTGGCCAAGCGTCCTGAAGATGAGCAATGAGCTAAAGACATTCCCCAGATTTGATTTCCAATTAATCTGGGGAAGTGAAGAGGGGCAGTCACGGACCCCACGCCATCTACCGTGATTGATACCATGTTTAATCATTTGAGGGGATGGGCAAAAAACATTATCTGTTTTGGAAAATAAAACTACATAATCAATTGAGTTTATTTAAATAAGTTCCAAATGTTTACGATATGAACCATTTTATGTGAGTAGGTGTTCAAATGTTCTCTTTTGAGATGAAAATCTTAATCTGAGTTTGTGATATATGATGCTCTATCTCTCCCCCCCTTTCCATCCCACCCTACGTTTGTGTGTGTGTGTGTGTGTGTGTGTGTGTGTGTGTGTGTGTGTGTGTGTGTGTGTGTGTGTGTGTGTGTGTGTGTGTGTGTGTGTGTGTGTGTGTGTGTGTGTGTGTGCTTGTGCATCTGTGTGTGTATGGTTTTCTGTGTGGCATACTCTCCAGGTTGTGCTCTGGGAGAAAATTTACAATGGGGGATGTTTGGTCTTCCTTTCGCTCCAGGGCAGGAAAAGTTGTGAAATATGTGTAAGCAATAAAAGAGACCAGCATGTTGTGTTTAAAGAGCGCAAATAGTAACATAGGCACGCACTGTACGCATACACACATGTGTGGCTGTACGATTTTCAGTGGTGAACCGCAATGTCGAGGACAAAGACTGATTGACTCGTGTGTGATGAAGGAGATAACGCGCAGTACATAGAGAGGAGAGAAAAAGAGGTATTGGGAGATTGAGCCTGTTACATTCCTTCCATGAAAGAACGCAAAAAGGGTATAAAAGCCATTAACTGCAGAGGTTGTCTAACAACAGCCTGGCCCATTTACTATGGTATAATTTACTGCCTTGTTAATTATCTGCCTGTATTAAAATACACCATTTTGACCAAAATTGAGACTGGTGTGCTGGAGTGCGGTTTCAGCAATGTCTGAAAGAGTTATTGTGTAAAAGAGCTTGTTTTTCATTGGTCAGAAACACATACCTCTTTTAGGCGTCAGGTTGCGGGTTATTTTACGTGTCTCGTGTTGTTTACCAAATTGTGGAACAGTTGGAGAAATAAAGTGCTGAGTAACAGTGGCAAGGTGTGACAAAATATCAGTTGGTCAGTGTGTGCGGGTGTATTTTCCATTGTGAGTGTCCGATGTGTGAAAGTGTGAAAAGTATACGTGTGTGCAAACATTTATCACCTAAACTTCCCAAACGTTGAGGTAATGCTTACACACTGCACACATTGTTTCTCTCAGTAATAAGCCAACTGGACATGCTCCAGTGAAAATAGTACGAAGGACGAGATGGTAATCTATTTACCCATTTTCACATTCTTGAAGCGGTTGGGCTCACCTCGGTGGGGGAAAGCCATTAAGCACTTTCTCTGAGTTGATGGCTAAACCATATTTTCAATTTACGAACTGCAGTTGTTCGGGCGCTGCTCGCTAACAGGTATTGATCTAAAACCACTGATGGTATTGAGGAATGCTGACCTATGCTGAAACAAAACATTTGTGGGTGAGTGAATGACAATGTGAGCCCGGGAAAGCTGCTGAAATCCTTTAATGGGACTTTTGGAACCACTGTTAAACCGCTGTTCACCCCAGCTCTCTCTCCCCTCACTGGATATCGCCTCACTGTGGCATACAGTACAATTATGGGCTAATTAAGTCGGGGGATGACAGGAGGGGGTGCTGGTGGTTAGGTTTCAGGGTCTAACTGCTGCTCTTGGCACGATGCTATCAGCTCAGGCTCTGGGGAGCACACAGGACCAACATCTATCCTTCAACCCCCTCCCTCTTAAAGGCTATGAGTTTCAGACAGTTTGGTGCCACGAGGTCCGGAACCAGTAATGGGCCGAATCGTGGCTAATGAGCTCCCAATCATGTGGTGTAGTGAGCCTCAAACCACTGCGTCTTCTGCAGACTTGTCAAGGTACAAGTACGATAACCAACGTGATCCCTTTTTTATTCAACCAGTAATATATTTGTTGCTACATTTTATTTTCTGATCCACTACATGAAGATTATCCATCAAGCAGTGTGGACGGGTGCTCTGACATCTTCTTCCTTGGAATTGATTATCCTCTTTGCTTGTTATTGCTGTACAAACAATATGAATCCCTTCCTCTTCACTGGATGAAGTTCTTAGTTCCACAACGGACTTTGACAAACTTTCATGAACAGAGCATGACTTGAACCACAGCTGTGTTTCAGAAATTGGTCATAGAGTTGCAAAATTTACATTTATGTACATGAATCATTTGAAGAGAGTAATAGCTTGCTTCCAAATCGCAAAGAAAAAGAGTCCCCAATCCTCCGCACCACTACATCTTGGCACCCCTTTGGCCTGTGGTTGTAATGGCTAAAGTAAACCAAATGACAAAGAGATGTTGACGTCATTTAAGCGAGTGTGAGCCATTTCTTGTTAAACTAACACCCACAACAAACCAATTCCGTCATCGTCAATGGGTGCTTTCCACAACCCCAAACATACCAGTTCATTTCTGACACAGTCATGACGAATTACAAACCGGTGTTTGTGATATAACAGGCCTGCATTGGTGGGAGCAGCACATGCAGTGTGTTAGGAGATGAAGGGTCGATGAGAGCCAAGTTGTTGTCAGAAACAGAAACACACAACTAACAATGCACCTCTGAGAACCACCATTGACCATATGGTGGCACTTAGTTGAACTCTTTGTCAGCATTATATTGTTTAATCTCATATCTGCCTGCTTAAGAAAGAAAGGAATATGTTTATGTTTACTCCCCTAATGGAATTTGGATTTGTGCAATGGATAAATATTTACAGCCAAGATGAAAAGTCATTTATTAGGTTTATGTTTATTCTCAGGATTATGCGGGTGGGATTGGAATAGTTGGTGGGATTCCCTAAACAGAATGGTTTATGAAATAGAGTTATCTAGAAGAAATTGGCATTGTTTTAACTCCCCTGTTTATTTTGTGGTGATGTCACTGTATGTCTTCATCTTTTTGGTGGGATGATCACTTCAAGTGCTGCCACATAGTGCTGCTACATCCTGAACTCAGGACATGCATCAACACAATCCAAATGAAATGGAACATCCCATTTTATTCTCAGTTAAACCCGATCCCCCAACAAGTGGAGGTCTAGTGAACCTGAAGCAGCAATATATGAGGTTAGTTTCAGGTTACCAAGTGGATGATTGTCCACCCAGCTCACAGAGAGTTGATTCACTGAAAGGGTAGAAGGTGATCAATGGTCCATTGCATCAGATAAGCACCTAACTGGGTGGCTGGATGGATCCCGTCTCATGAGCTGAGGGTAAACAATGCTGTCCCAGAGTCACCCAAAGGCACCTGAAAATGAAAGGACAATCAGAGCTTTTCAGAGCGGGCAGCGAGATGAGTGGGCAGGTTGGTCCGGGGTGAGGAGGGCGGCCGAAGCAATAAAGACCCTGCGATTAACATGAAAATAACTTGGTTGATGGATTTGGTGACAGTGATCAAGTGTATGTGTGGTTTCTGTGGAAGTGCAGCGAGGATCTCAGAGCAGTAGTATTGCTAGGTTTGCGTCACAAAGAAAAGAACAGACACTGTTTGGCGTAATTGTTGATGGATGGGCTGTTAATGGAAAGAAGATGGGTTCGGATAGAACTCCAGATGGAGAAAGCGAGGGATGAAGAAAGACACCATCTACTTGGCGGTGTAATGGCTCCCTCTGAAGCCATGATCTCACATGCATGAGCAGGAACACCTGTTCAGAGCTGACGGTCTCTGTGGCATATTGATATGTAGCTGCCGAAAGAGACAAGCAAGAATTGTTGTACCAAACATCTGCTGAGCTGGATGCTGTTAAACAATAAAGCTCAGTGATGTTAAGTCAAATTCTCGGGTTTCGGTTCATAGTAGTAAAAAGGGAAAGAGAAGGGGAGAGAAGAACATTGCTCTATAGTACACACTCCTGAAGATGTGTCTTTTGGGTATCATCATCAGTGTTTTTTTGTCATCATTACTCTTTTCACCATGTAGTCTGATTAGCATTAAACTCACAGTACAGGTCAGGCTGCCTATACAATATTGGACTCATTTGAATTCTGATCTAATGATGGTTGGTGCTTGAGGGAAAGTTAAGTTACAACAAATGATATTGAGGGGACAAGAATTTCTAAACTAAATGTCATGGCAATCAATCCAATAGAAAGTCATACTCATGATGGCCCTACTGTATGTTAAGTCAGGGTGTCACCAAAGAAGCCTATCATTTATTTACTGGGACCCAAACATGTTGCTAAAACTTTGTAGAATGCTTAAAATGTTTGTCAAAAACTTCTCAAACATCAGAGGTGCTATGACGAGGCAGGTTAGCTATGTTGTGAGTCCTCATTTACAGTTTTTCTAATTTGCTTCAACACAAATAGTGAAATGCCAAAATGACACATTTTGTTTGGAAAAATGTATTTCACAAAATAATAATAATAAAAAATGCAACAGAAGTTGCTATTTTCATCAAACAACAAATCTAATAAACATATGATCTTTCTACATTTGTATAAGTCAATCAATCAATCAATCAATCAATCAATCAATTAATCAATCAATCAATCAATCAATGTTTATTTATATAGCCCAATATCACAAATGTTACATTTGTCTCAGTGGACTTCACAGTTTGTGCATGCGTGCAAATAAATCTGTCATATGTCTGTATTTTTGCAATGCTTTCATGTGTATTCCCATATTGAGCCTGCAGCAAAGTAATATAGGCTATGTATATTTTTAAAAGCTATTCACTTTGTATCGACCTTTCTGTAACCATTACCTCATGCTGTGAGATCATACACATGTCACACAAACACATTTAAAGACTGCAACTAAAAACACCTGCACTGCCACTCCTTCCCATAAACTGCAAGAAATATGCCCTCCCAAGCCTGGTGCAGGATGAATTTAAAAATAAATCATGCCTACTTCCGGTTGTGTTTGGATCTGTTTGTGTGCACACCGCCCGGGGCTGGCCAGTGGCCAGAAGACAGTAGTGTGTGTCATGGTGTGGCATTCCTTTGTATGAAGTCCTCTCAGGCCTAAGGCAAACCGACTGTGCATAGTGACACAGGAAAGCACAATTACATGTCTCAGAGTATCCCAGTTTATGTCTTCAAGTGAAATTTTACTGGAACAGGATTCTCGCCATACGGGAGGGGTCGGAGGATGAGCAAGTGCTTGGGAAGATGAACATGAAGAGGTCAAGCTGCCTGTAAAGACAGACACTTGATCTCTGATCTCGATAAAAGGGTGACTGCTGGATCTGGTTAAGTTAAACCAGTGGTTCTCAAAGTGGGGGGCGCAGAGGCATGTCAGGGGGGGCACGAGAGACCAGGAGGAAAAACAAGATTTAAAAAAATTAAAAAATCATAAATTGAAAAATTATTGATTGAAAAATAATATGATGCAGTACAGTACTATTAATAATAATAATAATAATAATAAATGATATTTATATAGCGCCTTTCAAGGGACCCAAGGTCGCTGTACATGGTGGACAAACAAAACAAACAGACAATCAACGGGCAAACCAAATAAATAAATAAAGAAAGCCAGGGGACCAGAAAAGGGCTAGGGCCCGAAGGCCAGGGTGAACAGGTGTGTTTTTAGTGATAATTTGAAGATGTCCAGGGAGGCAGCATTACGGATCTCGGCAGGAAGTGCATTCCAGAGGGTGGGGTCCGCAACACTGAATGCCCTGTCACCAACAGTTCGGAGGCGAGAGCGGGGGATGGAGAGCAGGCCCGTGTCTGAGGACCGCAGACTCCGAGAAGGGGTGTAGGGCTGGAGGAGGTCCGATAAGTACTGGGGGGCGAGGGTATGGAGGGACTTGTACGTGAGGATGAGTGTTTTGTATTGAATCCGGGACTTGACCGGCAGCCAATGTAGATGGATGAGGGTGGGGGTGATATGGTGCTATGGCTTGGTGTGGGTGAGAAGCCTGACGGCAGAGTTCTGGACATATTGGAGCCTATCCAGGATTTTGCTGGGAACCCCGGACAGGACTCCATTGCAATAGTCCAGATGGGATGTAATGAAGGCGTGTACCAGGGTTTCTGCCACAGAGTCAGAGAGAGAAGGCCGGATTCTGGCAATGTTTTTTAGGTGGTAGAAGGCGGATTTGGTGACAGCTTTGACGTGCGCCTGGAAAGAGAGGGTGGTGTCCAGGATGACTCCCAGGTTGCGGACTTCAGTGGACGGGGAGATAGAGCAGCCGTCAATGGAGAGAAGCAGGTCTCCAACCTTCTGGAGCTGCGTCTTGGGAGCCACAATCATGAGCTCTGTTTTATTGCTGTTGATTTTGAGCAGGTTTGATGACATCCAGTTTTTTATGTCCTGTAGGCAGTTGACAAGGGATTGAGGGGGGAGCTGAGTGGACGGTTTAGTGGAGAGATAGAGCTGTGTGTCATCAGCATAAGAGTGAAAGCTGAGACCATGTTGACGGATGATTTGACCAAGTGGGAGCATGTAGATATTGAATAGGAGGGGTCCAAGCACAGAGCCTTGAGGTACACCTTGGTTGACTGGGGCGGGAGGGGAGCTGCAGTCACTGATGGTGACAAAGTTGTTCCTGTTAGACAGGTAGGACTCGAACCAGGCAAGAGCTGTGTCACTGAGGCCAAGGTAGTCAGACAGGCGGCTGAGGAGGATGGAATGGGATATGGTATCGAAGGCTGCTGAGAGGTCCAGGAGGATGAGAATGCTGATGAGGCCAGAATCAGATGCGATGAGGAGGTCGTTTGTGATTTTGATGAGGGCAGTCTCAGTACTGTGATATGGTCTGAAGCCAGACTGGAGGGGTTCGTAGAGCTCATGCAGTGACATGTGGTGTTGCAGTTGTGCGGCAACTGCTCTTTCCAGGATCTTGCTCACGAACGGGAGGTTTGAGATCGGCCGGTGGTTGTTGAGGTCCTCCGTGTCCTAGCCAGGCTTCTTCAGGATTGGAGAGACTGAGGCAGTTTTGAGGCAGGGTGGGACTGTGCCAGAAGACAGGGACAAGTTCACAATGTCAACAATGATGGGGCAGATGGTGGATAGAGCTGCCTTGACCAAGGCTGTGGGCATGGGGTCAAGAGAGCAGGTCGATGTCTTGGCCTTAGTAACCAGCTTGGTAATTTGGATGACATCCACTGGGGAGAAGGTGGAGAGGCAACACCTAGGTGGACGAGTAATACCTTGTGGCTGGGGTGCGGTTAAAGTAGGTGGGGGGCCAGGCACCAGAAGCTGCTGGTGGATGGAATCAACTTTTGCCTGGAAGAAATCCAGAAACTTCGAGCAGAGATCAAGAGCACCTGGGGGATGGGGGGGGATCAAGGGGGCGGAGAAGCCGGTTTATGGTTGAGAACAGCATTCTCGGTTGGGATTGTTGGATGCCAATGAGGGTGGAGTAGTAGGAAGACCTAGCCAGGGAGAGGGCTTCTTGTAGACCTTTACATGGTCCTGGTATGCTTTGCGGTGGACGGCGTCTGGGTCTCTGTGTTTCATTAAAGCTCGGCTCTGTGTGTGTGTGCGCGAGAGAGAGAGAGAAGAGAGAGAGAGAGAGAGAGAGAGAGAGAGAGAGAGAGAGAGAGAGAGAGAGAGAGAGAGAGAGAGAGAGAGAGAGAGAGAGAGAGAGAGAGAGAGAGAGAGAGCGCACCGGTACCGGAGATCGCTGTTGTTAGCTTCTGGTGCTAGCGAGCTACGCTAACGGATATAAGGAGTTTTTTCAACAACAAAGTGGAGGAGAGTCCTCTCCTGTCAGACTGAGAGACTCAGTGAGCTAAAGGACTCTCTCAGTGTTATCTCAGTGGGTCTCAAACGTTTTGGTCACCATTAATGTAAACAATTATTTCCGAGGCACACGTTTATAATGATCATTATAGTTATAAAAAAATAAGAGAATAAATGAAAAACAGGTATGAAATACTATATGGCAGTAAAACAAGAATAAAGTTTAAAAGGGTGATTTGTAAAATATCCATAAAGAAATAGTAAATCTGTTTACAGTTCTGTTTCATATGGGTGTTGAGAGATGTATCCATAGATCTCTTCATTTTGCTCTCAAAGTGCACCAGATTGATGCATTTAACTTCAATATTTAAAAATAAATCTTCCCGGGGGAGCTTGCCCCCTATGTGAGGTCCACACACCACCTATAAAAATAGCACTTTACCCCTGCTTATACCTATATGCCTCGAGCCTTCATTGTAACTGTCACACTGTGTATTTGTGTGGGGAGTGTTGCAGTAGAAATGTCCACTAGTGACCGGTACATTAATGGGAAACCCTAAATGTTTGAGCACGCTCTATGAAACGTCAAGCTACCCCACAGCACCCCAAAATAAATATCTGGCCACTGAGCCTGACTATTTGTGTTGGGGGGGCCCGACTTTTTTTTTTCTCCAAAGGGGGTGCCTGACAGAAAAAGTTAAACTAACAACAGCATGATTGCAAAACAGCTTTATTTACTTCACGACTTCCCCGCCTTCAGACGTTCCTGGAAAAACCTGCAAATATTCTTTATGTGTTGCTTCAATTAATGCCCTTTCACTTTCAGGACATGTTTTTGTTTTGTCTCCCAGAAGGCAGCCGCACTGTTCCTCTTGTAACTCTGACCAGAGCCCTGATGTTTCCAGTTAAACACACAGTGGAAGTCTCTCATTTGACAAACAGCAGTTATGCTCCAGTAGGTTTGGTATACCAAGAAGAGAGGCTATCTACATGAAGGCTGATGCTGGTGAGCTAAGCTTTTACTGATCCCACAAAACACACGCACTCTCTCACACATACAGGGCTTATGATTTACGCCCGCCTGTGTAGTCAAGATGCCCCGAACCAGCTGCACTAATTGATAACAGGGTAGTTTATGAGTGCGATCATCACTCCGACTTCTGCAAGTGGTTTGGCAACTCTCAGCAGGGGTTGTGTGCTTTAGCACACAGGGCTGCATGTCTTCCCATTGTTTAATGCTATTGGGTTTCTTTTTGTAATCTATCAATTTAGAGCCCTCTTCTGTGTAGGTGATTGAGGTCAGAGAGCTTTTTCTTTTTTTTGAACTATGCAAGTTAAAATTCACTGTATGTTCGTAAATCAACATATCTGAAGACAATTGAAGATATGTGGAGAATAGTTGATACTGTGAGATCAGCTGATGGAAGGGGAGTATAAAGCTAAGAAGGTGAATGAGATGAAAACAGAGTTTTATAAAGACAGCCAGTATGACTATTTTGATAGTACAGAGTCTTGTTGATACTCAACTGCAGTATTATTTGACAGAAAGCTACAAAGTTAGTCTTGAGTTTAGTAGACAGATGTCAAGGTGTTCACAGCTGGGCCATGTCCACAATCATGCAATCTAATGCTAGACATCTAGATACATCACACTGCCTTTACCCACATAAATGCCAAGTGAATGGCATGTCCCTCTGTATGGGCTAAAGGTGCCTGGCTGACTGTAACAGACAAGAGGATACAAGGGATGGAGAGGTGGAAAAGTAAAGATTGAGAGGAACTTTTTAGTAGCCTATACAGTTCATCCCTCTGTGTGTAGTCAGGAAATAAAGGACTGTGTTATCAACTGCTTGGCAGCTAGCTAGAGAGGAGCGGATGGAAGATGAGATCCTCCTCTCACTGGAAACAGTTATAATCCAACAAGAGTTACAGCCCCTGTCATCCTCATCATTGCAAGTGGCAGGTGAATTTCAATTAGAGTGATTACTGTGAGTCAGAGATTAGACTTTATGGAAACAGATCAGTCATGTAAGAACGGCAGTGAAATCAATTGTTTTGAAAAAGATCATCTTTGACAGTACTATTTTGCATTTTATGATTTTGTGATGGTTACATTACTCTTCAAAGGTAGTGCTTCCCTTGTTTCATTAATTTATTCAAAAGGACATCGGACAGAAAGGAACCCTTTTGTAAATCTGCCAACGTTAGCCAGACAACCAATTTTCAACTGCAATCCTTTGTGAAATGTTTGGTGATGGAAAAAAAAAGATACAAATAAGCACACTCATGATAAAACCACATAAAAACAAAGCAACATAACATTAGTACAGTAATACATCTACAATATCCACTATTGAGTTTCCCACAATATGCAACCAAGGGCTGAAATGCTAACAAAATGCCTTAACTGGCTAGAAAACATTGATTTCAGCATGTCAAATAACTACTCTAGCATCGTCAGTCTACCAGTGTTGCTTCTGCTGATAACTAAAATAATGATAAGTTAAGACAACTAGTCATTGCAACTAGCATGCATGTTAGTTTTGTCAAAGCGAGCTACTGAAATATGCTTTGGCTCCTACAAAAATAATGCTGCTTAGCTTTCTGAGTTTTTCTTACAAATTGCATACTGTGAAAATGATTTAGCCTTACTGACAGAAAAATAAATAGCAGGACTTAACAATGGCGTGTCTCTATCAATGCATTTGAGCAACACAAAGCAACAAAACACAGCCGAGGAATATTAATTTATACAGCCATTATGATAGAGAATTTGATAAAAATGTTAAAAGATGCAGTTACAAGATAGTAAATTGGTAATACACATAAAACAAGCAGCACAGAGTTTAAATACACAACTATAGAAGAGCCTAAGTGTTATTGAATATTTCATAAAAACCAAGGGCCTTCAAAGCTGACCATCTGGTAAATGGTAATCTGGAGTTATGTTTGGTGAGTGTATGTTTACCCTGCTGCAGCCTGCTTTCCAAGTTATTTCATAACAGGTGTATCTGTTAAAGTTACAAGCACACTTATATTTAACCTTCATGTTATTGCATTTCCTGCTCACATTACTTGACAGCTTTCTTATTGTTTTACAGCAGGTAGGCACATGACGGCTCACCTCCCCATCAGGAACAGCAGCACTAATAAAATACTGCCACGGGACAAACATGTAGCAAGAAACTGCCTATTCTTTATTTTAAATGCTGGAAAACTAATAAAAGGGGCAGCCTTCGGCCTGCTTTTGAGCATGAGCCAGCACATTAATAACATCTTCAGCTGAAAGATTACAGTGTTTCTAACCTAGAGGATTTATTTGTTATAATAAAATTGCTTCTTCAGCCCCTGGGTAGTAAAGAGGATTATACAGGGAGTCAGTGTATTCAGCTCCACACCTGCTCACTGCTGCATCTGAGGAGAAAACACCCTTGTTTGCACCCAAGAGAAGCACACACTCTGAGGTGTTTCAACTTGTTGGAGGACAAACATAGAAGATTACCGCTGAATAGTTGCTGCACACATCCACTACAGGGTGGGATAATAACCCTGGCAGGCCGCAACGCTGCTAAAAAAAGAACATTTTGAGTGAAGCTCCTCCAACTTGTGTATTTATTGTCTTTAATTCTGCCCTGCAGTGTGTCTTTTTGAGAGCCAAGCCCTTTCTTTCTGTGCTGTTTGGGACCTGCCAAAAAGTCCTAAAGCTGAGGCAGACAATCTGAGAAGCCTGCGGGGCTCGCCAGCACCCAGGTGAAGCACATCCTGCAAGCCTACACATGCAGCCCCACCAGCAAACACTCACAAAATAAGGGAAGAGCAACACTTTCTTTTCACCGCAGATTGCAAATTCTTGGGGAAGAGGGAGACTTAGAAGAATTGGCGGGAGAATAGTTATTGTACTGAATTGTTGTTTTTACTCAACAAGTCCTCCAACTCATACGACCAAATAGGTTGATTGTTCACCAGCTTATTACGATCTATAATCACGTTTTAAAGTTTTCGACCTCTAGTGCTCCCGTTGACTGCAAACGCTCCGGTGGGCCGTATATTCACAAATAACCCTCTCTGTAAAATCCTAAATTGTAGGATAGTTTGGCCATTAAAAAGCTTTTTGATTACATTTCTAGCGAGAAGTGTATATTGTACTTTTAGAATCCACGTCCAGTGGATGTGTAGGATCTATAGTTTGATAGATATTACGAAGATTATTTGAGGTCTCGCCAGGATAAGTGTATACTATATACTACGTATTTCCCCCTATTCATTTCTATTGACGGCAGCGTCCATGTAAAGTTAGCGTTGTTAACTGTGTTCTTATTCTCAGCGTCCAGGAAAGAGAAGCTTAAAAAGGAGACTAAATGGAGTCTCTGGAGGTTCAAATTTGGTACTTTAATAATAAAAAGC
The DNA here is from genome assembly GCF_902827175.1 of Gymnodraco acuticeps. NCBI lineage: Eukaryota > Metazoa > Chordata > Actinopteri > Perciformes > Bathydraconidae > Gymnodraco > Gymnodraco acuticeps. The sequence goes on from NW_022989861.1 coordinate 1,286,478, forward strand.
GTGGTAAAGTCACAAACAGGATATTGTTCGACAGAAAAGCAGCTGTACCTGGCTCTCACTAGCAGAAAAAGAGGCCCGACCCCTCAGGTCTCGTTGTTTATATATCCTCTCCTGGCTCCTCCCTGGGGGCCGGCTCTCCACGTATTTAATGTCCGTTGTTACGCATATCACAGGATACAGACATTGTACATTCAATATATATCTAAACACGCCTTTTCTCCTCCTTAACTCTTTCATGACTTTTCATTTAACACATTCTAAACGCTGTAATCAATACTCCAAAAAATACAGGAAATACTTCACAGCAATTTGGTTCTGGTCGTTCCGAATGTTGTGACATGCTACCCACATCTGTAAACAATAACGTACTCAAATAAACTGTACCTTCATTTAATATCCAACAATAATAATATCTCGACGTCTATAGTTGTAGTGTTGAAATCAGTAGGTTTCGGTGTGCAACATCATATCATATCGCTGCTAAATTCACCTCTATAGTAAATGGTATATTAGCCTCATGCTAAATGCTAACCGGAGATGAATGATTTTCAGAATAAAAGCTTAACAACTGGTTGTGCACAAGAACTTCTGGTTTTTCAGTATAAAACAGCATTTAAACTGAAGGTACATTTAAGGTACATTATGCCATCAAAACATTGATTTTAATTTCTAACAGCGTCAACCCTCACGGGGTGAAAACAGTATTTCCGGTCTCAACGTTTTCATAATAAAACCGTATTCCCCTCACTGTCAAATGATTTTACAGTGATATCTGCACTACTGATCCACTAAAAAACATCAGTTTATCCTTGTTAATTACACAACATTAATTGGTTTAAATTGTGTACAATGCTTTTGTGTTTTTCCCATAGGTTTGTCCCTTTCGATTCTGAGAGACACATTTATTTTTTCAGAGGTTTTGATAGGCTAAAACATCTAACTACCCATAATCCTCAGCTATCGTTCAAGCTCGGGGATTGGATGTTTTAGCTGCAATGCACATTGGGATATGGTGTTTATGCGATATTAAATCCGATTTTTTTTAAAATAACAAAATAATACTTTAATCCGAGTGTACTTGCTTTTCTCTTTGAAAGTCATCACATAACGGCATTGTAATACACGGTTCGGCTGCATTAAATATTACACATCTGCCGTAGTCATTTATTTATAGAGCCCTGATTAGAAGACTTCTGGACAAACTGGAAGAACTGCCACCAAAACTGAATACGTGACGTGGATCATAAATATATCAGCAATTAAACAAGATCTTCAATTTCTCTTTACACAATACGTATCCTTGCAGTATCAATTATAATTTCGGCTGACTTTTATATTTGATCCAATTGATAGATAGGCTATATTTACACCATGACGGTGCACAGCTGATAGAAAAGGACTTGTAGTTTTTAATGATATTACTGATTTTCAGTTGAGTTGAGAAAATACTCAGGGGTTTTGGGTGATGGGAGACACATCTATGGAATCAGAATTTCAATAGCTTACCATCAAATGACGGATATACCTTTCTGTCTGTGATGTTTTACAAATCAGATATTAATGTGTAGAACTACAATATGTGAAATAATATAGCAATAGTCTGTCAAATTAGGTGAAAACATGAATAAAACTACACATCTTCAGATGTTACACATACATACAAGTGTCCTACACTAATAATACAAAGTTATTATGGCATTGTATGCTGTGTGTTATTTGTAACATCTTCAGAAACTACCTTTCCAACTCCTCACCAGTTGACTGTTACAGGTCTATACAGGTTCATGGTACAATGCATAAGATTCAAATCGAGAGACTGAAACTTTATTTTTCTTTACCGTTCTGTTTAATTTCACAATAAAGTTAATAGTAATATTTTGTTTGATATTATTATGTTTTATTAACTAGACCACTGGGTCATGTTAAGACCATCTTTTCTGTCGGTTTGGTGTTACAAATATCAAAACAATATATGTGTGGGTAACAAAATACATCCATCATAAACTAAACTGGAAACTTATACTGGAAAGTATAATTTATTGTCTAACTGTTTAGTGCAGGATATCCAAAGATATTAAAGGTCCCCTATTATACTGTTTTTCATCAATATATTATATGTCTCATATATATACAAAACATGTGTCGGAAGTGTTTGGCTCAAAATACCAAACAGATCATGCATTGTAGCATCCCATAAACCCCTCTGTTTGAGCCCTGTTTCAAAGGTGCTGATTCTCTGTCTGTTACTTTAGATGAAAAATAAGGAGCCACTCAATATCGGCCGATACTCACTCTCTGCTGATCGATCGGTGCTCTCTAAAAATGCAGATCGCGAGAGCCGATCGCATGACGTAAAATTATGACGTAAAATTATGACGTAAAATTATGACGTAAAATACATGACACTTTTCTCTGTGCGCGGCAAAACAAGCTCGCCAAAATGGCTTCACCAGTCTGGCAGTATTTTAAGGTGTCCGAAAATTACAATAAAATAGCGGTATGCAACGTGTGTGAAGCATAAATCCTGAAGCTCCACCCGCTGTGACGGACCGGTGAGCGGAGCAAAACACACACTAATGGCGCATTTCCACCACGGCGCGGAGCGCGGTTTAAGCGTGCCGTGTCTTGCCAGGTCCGTTTTTGGTTGCGTTTCCACTATGCCTAGTTCCGGCCCGGGGCTACTTTTTCACCCTTTTTCTGGCCCGACAAAATCGAGGTTCTATCGGGGCCAACAAACAGGGCTGAGTCGGGCTGAGTTTGCTAAACTAGAGAGAGAATCGCTGGCAAGGGGGCTACAACTACAACAAGATGAACATATTTGACCGTGATTTAATTGTAGCCTAATACACGTTTCAAAATGATGCCGAAGTAACAACATACTGATACCGGTTAGTAAAAACCATGAATTAATGCTTTGACAAGTCTGCAGACAGACAGGCAGGCGAAAAACCTTTTAAAATGGGTGTTGTCTAAATGGAGCTTGGCTAAGCTAACGTTATATATGCTCCGACCGTCCACACTCACAACAACGGCCTACAGACATAAATAAACCAGCGACTGTATTCACCATGACACAGACAGTCTGTGGTTTGTACTTGTTTAACTTTTGTCTAGTTTCTGAACAGATATGAGGAGCTGTGAGCTTGAGTGCTAACAGCTAACGGCTGATGTTGTTTTTCTGGGGTATTCATTGAAGATGACGTCACGGCTCCGCCTACACTGCGTTACTATAGATACTACCCCAGTTCCTAAATTGTAATGGAAGCGCAGCATTAAAGTGAGCCGGACCTAACAAGGCCTACCAAAACCGTACTAAGTCGAGCGAGGTCTGCGGTGGAAATGCGCCATAAGAGTTAGACCTAACACACTTAGCTATTTTATCTACCTCTGGAACTAGCTAAACTAGTTATAAATATATTTATTCTTCACTGTCGGGTCACTCATTACTGGATCAGTGAGCTGCATGAGACAATACTGACAGGTCAACCCAGTCTCACGGCATTTTGTGTTATCGTCACGACATTTAATCTATTGATTCGTGTTCACCAACACGATTTTCCCCTTTTTTTCGTGTCACACAGAACGATTTTAAAAGCAATGTATTTATATTGGTAGTATGTTTCGTGCCTGCAGCACGTCTTTTTGTCCGTTCGGGTCTTAGAAGACCGGAAGCTGTGGGGTTCATAAAAACATGTTCTTACTCAATATCAAGCCACGATTATTGTTTTTATTTTAAATCGTATAATGTCGGACTTTTTTTGTCGTCTGTGAGGAAAAGAAATGGGGCTCGAGCCTCAGAATACTGAAATCTGTATTTTTAAAAATATTTTTTTCCTTCTAATTTGTTATTATATTCTAAATAACACACTGTTATTTACTCACCAATAACACACAATTATCCTTGTTTTTATTTATTTGTTTGATTCCATAATCTCGGGCTTTTTTGGCGTCCGTCAGGAACTGAATTTCAAAATAAAAATAACCGGAAACAGACGTAGGCCTAAAAGGGACATTTCGAGCATCATTGCGATACACAGCCACTGAACTGATTACCCAAGATCCTCAGCTATGGTTTAAGCTCGCTGATTGGATGTTTTAGCCGCAATGCATGTAGGGATATGGTGTTAATGCCATATCAAATCCGAAAAACATTTCTGAGTTTAGGATGGCCGAAGACACTACACTACCCATAATCCCCAGCTATCGTTTAGGACTACTGTGCCCGTGATTAATCTTCAAGCTCTGGGATTGGATGTTGGAGTGGCAGTGCGCCAAGGTTACGCCGAGTGTCAAACAGCTGTTTGAAATGGAACGAAACCACGCCAGACTATCCAAAACTGGAATCGAACGCCCCCCCCCAGAACTACACATAATGGCTATTGTGTTTCGCAAAATGTTCTATGGGACGTCTCTACTGAACGTTTTCGTTTTTCCCACAATTATAAGTTGCCAGTATTAAACACATTGGTGTTATCAAATGTAAAACATGTAATTAATAAATGGGTGAAAATCGATTGTGTCCATAATGTGCAGCATTAATATATACCCACATGACAGCTCATTGTTACTTTGTAATTCTACTCCACTACAATTCAGAGGTTAACCTGGTATTTTTACTCCACTACATTTATTTGAGTTACTTTGCAGATTCTGATTAATTATGTGAAATATAAACAACCCTTAAATCAGACTTTAGTTACACCTGAGTAAAATTCAGGTAAGGTGATTATCAAGTGCCAACAATCAGATATTTGATAGTTGGTGCTTGAGAAGACTAAACATTTATCTGCAATTGACATGAATGGAAATGAGTAATAAAGTATATTCATTACTCGTTATTCTCTACTAATAGTTAATTAAAGACTGTATTATGGCTATTTTGCACATTCCTTTCAAGATTTCAAGATTTTCTAAGGTTTATTGACATATCATACACAACTATGGTGTACTGTAGTTATGCAATAAATGAAAAACTTGGGTCGCAGCTGAGGTTCCTCAACAGTGCATTACAAGACATCTATCAATATGTGTGTATACCTCCACCACTAAACTGTCATATTCTGTACATTTCTTATACTATCTACATACATAGTGTATAATTCATATGTATAATATCAGTTAAAATAAGTGCTTCAACATAGTTAACATTGCAGGAAAGCAATATATTAGACGTTAAGTACTTTGTCAGGCTAAATATTTATCTGTAGATACCCCCAAAGTTTTTTTCTTATTTAAAAGAAGACCTTAATCTGTTATTTAATGTTTAAATAAAGGTTAATTCGTTTTTCTGTTTTGTACCTCCTCCTATTAATATCTTTGTACATCCTGCACTAAACTGTTTTATTGTAGAGATCACTTATAGTATCTTCTTGATTTTTTATATTCTATATTTCTATCATTGACCTTCTACTTTCCCCCTATGAAAGTATTTAAAAAAAAATAAAAATTAATTGTTATCAGACAATGATACTACAGATTATTAAATTATTATTTAAATATTTCGTTTTGTTATTGCATTCATTTGTATAGTACTGTATCATGTCTGTATCATCTTTTGTTTCATTTGTATTTTCTTTGGTTTTACATGCTCGAAAAAATAAATAAATAAATAAATGTACTCTTAATATTTTTTTCATCAAATATAACACATAAAAACAATAATTCAATAACGTGCTTTAACCACTAGGCGGTGCACACAAGATACACACAGCCATAATAACTTTGTATTATTAGTCTAGGACACTTATGTATGTACAACATCTGAAGATGTGTATTTTTATTCATGCTTTCACATCATTTTACAGCATATTGCTATATTATTTCAGACTCAGTATTTACATTCTTATATTCAAAGAAAATCAGTAATATCTTTAAAAACTACAAGTCCTTTTATATCAGCTGTACACCGTTATGGTGTAAATATAACCTGTTTAACAATTAGATCAAATGTAAAAGTCAGCCGAATTAGTGTTGATACTGCAAGGAGACGTATTGTGTGAAGAGAAATTGAAGATGTTGTTTAATTGTTGATATACTTATGATCCACGACAAGTATTCCGTTTCGGTGGCAGTTCTTCCAGTTTATCCAGAAGTCTTCTCATCAGGGCTCTATAAATAAAGAACTACGGCAGATCTGTAATATGTAATACAGCCGAACCGTGTAGTACAATGCCGTTATGTGATGACTTTCAAAGAGAAAAGCAAAAACACTCGGAATAAAGTGTTATTTTCTTTAAAAAAAAAAGTTTTTCGGATTTGATATGGCAAGAACACCATATCCCTACACGCATTGCGGCTAAAACATCCAATCAGCGAGCTTAAACCATAGCTGAGGTTCTTGGGTAATCAGTTCAGTGGCTATGTTTCGCAATGATGCTACGATTGTTTCCGGTTATTTTTATATTGAAATTCAGTTCCTGACGGACGCCAAAAAAGCCCGGGATTATGGAATTAAACAAATAAATAAAAACAAGGATAATTGTGTGTTATTGGTGAGTAAATAACAGTGTGTTATTTAGAAAATAATAACAAATTAGAAGGAAAAAAAGATTTAAAAAAATACAGATTTCAGTATTCTGAGGCTCTGAGCCCCATTTATTTTCCTCACAGACGACAAAAAAAGTCCGACATTAGAAATACCAATAGAAATACATTGCTTTTAAAATATAAAAGCAATATATATAAAAAGCAAATAAAAAAAAGAAATTAGCGGTCTCTTTTCCTCTCTCCCCCCTCTCTCTCCTGACAGCCTGTACCTGTCCAACCCAGTCTCACGGCATTTCGTGTTATAGTCACGACATTTAATCTATTGATTCGTGTCACACCAACACACTCTCACTCCCTAAACGTCCAGGAGCGACGCTTGGTCGGTAACCCCGTGGCGTGCAGTTGGGACGCGCCGAGGCTCCTTCAGCTTCATAAACGGACTAACTGATTGCAATGTATTCCCATCGGCGGTATTTGACGCTCAGGGAAGCACCGCATCCATTTATGTCGGCAGCTCTTAAAGGCAATGTGAGCGTCCATTCCCATTGGATAACGTATTCTCCTTACTGTCGATTGATTTGACAGTGATATCTCCACTACTCATCAACTCAAAAACACCAGATTATCCTTGTTAATTAAACAACATTGATAGGTTTAAATTGTGTATAATGCTTTTGTGTTTTTCCCCTTCAATTCTGAGAAACAACTTGTTTTCTCTGAAATGTGGAGCGCCAAAGAGACGACACTACCCACAATCCCCAGCTATTGTTGTGACGACGCCTGTCCGCTTTGACATTCCTCGTGATAAGTCAACAAGCTCTATGATTGGATGAAACATAAATTCATACAAAAAAAGTCCAACCCTGTCTCCTAAAAATTACGTTCCCACAGAACTAAACTGCATTCTCAATTACGTTTAGCTAGAAACGTATTTTCTCCCACGATGTTTGTTATGAACGTATCTTAAATACGTTTATTTTCTACGTATCTTTGCCATGTATTGTCTTGCTTATAATAATGATAATAGTCATTTATAAATATCATTTTAGAGCACACATTTGAAATCGAGAATCGGGCTCGATATATGGTTAAATTAAAATCAGTAGGCGAGGCTGTAATTTCGCCAGCTGTTAATCTCATGAGCGAGGCAGAAAATAATAGTTTTAACATGCCAAAAAGCTGCTGTGTCGTTTATTGCACCTCAAACATTAAAACAAATCTACAGTTACGTGTTTCTGTACTTCCTCAAAAGGACAGTAAAAGAAGATCTCTGTGGCTTCAGGCTTGATCGCCATTCAAATGACAGCGTTGGTTTCCCCAAAAGTGGGCGGGGCTGTAACGTGACGTAGATTTTACTCTCATCTATTATTCAAAACCATTCTATTTATTCTAACGTAAATTACATGCTAGTGTTTTATCTTTTTATTACTTGTATTTTTATACTTTATTTTCTATGAGTTATATCTGAAGCAAATTATGTTTCTGAAGATGTGTAGTCAATTCCACCCTTCAATGTAGCATAAATGTGAACTCTCATTACAGGAACAATACCGGAAACAGACGTAGGAAAGATCCTCAGCTCGCTGATTGGATGTTTTGCACATGCACATTTTTAAAGATATTACTGATTTTCTGGAAATATAAGAATGTAAATACTGAATTGAGAGAATAGTCAGGGGATTTGGGTGATGGGAGACACAGCTATGGAATCACAATTTCAATAGCTTACCATTAAATGACGGATATACCGTTCTGCCTGTGATGTTTTACAAATCAGATATTAATGTGTAGAAGTAAAACATGAGAAATAGTATAGCAATATCCTGTACAATTATGTAAAGACATGAATAAAACTACACATCTTCAGATGTTATACATACATAAGTGTCCTACACTAATAATACAAAGTAATTCTTAGTATGCTGTGTGTACCTTGTGTGCACTGCCTAGTGGTTAAAGCACGTTATTGAATTATTTTTGTTGAATAATGTTATTTTTGTTGAATAATGTTATTTGATGAAAAAAATATTAAGAGTACATACTTTCATAGGGGGAAAGTAGAAGGTCAATGATAGAAATACAGAATATAAAAAATCAAGAAGATACTGTAAGTGATCTCTACAATAAAACAGTTCAGTGCTGGATGTACAAAGATATTAATATGAGGATGTGCAAAACAGACAAACTAATTAACCTTTATTAACACATTAAAGAATACGTGTATATGATATGTCAATGAACCTTAGAAAATCTTGAAATCTTGAAAGGGATGTGCAAAATAGCAATTATATACAGTTTTTAATTAACTATTAGTAGAGAATAACGAGTAATGAATATACTTTATTGAGGTCTGCAGATAAATGTTTAGTCTTCTCAAGCACCAACTATCAAATATCTCTCCTGATTGTTGGCACTTGACGATCACCTTCCCTGAATTTTACTCAGGTGTAACTAAAGTCTGATTTAAGGGTTGTTTATAATTCACATCATTAATCAGAATCTGCAAAGTAACTAAAATAAATGTAGTGGAGTAAAAATACCAGGTTCCTCTGAATTGTAGTGGAGTAGAATTACAAAGTAACAATGAGCTGTCATGTGGGTATATTAATGCTGCCCATTATGGATACAAGCGATTTTCACCCATTTAGTAATTACATGTTTTAAATTTGTACACACCAATTTGTTTCCTATCACCTAAACCTCCAGGGCTGTACACAGTTTAATACTGGCAACTTCTAATTTTGGGAAAAAACGAAAACGTCTTTTAAAACTACAATTCCCAGTAGCGACGTGCCATAGAGAACATGTTGCGAAACACAATAGCCAGCATGTGTAGTTATCGGGGGGCGTTCGAGTCCAGTTTTGAATAGTCTGCCGTGGTTTCGTTCCATTTCAAAGAGCTTGACGCTCGGCGTAACCTTGGCGCACTGCCACTCTAACATCTAATCCCAGAGCTTGAAGATTAATCACGGGGGTTGGCGCAAAGCAGACAGGCGTCGTCACAACAATAGATGGGGATTGTGGGTAGTGTAGTCTCTTTGGCGCTCCACATTTCAGAGAAAAGAAGTTGTTTCTCAGAATTGAAGGGGAAAAACACAAAAGCATTGTACACAATTTAAACCTATCAATGTAGTTTAATTAACAAAGGTAATCTGGTGGTTTTGAGTTGATGAGTAGTGGAGATATCACTGTCAAATCAATCGACAGTAAGGAGAATACTTACTTCCGGGTGTACAATTCTCCGTTATGCAATGGGAATGGACGCTCACATTGCCTTTAAGAGTTGCTGACATAAATGGATGCGGTGCTTCCCTGAGCGTCAAATATCGCCGCCGATGGGAATACATTGCAATCAGTTGAAAGCTCTTTGCGTCCGTTTATGAAGCTGAAGGAGCCTCGGCGCGTCCCAACTGCACGCCACGGGGTCCCTGACCAAGCGTCGCTCCTGGACGTTTAGGGAGTGAGAGTGTGTTGGTGTGACACGAAAAAAAGGGGAAAATCGTGTTGGTGAACACAAATCAATAGATTAAATGTCGTGACTATAACACAAAATGCCGTGAGACTGGGATGGACAGGTACAGGCTGTCAGGAGAGAGAGGGGGGAGAGAGGAAAAGAGAGCGCTTCCGCTAATTTCTCCCATGTTATTATCCAAAGTTAATGTAAACTTGAATAATGTACTTCATTTTAGTGTAATAATTATGTTGGTTGTTGTTTGTGGAAGCGCCAGTGAATGAGCCCCATTAACTGAGTTTTAAAAATCACTTTAAATGGAAAATCCCCATAGGTCCCGCCCACTCGATCGGATCGGCCGATACAGATTCCGGCAATCGGTGATCGGCGATCGGCCCCAAAATTGGCGATCGGAGCATCCCTACTCACAAGCAAACTTGACAGAGTGACACACACTTGTAAAATGTACGGCCAGCTACAAGAAATAATACACCATTTCATAAACATGAGAACGATGGGACAGTATGTTGATCTGTATGGAAGGTGACCCGAGTTAATCACCTCTGCAGGTCCTTTTGGGTCACTAAAGAGAAACAGGCGTCTGCTTTATAGCCGGGTGATGACAGTTTTTCTAGACTATGGAGTGGCTGGGGAACAAATCCACACAAGATACACACTATATTAGCCCACATGCAACCTCACCAACAACAAATACGTTCCTTTCAGAGAAACCCATTTCACACCAATCTAGCACCCTGAGATTGTGAGAGACTGTGACGAAACAGAGGGGAAGAAGAAAAGAAGAGGAGTGAGAAAAAAACAAGAAAAAAGACACTTTGATTTTTTAAAGTCCTTTGATTAATGAGGTCACAGCAAACACTTTAAAACACCCAGAACACAAACCGCACACATACTTGCACACACACCTCCGTAGCACCCTGCAGCCTCTCACTGTAATAATAGAAGAAGAAAGAAACCCCAGCAGGCCATGTCTACAGACATAACAATAACAGTATACCAGTGAGTATACAAACATAAATATATACCAGACCCACCAGTAAAGGTCTGATTTACACACCAGTAAGGTGTGGAGTAAAAGAGGAAAAGAGAGTGTGGAGTTTTTAGCCCATGCTGCAGATTTTTTTTTAAAGCATTCCATGTGTTTGTAGGTTGCCAAACTAACAAAACATCGACAACTACTTTATCCATTTGAGTGTTTTTTGCATGACAAAGGTTGCTGTTCTGCATCTAGCATCAAACACTTAGCATTTTGAGCAAGGGTGAGAATCCGCAAAATAGGCCATGTTGGCAAAACAATTATAATATAACTAAAAGGTAACTTTCTCTACATGTTGTTTTAAATGTCAACATGCAACCAATTGCTGTCTGGAATAAATGTAACTTTAAACCTTTACAAATATAGATTCAAGCTGGATTAATAGGCATTTTTCACTCCAACAGAAACAACACAGTGAACACGCTAAAACTGAGTAACGTAAGGAAAGTTGACGAGGTTACATTAATCAAACACATGATTTCTTAGTTAATTCCAAGCCCAACCCCCAATTAGACCCTGCTTTAGGCAGAACAAATGTCTGTTGCCCTGCCATGATCTTTTGGGTGGAGACAGCTTATATAAAAACAGAGACAGAGACCTGAAGGAAGGGAGATGGGCAATTGGCACGTCTGGCATGTATAATGTTTCTCTCTGTATATATAATGAAATTTCTCTCCAGTCAACCACAAAGGGAGCTAAAGTTACCCTGTGACTAATGCACTGTCCCTCTACTTTTCAAACCACCTTCACTTTCTCTCATCTCTCACTTTTTTCCTCTATTCTCGAGTCTTTCAATCTCTGTCTTGTGGAACTTTTTTCTTATCTCCGTCCACCTTCTGGCTAGGTTCAGTGAGATACCAAACATTTTATGTCATTATGTTATCAGCCACAAAGCCACGTTACAGATGGAAGTAAGCAGAGCTTTGCACCTGGTTGACGACAGCTGACTGTGAGGCTCTCAGGAGTCATTGCGGGGGGTTCTCTGGAGTTCATAGGTGAAGAGATCTCGCTGCTATGGGACAGAGAGATGAGGTGAATGGGAGTGCTGAAACAGACTCCAGACAGAATCAAGTATCAGTCCAAATCCCATCTTGTTCAGATCCATCATCTCCGAAGTATCTGGTAACCCCCAAAACGTTAAGAAATAAATCTTGCCGATAGTCTGCAATCTTTTTTTTCCCTCTTTCTTTTGTATTGTCTTTATCTTTGACACACACATGAGGACATGCATTTTCCTTTACATATGAGGAAAATTGTCTACATTCACTTAATCACCTCAATCTAACCATAGCCAAGAAAACTTTAAACCTTTAGGATGATTATGAACAGGGCCGCCCCTGGCCAACTTGGGGCCCCAAGCGACATTGTGAGATGAGGCCCCCCCCCCCCCAACCGACAGGAGTGAAAACAAAGTAGGCTACTTTGCAAATATAATTCCTGTTTATTATTATTATCAACAGTTACTTTTGTATACAGTGAGGTAAATGGTAAATGTGCATGTATGTCGTTCAGTATGCGTTTACAGGTGAATTCTGCATTTCCTGCCAAATACTAGCCTCAAAAAGATTAAAATATAATTAATGCAAATAAACTAATAATAATAATCATAATCAATTCAATAATATAAATACTATATTATTTTATTATGATATAGTTGTAATATAGTCAAGACAAAACATGCTTATGACATGCTCAAAAACTGATATTTCTTAAATCTGTATTTAAATGTAGTTCCCTCTGTCAGCAATGCATCAACAACTACACACACATTCCTATCAGTATTTCTCTGTGTTGTGGTTGACATGATAATAACTGTTAGGAGTTAAGGGGAGAGGCTGAGCATCACCATGAAATGTGCAAATTGACATAAAAATGAATAAAAGGGGAAAAAATGCTCCATGTTTTTTAGGCTGTAAACTTTAACTGTTATGTAAGCCAACTAGACAGACCGTTTATCACTCTTCCTCCTGTACATTAGCAGATAAAAGGCATAACATACTTGAATGAATGTTAAATAAAGAATGCTGGAAATAACTGCATCTCCATTAGCCTACATGCTATGCAGAGACTGCCTTCTTCATGTCGTGAATTGCAGCTGATGTTTTAATATGGCAATTGACAATTTGACTTATACAACATTCACAAGTTGTACATTTGACTCATACAATAACCCACCTTCGAGTGATGCTCTAGTTTCTTCATGTTTTGTTTTTTGCACCGGACTGACACTGTCTTTTCATCGACATCTTATCACCTGCACTAGTGGCCGTATCAAAGCCGTGATTGGTCAGATGTCGATTCATTGCAACGGTGTCGGTTACAGACGTGCTCCCCTTGTCACCTCTCGCGTGTCAGCGGGGAGGGGGGAGGGGGGGGGGGGTGCGCGGAGAACTGCGCACAGCAGCTGAGGACCTCTGGGCGGGGCCCCCTGCACAAGGGGGGGCCCCATGCAGCCTGCGTGATTGTCCTGTAGGGAGGGGCGGCCCTGATTATGAACCATAAATATTGCAAACATTCGTACTATATTTATTTTTTAGTAAAGTAGTTTTGCCCTGCAGAACTCCACTGCAGCATTATCTTCCAAAAAGAGAAATCATTGTTAAGTGAAAGCATAGTTATTTGGACTTTGTATGGCTATCCTTGTAGATATGAATTTTAAATATCCGTACACTACCGTAATTAAATACACACGTCTGCCAAAAATGACATTTCCAAACAGAAACTTCCACAATCTAAATCTTTAAAAGCACAAACTGTTTCTCATAAGTACAGTGTCATGCACAGTGCACACACAAACTCACTTTTGTTGAATTTAGCCAGGCACACAGATATCACCAGCAATTTCAATCAATCACACTGTCTTTTAGTTTTTATGCCAGTTCAGACAGCTAGTGAATCAGCTCAGTTGGATGCTCTGTAAAGGACTTTGTAACAAATCCCCTTGTGGTCTTTAAACTGGTCCACATGCAGGGTATATTCCCAGTAATACCCCTGATCCCTCTCCTTATATTGGTATGTCTTACCAGTTGTATCGTCTTTCACATACTGGACCTTTATCTTCAGCTATACATTAAACATGATATTAATTATGCATTTTACATAATGTCCATGTACATGACTCATACCTCTACATAATCTATTTACTACAGTAACCTCATACATGTACTTAGTGTTTGAAAATGCTAAGGTGAGCAGTACAATCACTTCTAAAAGCTCTACTTGTGTTCTTGAATGAAGGTTAATTTATGCAACTTGAGTGAGATCTTATTCAGATAAAGACCGACTTGTTTCAAGAGATCTACCTGCCTGAGAATTAAAGTTAATTCCAAAGCAGCAGCAGCTTGGGTGACAGTGTGTACAGTTTCCACTGGACATGGTTGAATGCACTGTTTCCATACAGTGAAAGTGTGCTGCTAATGTCTCATAATTGCTAGCATGTTTCCAAGTGTATTAAAGAATGGGTATTTTTTTCAGGTGTTTTAGCAGCTCAAACCCTTTCTTAAAGGTGTTTTTGCAATCACTTGTTTGTCTGTCCAGACAGGGAGCTGCACAGTTGAGGGGGTTAAACCCTTGGGTAATAGAATGAAGCTGCCTGATAAGGTAAAGCTAACCAAGTCAGTGTCACTTTTAAAGTCACTTCTTAAAGATACAAATGGACAGTTAGGAAAAAACCCAGGTCCTTTTGTTAGCACTTTGTTAGCAAAGTGTTTTCAGTGCATGCAACGTCCCGGGTTCATTCCAAGCCTTGGGACTTTTCTTCCATGATGCCACTCTCTCTTTACCTGTCGGAGTCTCAACCCAGTCTCACAGCATTTCGTGTTATAGTCACAACATTTAATCTATTGATTCGTGTTCCCCAACACGATTTTCCCCTTTTTTTCAGGTCACACAGAACAATTTTAAAAGCAATGTATTTCTATTGGTAGTATGTTTCGTGTCTGCAGCACGTCTTTTTGTCCGGTCGGGTCTTGGAAGACCGGAAGCTGTGTGGTTCATAAAAACATTTTCTTTCTCAATATAAAGCCACGATTATTGTTTTTATTTTAAATCGTATTATGTCTGATTTTTTTTGCCGTCCGTGAGGAAAATAAATGGGGCTCAGAGCCTCAGAATACTGAAATCTGTATTTTTAAATCTTTTTTTCCTTCTAATTTGTTATTCTTTTCTAAATAACACACTGTTATTTACTCAACAATAACACACAATTATCCTTGTTTTTATTTATTTGTTTAATTCTATAATATCTGGCTTTTTTGCCGTCCGTCAGGAACTGAAATTCAAAATAAAGTCACCGGAAACAGACGTAGGCGATACACACCCACTGAACTGATTACTGAAGTAAAGTGTTACAGCAGAAGGTTTAATACAGCGTATTTCTGGTATATTCATTTTTATTTTATTCTGATATATAAGAAGTGTGTTACATTTGAATGGCAGAAAGTCTTGTTGCAGTTTCTAGATATCAAGAGGGGCCCATGAGTCTCTTTGTTAATCATCAATGGTTTTTGCAATTAACGGGAAGACATGACAGAGTAGAACCATATTCTTCAATCTTTACATCACGTTAACAAATTATTCTTTAAAGACATTTTCAATCATGTGTGAATAATGTAGTGATCTAATTAGTTACAATATTGATCACCATTAAAGGGATAGTTTTAGGAACCACTCTATAAGACAAATCTGTATTTGTATGGTATTTAAATTGGAATACTATATTTGGCTTGGCACTAGCTCTCCGCTAGTGCCAAGCCAAATATAGTATTCCAATCTAAAGTATTGATTTCACCATTGTAGCATAGTTATTACCATAGGAGGGCTTTGAGATGGAAGTATGAAATGACTTCTGTTTTTAAATCCTTGATAAAGGAGGGAGTGATGGAGCATGTTCGGACACCCAAGGTTCCACACACTGCTAAAGAGGTTAACATTGTCCTTTAGGTGGACCAGAATTATAATGAGCTATGAAATGCATAGCAGAGCTACACAGATCCTAATAATGTTTTGACTCAAGAAAATAATTATATGCACAAGTTTCTGAAATAGATCTATTATACATTTTAATATAGATTAGGTGTTAATAAACTGCAGTAGTAGTACTATGAGGAAGTGACATTTTTGGCTAACACATTTCAGGGAATGTGGGAAACAGCTGTCCCAATGAAAAGTTAGAGATGTCTGGAAAATTATAGTTGTAATTGTGAATTAATAAATGATGGCGCTCCATATATGACAGATTTTTGTAGACAAAGGATACTGGCCTATGCTGAAATATCAAAGTCTCTGCAGAGCACGACACATGGCCAAAAAGACGGAGACCAAATGACCTTTGACCCTGACTGACAGTGTTACTTGAGAGAAGCACTGTCAATGACTGACTCTGGGGTGTACCTGACCAAACTTGACTTTACAACCTGACAGTGTGAGTTTGAGTGTATGTCTGCATGTGATCAGTGCAACTGCATGATTTAAAACAATGACTAATCAAGCATGCTTTTGGACTAACATATTATTCTGGGGCTCTGTGGGAAATTAGAGGTTTCCTAAAATTCCACAAAATTGGAAAACCGCACAGGTGACCAGTTTCTAATCTACTTGATGATATTTTACTCCCACAGGCAGTGGCGGTTTGCAAAATGTGAAGCTCAAATTAAAAAATGAAGATTCTGTTTCTTTTAGGACTGAAAGATGGAGAGAAACACTTATTTTCACTGAAGTGTTTACTGTGGAAAATGATGGATGTACATTTGTGAATAATTTTTGGTATTTTCTTATAATCAATTATTACCTGAAGGTTTTCTTCCCATACAGGATTTTGTTACACATGAGTTCATGTGTAAAAAGGGGGAGTGTAAATTCACAATCTACATTTTTCATTTAGGGACTGAAAGAAACCTGCCGCCCCAACTCGGATGTTCAATCTGACCATTGATTGACAGTTTTAGAATTAACCTGCTCCATGTCTATAAGATACTGTTTGATGAATGTTGACATGTTTCTAAATATTGATTGAATTATAACAGGGATATAACGAGGATGCAGACTCAGTGATCAAGTTCTCACGCATTACATTCCACTACATAGGTTTCCTAGGAAAGTGAGGTCAGACAATGGCAGCCATTTCAAGAACCATGACCTACGCACAGTAGAACAGTCATTAGGACTAAGACACAGTTTCGGAGCCGTCTATCACCCCAATCTCAGGGAAAGGTAGAAAGGATGAACCAGAACTTCAAACAGAAACTCAGCAAAGCATGTGAGTAGACAGGCAGGAAATGGTTAGACGCCTTGCCTCTGGCCCTTATGTTAATCAGGAGCTCTATTAACCGAGGGACAGGTTTCTCCCCATTTGAGCTGACCCATGGCCATCAGTTTCCGGGCCCAGGAGCCCTGAGCGTAGGAAAGGAAGTAGAGGTCATGAGTTTGAAACTTTATTTCCAGCAACTTAAGGGGTGGGTATCAGACTTCTCCACACAGGTTGCTGACGCCAAAGGGGGACTCGAGAAGCACGAGGCCAACACAGCGGAGTTCGTCTGGCTGAAGGTCATCAGGCCCAAGTGGCTCAACCCTAGGTTCTCCGGCCCCGACCGAGTCACCCAGAGGACCTCCTATGCCGTCCGCCTAGGAGAAAAGGGGGACAACTGGTACCACTGGAGCCAGTATATGGCGGGGAAACCTCCTGCTAGGACCCTAGACGACATCGGGACGGACGTGGCCCTCGCAGAGGAAGTCGACTCGGAAGCCGCCATCAGAGGACAGGAGGAGGACACCGAGGACATCCCTTCAGCAGACAACTCGGAAGCGGCCATCAGCGGACAGGAGGAGAAGGACCCCGAGGACATCCCTCCAGCAGACGGTCCATATGCTGCCGTTAGCGGGCTGGGGGACATCACGAGGAAGCAGAGGAGTCTACTTCTCTCTGTTCAGATTCATCAGTTCCATCATTGAAGGAAAAGCTGCCCCTCCCCCTCCGTACCAAATGCCCTTGTTGGCGTATGCGGAGGGAGAGGAGGAGTATGACGGCTCAGCAGACAAGGACGCCGTTTTTTTACATATTTTGGTCTCTCTCCACTGTCATAAGAAGTCGGTATGATGGGCTGTTCCCAAAGGTTTAAAGTACTCTAAATCCCAGCTTCTGATGGATTTGTATAATGTTGGGGGACAGACACAGTGGGAAAGAATGACAGTAGTTATGTTTCAGAATGCCTTGTGTAAGTTTATCTCTTGAGAAAGAGATAAAAAGGGGGAATTGAAGTAAAGTGTTACAGCAGAAGGTTTAATACAGCGTATTTCTGGTATATTCATTTTATTTTATTCTGATATATAAGAAGTCTGTTGAATTTGAATGGCAGAAAGTCTTGTTGCAGTTTCTAGATATCAAGAGGGGCCCATGAGTCTCTTTGTTAATCATCAATGGTTTTCGCAATTAACAGGGGAACTCCAAGAGAGATTTTCCTCAGATATAATGCAGTTAAAGTCTTGTTAGTTAATGATTCATTCCCTGCAAGGCTCATAAAGAGGGCCTGAGGGTATGGGAACCATTAACATTTCTTGGTTGACTGATCCTGGGGAGGTCGTGGGAAAATGACGGTTAAAACCTATCCAAGCATAGCTTTCAGAGAGGAAAGCAGGTGACATTTGTGTGGGGGGCTGCATAATGAAATGAGTGTGTGTTTTCTATATATGTTTATGTAAGAGTTCTACTATTTCACTGCTTGAGAGCAGAGGTAATGTTTTCCTCGTTATTATTGATATTAAGGTAATTTACATGTATTGCTTGTATTGGCCAACTATAAACCTACTGTGTGTGGGTTAAACTGATGGGGGAGCAGAGAAGGAAGTCTATGGAATGAGTGTGCGTTCTGTCATGACTCCAAATCATTGTTGGGGGACTGCCTGAGGGCAGAGAGACACGCACACACACACACTGTAAGGAGATGGAATCAACAAACTGCTGACTCATTGCCTAGGGTCTCGCCCAGAAGTGAAACTGGCCAATGGAGAACTACCAGCTCACTGTCTTGGGCTCGCCCAGAAGTGAAACCGACCAATGGAAAACTGCCAACTCATTGGCTAGCTCGCCCAGAAGTGAAATCGCCAATAACAAATAGCTGGGGAGGAGCAACCAATACAACTCCTCCCACAGAATTTGTATTTAAGCTGTAACATTCTTATGCTCGGTGCTCTCTTCCTGACTGGCTGTCGTGGTACATTTAATTTAATTTAATTTCAAACCTTTATTTAACCAGATTGGTCCCATTGAGATCATAGATCTCTTTTTCAAGGGAGACCAGCAGCATATAGGTTCCACATGAAACATAAAACAATAAAGGACATTATACATTATATTTACAGGATACATTTACATAGTTATAGACATTTACAAGTGCCCATAGTATCAACGAGCATTTCATTTAGCCTAGCTTTAAAAACATGCAGAGGAATGAGATTGCTCAGTTTCAATTCTTGCTGAAGACTGTTCCAAGCAAGTGGAGCTGCGCACATAAAAGCTGTCTTACCTAAGACAGTCCTTGCTCTTGCCTGGCACATCTAACAATACTACATCATGCGATCTCAGACAATAGCTGCTTGCCGCTCTCTGTGTTATCAGAGAGCAGATATAATACGGGAGTTTACCCAACAAAGCTTTATAAATAAACGTGTACCAATGACTGAGCCTCTTTACAGTAAGTGATGGCAAACCTGCCTTGGCATACAGGGTACAGTGATGAGTAAGTGCTTTACAATTTGTAACAAATCTCAGTGCACTGTGATAGGCGGCATCTAACTTGTTCAGGCAATAGGCAGGTGCATTCATATACAACAAATCACCATAGTCCAGCACAGGTAAAAAGGTCACAGTGACTAGCCTTTTCCTGGCTTCAAAAGAGAAACAGGACTTGTTTCTGAAAAATAAACCTAGTCTAAACCTCAGCTTTTTAAGCAGGTTATTGACATGAAGTTTAAAAGTAAGACAATCATCAAGCCAGATACCAAGGTATTTATAACAGGTAACCACTTCTAGTACTTGTCCTTGCATAGTAACAATATCCAAAACAGGCTCTGGTGTCTTTTTAGCTTTTGAAAATAGCATTACCTTGGTTTTATCAACATTTAAAATAAGCTTAAGTTCAGCAAGCTGAGTCTGAATAATGTTAAAAACAGCCTGTAATTTAACACCAGCCTCCTTAATGGAGGGACCTGCACAGTACATCACGGTATCATCCGCATAAAAATGTAAAGTAGCTTCATTCACATTTTCACCTAAACTGTTGATATATATGGAGAATAAAAGTGGACCTAAAACAAAACCTTGAGGAACACCATTAGCAATGTTTAACCACTCAGAAGACAGCCCATCAAAGTAAACACATTGGGACCTTTCAGAGAGGTAGTTCACAAACCAACCCACTGCATGGCTGGATATGCCAATACTGAGTAGCCTCTGCTTTAAGATGCGATGATTGACGGTATCAAACGCTTTGGAAAGGTCAATAAATAGAGCTGCACAACTCTGCTTATTGTCTAAAATACTCGTAATATCATTCACCACTTTCATTGTGGCAGTGATGGTGCTATGTTGCTTTCTGAAGCCTGACTGATGTTTAGACAGGATATCATTTTTACATAAACACTCCTTTACCTGTTCACTCACTAGGCGTTCGAGCACCTTCGCCAGAACTGACAATTTAGAGATTGGCCTATAGTTATTTAAAATAGTTGCCTCCCCTCCTTTTAGCAAAGGCAAGACATAAGCTGACTTCCATACTTTTGGAATTGCATTTGTGCTGAGGGAGAGGTTAAAAAGAGTAGTAAGAGGAAGAGCAATAAAATCTGCAGCTATCTTTAAAAAGAAAGGTTCTACGTTGTCCGGGCCAGCCGGTTTCTTAGGATCTAGCTTAGATAAGGCTTCATGAACAACATTGACAGTAAAAGGAGTAAAACTGAAAGGGTTTTCCAGACCACATTGTTCAGAGTCACGGATTGGGGTGTTCACAGAAGCAAAGTTAGTCACAGAATCAAACAGGGAGCCACAGGACACAAAATGCTCATTAAAGCAATTTAACATAGTGGCCCTGTCCGATATAGTGCCAGATGCTGTGGTATTGCACGGAGGTAGCTCATTACGGATCTCACTAGTGGATATCGATGTTATGGCTTTCCAACATTTCCTAGGATTATTTAGGTTTTCTGTGGTAACTGACAAATAGTACTTCGACTTTGCACTTTTGACATTTGAAGTGAAGCTATTCCTTAGCTGCCTAAAACGCAGCCACTCTACCTCTGAGCCTGATTGCCTAGCCTTTGCCCAAGCCTTGTTTCTCTCATGAAGGAGACTAGACAGTTCAGCAGAAAACCAAGGATTGTCTCGTCCTTTTACTCTAAATTTACGCAGGGGTGCATGTCTATCAATGATCTCCATAAAACCAAGATAAAAATAAGACCATGCAGTTTCTACATCAGCACACAGATCGATTTCCCCCCAATCAAACCCAAACAGATCATGAACAAAACCCTGCTCCAAAAAATGTTTTATGTCTCTCTTAATAATAATACGAGGTTTAACCTTTTGAACCTTAGTGTCCCTAATTGTGGCTACAACACAGTGATCACTCAGATCATTCACAAATACTCCCACAGATGAGTATTTATAGGGAACATTAGTTAGAATGAGATCAATTAGGGAGGATTTATTAGGGGACTTAATGTTAGGGCGAGTAGGACTGTCAACAATCTGAGTAACATTCAAAGAGATACAAAGGTTTTTAAAATCCTCTGATACTGCAGTTAACCAGTCCCAGTTAAAATCTCCAAGTAGCACTATTTCCTTGTAGTCTAGTTGCGATAAAAGATTTGCTAGCGAAGACAAAGAGCAGGCTTGGATTTTCGTCATTTTAGGGGCAAGGCCATTTGGCCTTTGGTGTCACACATTTTTTCAGTGCGCAAAGGCCACATGCCAGGGCACAAAGGCCATTGAGGAAAAAATTAGGATTTGGAGCTTACAAATAAATAACTTCACTTTCTAATGACAAAAAACAAATCACTTTTTTAATATCAATAATCGTATCATCATATCGGCCTATGCCTCCTTAGTATTACCGTATATAAAATGAAATACTTTACTTTGAATAATTTGTGTTTGGTATGTTTTCCATCTACTACTTCTCCCATTCACAAATCCGAAATGAAATCTAAAAATCAAAAATTCTATTAATATGTAACAAATATATTCCATTTCAGAGCAGAAGAAACAGCCTTCAAGGGTCAAACTCTGCAAATACATCATTCAGCAGTGCACAGTGAAGCTCCAACATCCAACTGTATGAACAAGCAATACTTTGAAATGCAAAAGTGTGTGTGTGTGTGTGTGTGTGTGTGTGTGTGTGTGTGTGTGTGTGTGTGTGTGTGTGTGTGTGTGTGTGTGTGTCTCTTTAATCAACTCCTCACAGCTCCTCATAACTGTTCAGAAACTAGACAAAAGTTAAACAAGTACAAACCACTGTCTCTGTCATGACGAATACAGTCGCTGCTTTAATTCTGTCTTTAGGACGTTGTTGTGAGTGTGGACGGAGCAGCTACAACGTTGGTTTGCCTGATCGATCCAATCTCCATTCACAAAACGCGCATTTTAAAAGGTTTTGCATTCCGTCTTGTCTGCATACTTGTCAAAGCATTAAAGCATGGTTTTTACTAACCGTTATCAGTATTTAGTTACTTCGGCATCATTTTGAAACGTGTATTACAATTAAATCACGGTAACATAGGTTAATTTGGTCGTAGTTGGTTTCCACCACAGTATTACATGGATATAAGCCCCGCCCCCTCTCCAGCGCATCCTGTTTGAATGACAGGAGTAAACACAGCTGACAGCCGGGGTGAAACTCCAGCGGTTAGAGCAATGCGAATATTCGCATCGCGTTCGTTGTGAACGCCGCATAATGCCATTCAGAAACCACTGTTCTGACGCTTTTAAAGCAACTTTTAACAGTGTGAGGGGCCCAAAGGCCATGGTGGCCGTAGGACGTACAATTATTTGTGGGGCATAACGGCCAGACCGAGGGGCTACGACGACCGAGGGGCCATGACGGCCATGGCCCCCGTGAAAATCCCACCCTGACAAGGAGTCCTTGCCAGCTGACAGCCCACACAGCCCACCACCATGACCTGTTGCCCCTTTGCCACTTCTATATTTAAGGCTAAACATTCAAATTGCTTACTGATAGATTTGGAAACCAACGTGGTTACACTGAACTTATTCTTAACATAAATGGCAACGCCACCACCTTTATTAGGCCGGTCGGAACGATACACATTATAACCATTTAAGGCAATGTCAGAGGCCAAAATAGATTTATTTAGCCATGTTTCTGATAAAACAATGACGTCAGCATTAGTCGAGCTCGCCCAGATGCGGACAAAATCGAGTTTACCTAACAGACTGCGCACATTCAAGTGGATGAAACCCAACCCAGACCTAGCTTTAAAATCAGCAGGAGTAGCGATCTGACTACTACTACTGGGCGGACCAGGGTTTGGTTGTACATTTCCTGACAGTAATAGCAACAAAAAAAACAGGCATATTTTCCTCTTAAACGACACACATACATTGTCATCTACTTTAGAAACACCGGAAAAGTGTGCGAATGAGATTTGAGCTTAAGAAGCATTCCTGAACAACCATCATTGCAGGAAAACAAAAAAGACAAACATATTTTGTCGAGCAGATTGTCTGTGACAAGGTAACCGATAATTGTTTGTGCAACACATCCGAACCTTTGCAGGGGATGCCCACTGCGGGTGGCAGAACAGACCTGAATCCAGTTGACTTCTCAGAATGACTAGAGATCTTCTCATAGTCCAAAACAGTTAACAGACACAGCAGAATCCCGATATGGGCCATTTTCCCAGACCAGCACACAGTATCCGCGATGTTCCTGGAGCAAAATCAGCACAGCAGCAAAGGACAGGCGAAAACAGCAGCGTGGAAGTGCTCCAGTCCCTCCGTGGTATCCCCGGGGTGAAAGCAGGCCTCTGCAACAGCAGAACCAGGACAGGTGGAAAGCAGGCCCCAGCCGTGGTAAAATCCTCTCGCCAAGCCAGAAGCGTGGATCCACTCCGTCTCTCCGCGACGACTCCGGGGTAAAAACCTCTCCAGTACAGCCGTACTCTACAGGTGGGAGCAGGCCTCCGTAGATCGCAGATCGCAGGCAGCAACAGGTGGAGCCACTCCGTCTCTTCGCGACGAGCAGGCCTCCGTAAATCGCAGATCGCAGGCAGCAACAGGTGGAGCCGCTCCGTCTCTTCGTGACGTCTCCGGAGGAAAAACACCTCAGTACAGCCGTACTCGACAGGTGGGAGTAGGCCTCCGCAGATCGCAGACAACTAAAACTACTAGGAGGGATGGCTAAAAGTTTGTAAGCAGGAGAGCTAGATGCTAACAGATGCTAACAGGTAGTGCGAGCCTGTAGAAATTGCGACTGCCTCCAATGATCAGAAAACACACCAATGCTTCCCCTTCGTACGTATATCACACGGTGGTAGGAATTGAGCCCGGCGCACTCTGTATTTGGTACTGTTGCAGAGTGTTCTGTATTGTGTATTGTTATTTTCTACCAGTAAAAACAGATTATTGTTTAACCTCTATCCTGGTGCTTTGAGTTCCTTCTTTTGTAATTTGACTAGCTCATCGGTCATCAAGGGACGCGCGGAGCAGAGGTGAACCTTCCACCACCGCCATCGGGTGGTGCTCCAACATTACCCAAGATCCTCAGCTATGGTTGAAGCTCGGTGATTGGATGTTTTAGCCGCAATGCACTTTGGGATATGGTGTTTATGCGATATGAAATCCGAAAACATTTAAAAGAAAAAAGAAAATAATACTTTATTCCAAGTGTACTTGCTTTTCTCTTTGAAAGTCATCACATAACGGCATTGCAATACACGGTTCGGCTGCATTACATATTCTGCCTTAGTTCTTTATTTATAGAGCCCTGATTAGAAGACTTCTAGACAAACTCGGAGAACTGCCACCGAAATTGAATATGTGACGTGGATTATAAATATATCAGCAATTAAACAACATCTTCAATTTCTCTTCACACAATACGTCTCCTTGCAGTATCAACATTAATTCGGCTGACTTTTATATTTGATCCTATTGGTAGATAAGTAGCCGTGCACAGCTGATAGACAGGGACTTGTAGTTTTTAAAGATATTATTGATTTTCTTTGAATTAAAGAATGTAAATAATGAGTTGAGAGAATAGTCAGGGGTTTTGGGTCATGGGAGACACATCTATGGATTCAGAATTTGAATAGGTTACCATTAAATTACGGATATACCTTTCTGTCTATGATGTTTTACAAATCAGATATTAATGTGTAGAAGTAAAACATGTCAAATAATATAGCAAAATCCTGTAAAATTATGTGAAAACATGAATAAAACTACACATCTTCAGATGTTATACATACATAAGTGTCCTACACAAATAATAAAAAGTATAATTTGTTGTGTTAACACTTTAAACTTCACAGTTTTTTAACCCGCACCGCCTAATGGTTAAAGCACGTTATTGAATTATTTTGTTGAATATGTTATATTTGATGAAAAAATATTAAGAGTACATACAAATAGGGGGAAAGTAGAAGGTCAATGATAGAAATATAAAGGCAAGGCAAGGCAAGGCAATTTTATTTAAATAGCACTTTGCAGCACGTGGCGATTGAAAGTGCTTTACAAAATAAAAACAAAAGACATTTAAGAACAAATACAGCATAAATACATAATTAAATGGCATTTAAAAACAGGCATAAAAAGCAAAGATAATGAAATTAAATAAATAAATAAACACAGCAGGTACAGAATACATGACTAAAAGGCATACTGTAGTGTGAGTATGAGGAGCTCAATTAAAAGCAGCGGCAAATAGATGCGTTTTTAGTCTGGATTTGAAAATCGGAAGTGTTTCAGCGGACGTGCACGATTTGGGCAGTTTGTTCCAGATTGTTGGGGCATAATAACTAAAAGCTGTTTTTCCATGTTTAGTTGTTATTGTCGGAACAGAGAGCAGACCCGACCCAGAAGACCTGAGACTCCTGTAAGTGATCTCTACAATAAAACAGTTTAGTGCCGGATGTACAAATATATTAATAGGAGGATGTGCAAAACAGAAAAACGAATTAACCTTTATATAAACATTAAAGAATACTTTAGGTTAAGGTCTTCTTTTAAATAAGAAAAAAGCTTTGGGGGTATCTACAGATAAATATTAAGCCTGACAAAGTACTTAACGTCTATTGCTTTCCTGCAATGTAAACTATGTTGAAGCACTTATTTTAACTGATATTATACATATGAATTATACTCTTATAAGATGTATGTAGATAGTATAAGAACTGTGCAGAATATGAAAGTTTAATGGTGGAGGTATGTGAGCGTCCATTCCCATTGGATAACGGAGGATTTTACACCCGGAAGTAAGTATTCTCTTTACTGTCGATTGATTTTACAGTGATATCTGCACTACTCATCAACTCAAGAACATCAGATTATCCTTGTTAATTACACAACATTGATTGGTTTAAATTGTGTAAAATGCTTTTGTAATTTTCCCCTTCGATTCGGAGAAACAAATATTTTTTCGGAGTTTAGGATGGCAGATCAATGTTGTGCAATTAACAAGGATAATCTGGTGTTTTTGAGTTGATGAGTAATGCAGAGATCACTGTAAAATCAATCGACAGTAAAGAGAATACTTACTTCCTGGTGTAAAATCCTCCGTTATCCAATGGGAATGGACGCTCACATTGCCTTTAAATTCCGCCGACATGGACCAATGCGGTGCTTCCCTGAGCGTCAAATACCGCCGCCGATGGGAATACATTGCAATCAGTTGAAAGCTCTTTGCGTCCGTTTATGAAGCTGAAGGAGACTCGGCGCGTCACAACTGCATGCCATAGGACCCTGACCAAGCGTCGCTCCTGGACGTTCAGGGAGTGAGACTGTGTTGGTTGTGGATAGTCTGCCGTGGTTGCATTCCATTTCATAGAGCTGTTTGACGCTCAGCGTAACCTTGGCACACTGCCACTCCAACATCCAATCACAGAGCTGAAGATTAATCACGTGGTTTGTCAAGCAAGGGGACTGTAGTCCCAAACGATAGCTGAGGATTATGGGTAGTATAGTGTCTTTGGCCATTCTAAACTCATAAAAAAACTATTTGTTTCTCCGAATCGAAGGGGGAAAACACAAAAGCATTGTACACAATTTAAACCAATCAATGTTGTGTAATTAACAAGGATAAACCGATGGTTTTAGTTGATGAGTACTGCAGATTACTATGCAAACTTCGAGACCGGAAATACTGTTTTCACCCCAAGCTGTAGCCTGGCAACGCAATTCTGTTGATAGTTATTTCATATCGCATTAACACCATATCCCACCGTGCATTGCGGCTAAAACATCCAATCACCGAGCTTCAACCATAGCTGAGGATCTTGGGTAATCAGTTCAGTGGGTGTGTATCGCCTACGTCTGTTTCCGGTAACTTTATTTTGAAATTCAGTTCCTGACGGATGGTAAAAAAAGCCCGATATTATTGAATTAAACAAATAAATAAAAACAAGGATAATTGTGTGTTATTGTTTAGTAAATAACAGTGTGTTACTTAGAAAAGAATAACAAATTAGAAGGAAAAAAAGATTGAAAAAATACAGATTTCAGTATTCCGAGCCCCATTTATTTTCCTCACGGACGGCAAAAAAGTCTGACATTATACGATTTAAAATAAAAACAATAATCGTGGCTTGATATTGATAAAGAAAATGTTTTTATGAACCACACAGCTTCTGGTCTTCCAAGACCTGACCGGACAAAAAGAGGTGGTGCAGGCACGAAACATACTACCAATAGAAATACATTGCTTTTAAAATCGTTCTGTGTGACACAATAAAAAGGGGGAAATCGTGTTGGTGAACACAAATCCATAGATTAAATGTTGTGACTATAACACGAAAAGCCGTGAGATGGGAGTCTTCTCTTACATTTGTCAAATACACGAGAGAATACCCTCCTCCAGAATAAAAAAAATTATACGATTCTAAGATTATTACATTTCTTGCCAAGAATTATCTACCTAGATTGACATCACCCTCCTCTATTTGTGTTAAATACCAAGCTACAGCTAGCAGCCAGCTTGTTAGCCTAGCATGAAGACTGGAAGCAGTAGCATAGCCTAGGCCGAGCTAGCTTAGCTCTGTCCAAATATACAGTAAATAAATTAAGCTCAATAGTTATATAGCGCCTGTTTAATCTAGGTAAGAACATAAGTGTAACATTTTATTACTGGTAAATAAACAGAGGTTGTCTGCCCTTTTTTCGACTCTAGCTCTTTATGCTAAGCTAAGGTATAGCTTACCTGGCTGTAGCTTCATATATTAGAGTGGTACAAATCTAATCAAGAAGATCTGCAAGAACAAGCTTTCCAAAATACAAACAAATGATTTAGAATCTTACTTTTATAGTAAGATTTTCTTGCTTTCTTACTTTTAAATTGTTAGTCTAATCTGTTTGCTCTCTCTTGACTTTTATTCATCCAAATTCTGTCAACAGCAATGACGAAAGTTCTGATTGGTATTCAAATGGTGTGTCACTTATTGTTTCTAAAGCAGTAATCTGCTATAATTTTTGTTTCATGACATTAAGCAGTTTAGCACATTTAGAAAAAACAACATAGGGTACAATTTGTTTGTTGTTGCCAGAATACATTTGATCATGTGTTTAAAAAAGACTCCAATCCTCCACAGTGAAACACGTTTTTCTTTTATTCCTCTCAGTTCTATACATCTCTGTTCCTGGATCCAGAGTGAGCAGTAAATCCCGGCAGAGACTCTGACAGTTCATCTGGTGTGGATCTGTGGATAATTATCTGTGTCTGTACACGAGGAAGACACCTCGGAGCTGTAAAGACCTGCAGGGAAACAGGCCAGAATAGAGAAGCCAGCCTGATAAAATCCCCTGACAATTATGTTTATAATGTGTGCGGGGTAGGCTACAAGTCCACGCTTATTTCCTGGTCCTGATGTTAAACCAACAAAGGTGAGGGGAAGGCTAAGTGCTTGAATGGGCATGCTGACTGTCTGACTCAGAAATAATTACTGCAACATTTACTGGGTTGATGAAAAGCAACACTTCTTGTATCGAATATATTCCAAGGCCAGGGGGTGAAAAGGCCACATACTGAGCTAATTGTCAAGAAAATCACAATGTTTGAGCCCCAGTGTGTGTCTGTGCATTTCCATAAAGCTGTTTGTTTGTGCTGTAGAAACCAGTTCCGTAACTTAATAACAAGTGTATGTGTGAGGTGTGTAGTGTTGGGTTGCCCCGCTGTCTTGGGAAAGCGTTATGTTTCCATCTTCTCCAGGAATCCGAGAGTTCAGCTTGGTGAGCACGTGGACAGTTAGCCGGGAGAAAAAGCATGCGATTGGCTTGTAGAGTGAAAAGCATCTCAACAGCAGCAACTTGGGTGACAGTGTACAGTTCTCCCTCTGCACAGTTGAATGCACCACTTCAATACTTGAAAGTGTGCTGCTAATGTATCGTAATTGCCAGCCTGTGTATGCATGCATCTAAGAATGGGGGATTTTCCAGTTGTTATAGCAGCTTAAACCCCATTTTACGGGCAGGGTGAAGTCACTCTCAGGTGTTTTGTTAAAGGTGTCTTTGCTTGTGTTTGTGAACATGTATCCATGCAGTAACAGTAGCCCTCTCTGTGTGACTGGAGCAGGTTTAAGCTGCTGGGCCGGTCCTCAGGTGAGCCACCGAGGCAGGAGGGGTAAGGCGATCCACCTGAGAACTGCCCAGGGAATTGTGGGACATTGTACTGAGGAGAAAGGCAGGGGCCCTCCAGCGTGTGTCTGCTGAATAAGAGCCACTTGTGCCATTTTACACAAAACACAATGACACCACCACAGGATGAACAAATCAAATCAACAGGCTATTATTTTCCGTCTTTTCGTTGATCTTGTGTACAAATACCTGCAATTATGACTTCCCAACCCACCTGTTAAACAATACCAAGAAAGCCAATGAACACCACACACCAGTTTTCCTGTCCATGAAAAGACGTGGCCTTGAAAATCTATATTCTAGCTCGGTGTATTACTTTTTCTGTGTTTGGAGTAAACACAATAGATCTTTGTGTATCAGAATACAGAACAAAAGAGAAGGTACTGCAACCTCAAGATGCAATTAAGTTGTTTTGTTCTATTTACCTGAATTTAGTCTCTTTCCATAGAGACTACTTTTAATTTGTCTAATTTTCAGCCTAGCAAACTTAATGACATGTTTGCTGTGGGTGGCCCCGTTCAGGCCTCACAATGGCTTTAATTAAAATAATGTTTACCCTTACAGAAAGACAAAAGGTAAGAATGTGAGATTTAAGAAGAGAATGAGGGACACACCTCAGGTAAACATATTTCTATATAGTATCAGCTGGGTATTCTCACGGTGTATGTCTGGGAAATAAAAGTGAGAGAAGCAGGGAGGGTGGAAGACTACACAGCCATAGGCGAGCACATTCTGCACTATTGAATTTCATATGTTTCCATTTCACATTCATGCACACTCAGAAGTGCCTCACATGCATTTTTGGTCCGTCTTGTCGAGACTCTTTCAGGTGTCAGGAGAAATGCTTGCTGTGATGATTTACAATGGGTTTATGAAAGACAGCTATCAGCGGCTTGGGAAAGAGTAGAGGGGCGTGTGTGTGTAGGTGAGGGGGGGTCTGAGGGCAAGACTAGACAGATGTGGGCTAAGGGGGAGAGGGAGTATGTTAAAATACAACTTTGTTGAGTTTCCAAACACACGTTGCCTCCACCATTACACACCTCATGATGCTCCGCTATAGGGTAAAGATGGTGGAGGGGGGCACACCTTCGTTCTACACACACTGACTTTTGTTAGACGCTCCCTTACTGTGCAAAGTGCCTGTCACTCACATATACACATAGCAGAAAGCGTACAAGATAGAGGGGGGTTAATATGCTGTCAATCTCCCCTCTGACCTCTCCTGCACATTCCTCCCCTTCTTTGCTTATTAGTCGTATATTAGCTTTTACCATTTGTCTCTGCCCCCCCGCCACCACCCCCCGACCCCCTGACAGGCTGTGTGTTGTCATACGGGTGCTGTGGACGGCCACATGAAAACATTTGAGTGGTAGGCACAAAGGTAGCTCTGTTTTTCCAGATGCAAGGCAGCCGTGCAGATTGAAGCGTTGGTTAGGACTGTGACAGCAAAAATACTCTTGAGAGCAGGATGCGTGTGTGTGTGTGTCCTTCCTAGCCCAAATCCAAGCCAGTCAACACCTGAAGCTTATTAAACATAAATCTATGCAGCACCATTGAAGAAACTTGAAGCCCATATTGACTTTTAGGGGGAGCTTCATAAATCTTTTTGCTTCTCTCTTTCTTTTCGCGTCAACATTCCTTTCATATCCCACAGAATGTTGTTTCAAAATGAAAACATTTGCCAGTCGGCTGTTGACAAGATATTGAAAGTTTAGATGCGTGCTAACATTCAGAGGAACAGAAAATCGTATAAATATGGATTCTGTGGTGAAATTGAATCTGTTAAAAGTGGAAGGGGCACAGAGTACTTTATGGAGAAAATATAAATCTGTTCATTTTCAAGGAATGTTTGCAAGATCTGTTCTTATCGCACTGATGAAAGGGACTAGTGTACAAGGGGATTTACCCATAAACTACCAGATGATGTTTCCCTTCAGAACATTTTACTGACTGTCACAAATATATGTTGCCCAAAATAAAAATAAATAGTAACTTAAACCATTATCTGATTTTTCTGAGTAACCATTATTAAGAAATATTTGATTCCTTGATCTCATACTCTCAAGGAACTGCACTACTTCTAACCTCTCTGTAAACCTGCTCCACACATCCGATCACTTCTTCATTTCATTCTCTCTACCCCTTTCCAAACATAACAAACTAATCTCTTCTCATCCTGCACCTGTCCGCCGTAACCTTCGTTCCCTCTCCCCCTCTACCTTTGCCTCATCGGTGCTCTCAGCCCTCCCTTCCTCTGACTCGTTCCAACTTCTGCCTCCAAACTCTGCTGCAGAAACTCTCCTCTCTACTCTCTCATCCTCTCTGGACACTCTCTGTCCTCTCACATCTCGGCAGGCTCGTCAGTCCCCTCCTGCTCCCTGGCTAAATGACGCACTGCGTGCTAATAGAACCATCCTTAGGGCAACAGAGCGGAAACGGTGGAAATCCAAACACCATGACGACCTCCTAACCTATCAGGCTCTCCTCTCCTCTTTCTCTGCTTCGATCTCTCAGGCAAAAAGCACTTTCTTTCAAGATAAGATCCAATCTTCCTATTCCAATCCCAAAAAACTATTTTCCATCTTCTCCACCCTCTTGGACCCCCCCAAAGCCCTTCCCCCTCCTCCCTTCTGTCAAGCGACTTTGTTAACTTAAAAGGTTGATGATATTCGCTCTTATTTTTCTGACTTACCTTTACTCACCGCTGGGTCACCAGACCCACCGTTCACCCACACACTAACCTCCTTTTCCCCTCTCTCTCCAAGTGAGGTTCTTACCCTCATTACCTCTGCCCGCCCTACCACCTGTCCTCTGGACCCTATCCCCTCAAACCTCCTTCAGACTATCGCTCCTGATATTCTACCGTTTCTCACCCATTTCATCAACCCTTCTCTAACTTCTGGTCACTTTCCAAACAGTCTTAAGGAGGCAAGAGTAAACCCTCTCCTAAAGAAACCCACTCTCAACCCGTCAGATGTTATAAACTACAGGCCTGTCTCTCTACTCCCGTTCCTGTCTAAAACACTTGAACGCGCTGTCTTTAAACAACTCTCCTGTTATCTCCATCAGAACAACCTTCTGGATCCGCACCAGTCTGGTTTCAAGGCAGGTCACTCTACAGAAACTGTTCTCCTTGCTGTCTCTGAGGAACTGCACACTGCCAAAAGCAGCATCCCTCTCCTCTGTCATCATCCTGTTGGACCTGACATACATCCTTAGCCTGGACCAAAGCCCCTGAACATCACTGCAGCACTTTGCCAGCTTTTAATTGGCTTATTCACTCAACCTGTGTGGGCATAATCAGTGCTTCTTTAATGACAAAGAAATACATGGTCATGTTTTCTTCACTAGTCAGTCTGTGGGTGTTTCTCAATGTCGAGGAAAGCTGCTCCAGAGCCACTATTTCAAGGATACTACGTAATCGAGTCCCGCCGAAGGACTGTTTCAATGTCCAGGATACTTGGAATTCTACGGAGACCGGCGTACTTCGTTGCAGGAAATTTCGAGGCTGCACATGTGTCGACTCCGCGGTCTTAAAATCCCCACAATGCTTTGCGCACGGACCAATTTCCAAATCTTTGGTGGAAATCGCGCTCCATTTAAGGTGGGACCTCGCATATGATGCACACCTGCACACCTGTTAGCCTGTTCCACAATTCTTCGTTTTCCGAGGCTAGGAAGGATCCTTCACCCTGTATCTTAATAATGGTGCCTTCTCTTCAGGAGTGGATAACTCAGCTGGAATAGCTCATTTATGTGCTCAGACAATGTGTGTACTGTCATTTTTTTAAATGAATCACACTACGTTAGCAGTAAGGGGGACCAAAACAGTGAAGTTATGGATTCGACATTTAAAGAATGAGCTGAAACTCTTTATAAAACTATGAGCTACGCAAACAAGATGATACTTCTCTGTAGGCTCATCACTTTGTAATGGATGTTCAAGCGAGGTGAAGTGATTTTTTTAATAATTGTTTATGAACATTATGGGAAATCCAAACAGAGTAGCACATATGGCCCCATGTGTTTATTTTTTAATTTGTATTTAAATTGTAAACTCACAACGAATTGGATAATAAAATATAATTTACAAACACCCTCTAACCAAATTAAAATGCAATTAAATGTACTTCGAGAGACCTTAGTTTGGAAAACAATTGACAATTTTTCTTACTTCAATATCGCAAGCATTTTCTGAGCTGAACTTGTCGCAGTTCACCTTGTTCACTGAAAAGTACAGTGTACTGTGTTTTAGTGTTGCAGAAACAGCAACAGTTAATGTGTGAGGACATACACTATGATTGAAAAGGGTCAATTTAAACCAATGTGCTCTGAATATTGTGTTAATGTCAAAAAAGTATATACATGTATTGCATTACAGGCTGTACAGTGCTGTAGATTATCCTGTAACCTTGTATCTGCGAAATGCAAAGCAGTTACTGTAGAGGCACAGAGGTATTAAGAAAACTGCATACCGCTTTCAAATATGTTTAACCATCAATGTTTTTAGCTGACCTTCTGCTGGCACATCACTTATAGGAAAGGCATGGAAATGACGATGCTTAGAAGTATATATGCATGGTCCGAAAGACTCGAAAAAAAATTCTGTTCGGGCCAATGTAAATCATAATTTTAAAAGACTGCATGTGGCCACTACACAAAAATTGCTGCATTGTCCTGGGGCCTGAGACAGAGAAATATACACTATAATCATTTCATACAGTAACGTGATATCTCAATGGTGCAAACCCCTATGGCAACATCATCATTTCACACCACACAAGCATCTCTGCATTGAGTTGAAGTGCAAATGAGGACCAAAAGTATGAAAGTAGTAGCAGGAAAGACAGGGAGTGATGATTGGTGGGGGCCTGAAGGTGCATTTAGGTTACCTTTGATATGGATGCTGGGAAATGGAGAAAATCGATACCATGATTGCAAGTACACTAAAGTATTAAAATACTTACGAACATCTGGGTGCTATTCCCATCCAAGCAAGAGACACAGCAGCAGGATGTTCCAGACCGAGGGGGGACCCGGTTTGAATTTGCGGCTGCATCAACAGGCGGCCGCTGCCAGAGCCCTGAGCCTAGAGCCGCAGAGTTCACGACACGCTTCCCTCCCTGGAAAGAATGAGCGATACCTGCGTACAATCAAAACAAGGCAGCAGTTTGATGTGTGTTTATACGTGTGTGTGTGTGTGTGTGTGTGTGTGTGTGTGTGTGTGTGTGTGTGTGTGTGTGTGTGTGTGTGTGTGTGTGTGTGTACATGAAAGTGTCAGTGGGCAGGATTGGCAGCGGCTGCAGAAAAAGGGAATGGAGTAAAAGGAGAAGAGTGGAGGTGTTATAAACCGGGGACGTGCACAAAGGGCCCTCTGTGCAGGGGTGGCCGGTGGGTCACACACTCGCTTTCACGCACACATACACACACCTTCCTCAACCTGCTGCCCATGCCTCCCCCATGGGAACCTTCCATTCCGAAGCTGCCCAGCGTGAGTGGAGTGAGCTCATAACACGACAAATAAGGAAAAAGTGAGTGCAGAGAGAAAGATGGTGAGAGTGGAGGAGAGACATGAGAGGGAAAGAGGGGGGGAAATTCAGCAGCCTGTTGAATAAGGATTTCTTCTCTCCAGCGACAATGTCTCATTGTTTTTCAGATGAGGGCTGAGCGAGGGGGGGGGGGGGAACACTGGATTTGTGGAATGTGTGAGTCTTATTCATTACCACCATTTTCTCTTGTTTAAAAGATCCCATGTAATAATAGTGGTGCTCACAAACATAAATATTTCAGTGATTTCCTTTGGTAAGTGGAGCACTTACGACATCTACCCCCAACTAGGAAAAGAGACACAGAGGCTGTGTATGTCTGTGCGAGAGAGATGTGTGTGTTTATAGACTATGGCATGCATTTGTGTATTTGTGTGTCTGTGGCGCAGTGATGGTTTATACAAGAAACTGTACTCTTTACCTCCTGCAGAGCGCAGACCATCTGACAAGCTGGTTGGCACCCCATGGTAACTCCGCTGCTTATTGCCAAAGCTGGTGCTACCCCACAGTGCTGCCTAATGCTAATAAAAACCTGAATCAGTGAGCAAACAGGAGAAAATTATGGAAAGAGGGAACAAATCTTGTGTGAAAAATTCATTGGTCGCCAGTTGCTCGTTGTTTTTTCTTTAATTTTCTGTAACTGAATCCCTATAGCTGTATTGTTTTTTAGTGGCATTGTTGTTCAATGTGTGGGCCCCTCCAAAAACCACTCCAAAGTGAGACTCAAAATCCAAACATTATGGCTGGAGTCACACACCAAAGGGGACAAGCGTCCAGAAAGCAGTGTTGGCCTACTAAACAAACAAACAGTAGGCTACACAGCATAAACCGCAGGAGAGTGGGAGGCGGGCGTTAAGTTAGAATGTCTTTCAAATCTGCCTGTCAGGACAAGTCGGGCTGAGCCTGCCAGACTATTTTCCATATGGATCTCCTCTAACTCGTAAAGATTAACTATCTGATTCTCTCATGAGAATCAAGACAGCATGTTTTGTGATGGGAAACACACATGAGAGGTGAGATTAATGGAGCATTATCCAAAGACTGCAAAAATCAAAATAGTGCTCCATTTACGGGGCTCCTCTCCCGCCTCATTTTCCTCTCTTCCGATTCAGTATGCTTCCTTTCAAGAGAGGGGGGCATACATATTTACAGTAATTTGATGCATGCATGTAAGGACAAGACTTTCATCCGCATAACTCAAAAACAACCTCTATTAGGGGATAATGTAGTCAGCTACAGTAATCGTTGTGGAAATGGAAAATTCCAAACCCCCCATAACCCCCCCTTTCAAATAAAAAAATACATTTATGAATCAATTTAATGAATTAATTTAAGTCACATCCGCCCATTGTGTCGAGATTTATTTATGGTGAAGGTTAGATTTTGTTTAAATAGACGCAGGTGTAAATTCCTGGTCTTTGCGGAGTCTCAAGGGTAAAGGCATGCGTTTGCTTTTGGTTTAATCAGTTATTTTTCTGCATGAACACACCGTAGACTTGCTGGGTAGGTCTCGCTCCAGGACCGAGAGGCAAATTGCTTCATTGAAGTCTTAAATGAAGGTCGACCTTTGACCTTTTACCAAGACGTTGCCTCACTTTCGCCTGTGGTGCTTTGGATTCAAAGTGTTCAAAGTGAGATCTTGAGGAGAACTAGGAGACTGACACAAAACAGAGAGGTGAGAGAAAAATAACCAGCCTCTGATGTCTTACTTGATATGCAGCGCCTAATGTGTCAATGAAAACTACCTTGGCTATGAATCAATACTACATCACTGGGGTCTCTGGTGGGTCGGCAGCTCGGACCAAACATTTTGACATGAGGGGAGGAGACAGAGGGTATGTCGTTTGCATCTCGGAGAATGTTTCTCAGAGCTCCTGAATAGACCAAAACACACTCAGCTGTGGTAGACAAGCAGATGGTTGCCTTGGTTGATGATTGCTCGTGTGCCTCCATTGATTTCCTGTTGCAAGCTCGGACAGGAAGTGATCTGGTGATGCAGCCTTGGGACAGAGTTAGGGGCCTCTAACAGATTCTGACAATTCTGGACGAGGGATGATTCTGGCTCTCGTTTTATGACACCATTGACTTTGACCATTGCGTTTTATTACAAGTTGGGTGTTATTTTTGTAATTTGTGCCATTTTTCCTACTGGCTATTATAACACCAAGTTGATAGGGAGCACTGTGACTTGCAAGAAAGGGAAAGAAAATAAGCTCGGATAACCAGACAGGTTGAAAAAAAATGATGCAACTTTGATGAAACAAATTTAGAACATTATGTATAACAGGAGTTTAGGATGTCTGGCTTTATTCCCAGGACTCTTCACTTAATTTGGTGAGAATGTTATATTTACTGATAGGAATGATGGTCAAATCTACAAAAATAGGACACAGATTGTATAAAACTTAATAAAATGTTCCCTTATATGGGCTGGCAATATTCTGTATTCTTGTTAACGTCAACAAACTTTTCGACTGCCCGTGTTTGTGGCAACGCCCATTTGGACTTACTTAAGATGTAAATATATAATAACAATAATAATAATAATGGGTTTCATTTGTAACGCACTTCATATTTGAAGTCAAATCCCGAAGTGCTGCAAGCAGTGAGCATGGAACAATATAAAACAGCACACAACACGGTAGAATTAATAGTACAAAAATTACAAAAATAAATAAATAAAAGGTCTAGGAAAAGGCTCTATTGAATAGATGGGTTTTGAGGCCCATCTATATATAAAAATGGGTCATGAATATATCATTGTATTGTTTTACAAGGATACATTATTTATTTTATAAAACAGCTAGGCACTTTAGGTTTTAATAGTGCAAATATTGGGGGACTATTTTCCCCTGTACATTTTGTGCAGGAGGTCAAAAAATGTGGGATCGATTGAAATAAATAACAGTACACATATTGTGGCTTAAAGTGGTTTTAATAGTTTTTTTCGATAACAATGAAGGTAGCATGGAGTTATGGGGCTGTGAATACACTGACAATATTTGTTGGATAAAATCATTATTAGTTTTTTTATGGGATTTGTTGACAATAACAACAATTATCACATGATGTTTATGCATTTCTCACTACTCTGTCTCAAAGAAAACTCGCCAATTGCACTTCTAAAGAAGAGAGAACTATCTGTAAGCCGATAAATCACCCTGTCTCTCTGCAGACACGTTTAGTCATAAG
Organism: Gymnodraco acuticeps; assembly: GCF_902827175.1. Classification (NCBI taxonomy): domain Eukaryota; kingdom Metazoa; phylum Chordata; class Actinopteri; order Perciformes; family Bathydraconidae; genus Gymnodraco; species Gymnodraco acuticeps. The sequence goes on from NW_022989861.1 coordinate 1,325,060, forward strand.
TCATTCCAATAAACCTGACTGGGCTGCTGGAAGAAGACGCTCCTAATCGTGGCTCTGTGAGCTGAAGCTCAGCCTCTGTCTCACACCTGGACCAGCTCCAGGGCCCTGCTTTAAAAGCTGTCAGTCAAAAGCTTAAGCTCCTGTGTTGTTGCTTGGGGCACCACTTAACCCGCCCTCCATCAACTGCACCTGACTGAGCTTGTGCTGGGATGTCATCTCACCTCTGGGGGAAACTGCACCAGCTCACCCTGTACCTGCTGCCATGTGTGCCCGTCACTGTGTCACAGGGAGAGATGGGAACATTGCCGTTATGATTTGTGAGGGAAATAGTTGGATGTTAGAGTGGGAAAACACTATTAGATATAGCAACGCCTTGCAGATATCTCCATGCACTCCCATTGCCCTCGCAGATCTTGGCAGCCTGCAGTGAGGTGAGATACCAAAAGAAAATAAAACACGGGCCTTACAGTGCTGGACCAGAGCCCCTCTCACACAGTCTGTACACTGTGTGTGCTGCCAGAGCAAACATGGTGGCTGTTATTGTAGAGGACAATTACATACAGTTGAGAAGTATATTCCTCAGCCAGCGCCGGCCTGTTTCAAAACCCACTGTGAATAGAAGAATAAACACTGGGAGGAGCGCTCTCTATCCCACACACACTCAGAAGTACACACCAAAAGAAAAGATGTAGGCCACACACACACAAGTGGATATGTGCATTTAACTTCAGCAGAGCGTGAACTCCCAGGCATCCATTTTCACAGAGCCTGACTGTTCGTTTAGTGACCCGGCTGTCCGCCGTCCAAATGCCACAATTATGTGCAATTTATGCTCTGACAAAATGGATCACTTCCCCGGTAAATGAAATTCCCCATTACGAAGAGCAACAAGGGCAAGGGGATAAGGGTAGGAATACTTTCTTTGGTATGGGACAACACAGGGTACGGTGCATGCCAAGAGCCGCCCTATTCCCAGAAATAAAGCTACCAAGGATCGGGTGATTTTAAGGGATTTTATTTAGTTCCTTAAAAAGAAGAGTTAAGCTCAAGAGGATGATAGTAGAGGAGGTTCTTCGATGAGAGGGCAGAAAGGCTCATTAGGAAAGCCTTGCTCTCGATCTCGGAGAGTCATAGCTAATATCTCAACAAGAGACTTGAACGGCTTTCTCTTAATGAGCGATGAGAAATTAAAAGCCTGGAAATCCAATGCTCTGCTCTGATTCGACTCCATTTCAACTCACTTCTTAGATATCCATTAATCATGTTAATGAGCCTGAAGAAAGAGGCCAAAACAAGAGATCACCGAGACAATGTTTTGCAAATGTTGTTGTGGGTTATAAAGAGCTCTGGCTCCTCTCCAGGAACAGGAAACCATAAAAAGTGTATCTGGTTGACTCAATCAGTTTTATGTTGACATTGCAAACTCAAACTCAAGTACTGAGGCTATTGTTTCGAAGCACTAGTGAATGTATATCGGATTTCTTCATAATGTCAATGTGTTGCAGGGATCACCAACTACATTTGTCCAAGGGCCAAAATGTATCCAATAGACACTATCGCGGGCCAGCGATTTTTATATAGCCCAACATTTTGAAGTTGTTGACCAGACACACACACACACACACACACACACACACACACACACACACACACACACACACACACACACACACACACACACACACACACACACACACACACACACACACACACACACACACACACACACACACACACACACACACACACACACACACACACACACACACACACCACACACACACACACACACACACACACACACACACACACACACACACACACATATACACACACACACACACACACACACACACACACACACACACACACCCCGCATAAAGCTTAGCAGACTATTCACGCTAACGAAGGATCACTTCTAGGCAGGGTTACTTTGTAAATGTAATCAGTTACTGAATACAGAATACATGCTCTGAAAGTAATCAGAATACAGTTACAGTTACATGTCTTAAAAAACGTATTCAGATTACTTTTAGAATACTTTCTTTTTCCATAACAGATGGGTATGTTTTGGTGAACAGGAGACACTTGTTTTATTGTTTTAATGGCTTATCAAGAACTCAAACACAACATCTTGGTGTCATTCTGGACAGCTCCCTCTCATCTGCACCCCACATAAAAAAACATCACCCGGACTGCATTCTTTGTACTGTCTTAAAACCTTTCCTTGGAATATGTTATGAATTGTAAGGTGTCCTTGGGTGCTTTGAAAGGCGCCCCTAAATAGAATGAATTATCATTATTATTTATTATCTGAAATGATGTAATAACTTGTTCCAGTCACTTGCCATGCATTCAGCAGCAGGCCATTCACTTTGATTTGATCCCGTTATGAAATGTCATAATTTCGACAATAAAGAAATGCTACATAAACGTTATCTTGCACATTTTATCTAACCATCTCCGTTTCTAACTTTCAATATATTTTAAAAGAGATCTCTCTCTCTCTCATCTGCGAGCGGGGGCGGGGCCTCACAGACACGCTGCATCTCTCTCGCTCACAGACATGCTGCAGCGCTGTGCAGTGTGCACACCAGTGGCGGCGCTAGGGGGTGGCTACTTGGGCTCAAGCCCCGGATGTTTTCTGAAAAGCCCCGGATGTTTCACTTAAAAAAAAAAATGAAAAAAAAGATTTTTTTTTGAAAATGTCTTGGGAGTAATGTGCAGTACCGGAGTCCACCAGAGAGGCAGCCACTGCGGGACATTAGCCTGCGTACTGCGTAGCCTTCCCTGCCCTGAAGAAGAAGTGATCCTTCCTAGTGCCTGACGAGTTTTAAGCTAATAGCCTATAAAGTTATGGATATTAGAAAGTTATTTTCATCGAAGCAGGCGCCACAAGCTGCAGCAGCAGCAGCAGTATCAGCAGCTGACAATAATGTCATCACCAGCAGTGTCCCGCAGCTCCTGCCTCTCTGTTGGATTCTGTCGCAGCGGGGCTACTGCTGTGGTGCGGAGCGCACAAAACACAACTCTTCACAACGAAAGATCACTTCTTCTTCAAGGCAGGGAAGGTTTCGCAGTACGCAGTCTACTGTCCCGCAGCTTCTGCCTCTCTGTTGGACTCCGATACTGCACACAGTGGTTACTGCTCCGCCAGCGCCACAGTCACCCCCGTCGTGCGGGCCGGATGATAATGTCTGGCGGGCCGGATGTGGCCGGTCACTGTGTTAGAGTGTTATTAATGACAAATATAACTGTTACACTCAAAAGTCATTTTTTTACAAGGTGCTCATGCCCTTCAGATGCATAACTTGATCCCAGATCATCTTGATTTACCTTTCATCATGCAAACGTTGTCCTTGTTAGGACACGTCTGCTTTCAGTATGTTCTTGGATGTATGAAAATGTACACAGACATGCATAGAGATGTAAGTCTAACAGGAGAATTCCATCCTTGGACTCCCTTGAAGTGTCGTAAGTAATCAATCTTAAGCTCAGCGCAATGTGGGACGTGTTGCACTTTACTTTTCAAGTGTTCTCACTTTCCTTCGCCCTGCCTCATCTACAGTACATCTGCTGCTGGTTTTTTTTTTTCTTTCCAACATGTCCAAGAATTACAAACTCAGTTTGTGTTTGAATAGGTTGACTTTATAAGTGCAGACAGAAGAAGCAACGGGGGATTGTAATAGCATAGCACTATTGAAACGATGAGCTATCCCAGAAAAAAACTCAGTCTAAACATCAGTTAGTCTAGTGTGGGTCGATACCTTAACAATTTTGGATTCTCTCCAAATAATATATTTATTTTACTGCCAGAGTCTAAAGTTCATTCTCCTTTTACCTCTGCTTTGGTCTCCACCAACTTGTGAGGGAAATACCTGGCTTTTTATTCGCTAAGCTGTGCCTCTACTGTGACATGTCTCCATGCTTTAATGTTCAAAAAGCTCTTTAGTTTTCTCATACTGCCTGTGCTGCAGCACCTCTTTTCACCCTCTGTGTGAAACCAGAGCCCAGTCTGCTCTGATTGGGTAGCTGGCCGTCTCTGTAATGATTGGTCAACTGCTTAGAGATGTTGTGGAAATCTCCCTGTGACAAAGGTAACTTCGTCACTGTGGACTGATGGCTTCGGGCCTTGTAATATTGCACATGTGGTTTAGTTTGAAAGTGTTTCCCCTCCCGTTTTGTCTGTGGCTGGTGATTGTGTTCACCTGGTGCCCTGTGTTGTCTCCTCCCCCGTCACCTGTGTCTTGTTGATTGATTAGTGTGTGTGTATTTAGGCTCTGTTTCCCTGTCTGTGTTGGTTGGTAGTGTGTGTGAGATCCTTGTGGCTGGTGACTGTGCTCACGTGAACAGCGAGATTGAGGCTGTGTCATGTGCCCGTGAGTAATAAATGCCCACACCGGGTTGTATTTGGGACGTTTTGCCTCTGCCTCCTTGCTTGGTCGGGCCGCTCAACAGTCAGCTTCACACTCCCTCTTCTTACATGATATATGTCCATTTACATGCACAGAAAACCCATATACTGTATAACACACCACAAAAAAGGGAAAAACACAAAAAGCATAAAAGGGCTTCTTATAGGATACATTTTTAATTTGTAATAAAACATCAGTGTGATAATATCACACCTAATTTTCAGTTTCAAAGGATTAAAGGTTGATAAAGACAAGAAAATAAATGCAAGTATTCATATTCATTCCATCAACAGCACTACTGCAAACACACCTGAGTGAGCACAATCATGCATACTGTACACACATGCACGTGGGTTCCCAAGGTCACCTGTGTATAACAGATTAAGGGTATAAATGGCTGCTGTGTGTAGCTCTAATGACTGATCTGTCATCAGTTTTCATTAAGTGCCCTGGGTTTACCAAGGTGAGACCGTTCTGTCTGCACAGTCTGGATGGAGACGCCAAGCTGCGGATTGCAGAGGGGAAAAGAGAAAGCTGGATTGTGACCTGAACTTCCAGTAACTGTTGCGTGTTTGGCATGTGCATGCAGAGCCGGTGACTCGGGTCGCTGGGCCTCTGTCCTAAGGCAAATTCCAGCAAAGCCATCATTTGGAAGAAAAATGACGTGCCTCATGAATTCCAGAGTAGTCTACAAGATATGTTGGTCGGGCAATCATATGCTTGTCTAATCAGGAGGAGGCGATCGCAAATAGGAAACCAGGTAGTACATACCTAACTATATTAACATGAAGAGAAGTATGGAAGCCCTTTGAGGCAAATGAGAGGGAAAAAAACTGTAAATTCAACCAAAAAAAAGATAGTCTCCTAGATCAGTGATTCTCAAATGGGGGTACGCGGACCCCTGGGGGTACGTTGGGGTACTGCAGGGGGTACGTGAGATTTAAAAAAAAAAATACCATGCATGATTACAATACAATACGTTAAATAGAAAACACAATTGTATATAAAATATTCCTAGAACCACCAAGGGTTCAAGATCCGTTCTTGTGCTTTTCTGGTACTTAACTGGTTGTTCTCTGTTTTTAATGTGTGTGGTCACGTTCTAGTCACTTTGCTCTGCGCTACTGCTTGTTACAGCTTGCCGTACTTTCCATTAACTGTTATTGCTCAGGTTAATTTCGCTCCCCTCCGACGTGAGCGTGAAGTATTGGTTATTGCCGGGCAGACAAGTGGGGATAGCTAAGAACCGGGTTTCGGTATTGAAAGCCGGCTCCGCTGCGGTGGAAACCGGAAGAACCAGAGCTAAATCAGGCTATAGCCCGGAACCACGCCGAGCGGGAAGCCAGTTGCAATATTAGATTATAACAAATAGACATTGAAATGGAATTGTGGTTAAAAACGTAGCAGCACTACAGCAGGGAACATGGACAACGGAGAAAAAAAGAGAGCCAAAATTGAGCCAACAAAATGCCGTCAATATCAGGAGGCGTATGCTTTGAGTTTGATGGGATCAACAAAATGTGTGCCCTGATGAACCTGGGGGCTGTGTTGTCTGGAACCTTGTGTTCCTGGTAGGGTCTCCCATGGCAAATTGGTCTCAGGCAAGGGGCCAGACTAAGATTGGTTCAAAAGACCTCATGAAAGAAAAACTAAGAAGTGAGGATACCCGGCCCGGAGGAAGCCTGGGGTCCCCTTCTGGAGCCAGGCCCAGAAGGAGGACTCGTCGGCGAGCGTCTGGTGGCCGGGCTTGCCACGGAGCCCGGCCGGGCCCAGCCCGAAAAGGCAACGTGGGCAACACCTCCGCTTCTCCGTCCCGCAGGCCCACCACCTACGGGAAACATCGATGGGGTCGGGTGCGCTGCCAGAAGGGTGGCAGTGAAAGCGGAGGGTCTCGACGGACCAGACCCGGGCGACAGAAGCTGGCTTTGGGGACGTGGAACGTCACCTCTCTGGGGGGGAAGGAGCCGGAGCTTGTGCGGTAGGTGGAGCGTTACCAGTTGGATCTGGTTGGGCTCACCTCTACGCACAGCGTCGGCTCTGGAACCTTACTTCTGGATAGGGGTTGGACTCTATTCTTCTCCGGAGTTGCTCAAGGTGTGAGGCGCCGGGCGGGTGTGGGGATACTCACAAGTCCCCGGTTAGGCGCTTCGTTGTTGGAGTTTACCCCAGTGGACGAGAGGGTCGCCTCCCTACGCCTGCGGGTTATGGGGGGGGAAACTCTGACTGTTGTGTGTGCTTATGCACCCAACAGCAGTTCAGAGTATACGGCCTTCTTGGGGACCCTGGAAAGAGTCCTGTATGGGGCTCCTGAAGGGGACTCTTTAATCTTGCTGGGAGACTTCAACGCACATGTGGGCAATGATGGAGACACTTGGAGGGGCGTGATTGGGAGGAACGGCCCCCCTGATCTGAACCGGAGTGGTGGTTTGTTACTGGACTTCTGTGCTAGTCATGGATTGGCCATAACAAACACCATGTTCGAACATAAGGATGCTCATAAGTGTACGTGGTACCAGAGCACCCTAGGCAGAAGGTCCATGATCGATTTCGTTATCGTATCATCGGACCTGAGGCCGTATGTTTTGGACACTCGGGTAAAGAGAGGGGCGGAGTTGTCAACTGATCACCATCTGGTGGTGAGTTGGGTCGAGTGGCGGGGGAAGCCTCTGGATAGACCTGGTAAGCCCAAACGTGTAGTTCGGGTGAACTGGGAACGTCTGGAGGAGGCCCAAGTTCAGGAGGCCTTCAACTCACACCTCCGGCGGAGCTTTTCGGGCATTCCTGTGGAGGTTGGGGACATTGAACCAGAGTGGTCGGTGTTCAAAGCCTCTATTGCCGAAGCCGCGGCGGGGAGCTGTGGTCTCAAGGTCCTAGGTGCCTCAAGGGGCGGTAACCCTCGAACCTCCTGGTGGACACCGGTGGTCAGGGAAGCCGTCCGACTGAAGAAGGAGGCCTTCAGGGATTTGTTATCCCGGGGGACTCCCGAGGCAGTTGCAAGGTACCGACAGGCCCGAAGGGCAGCAGCCTCATCCGTGGCCGAGGCAAAGCAGCGGGTGTGGGAGAAGTTCGGAGAAGACATGGAGAAGGACTTTCGGGCGGCACCAAAGTTGTTCTGGAAAACTGTCCGACACCTCAGGAGGGGGAAGCAGGGAACCATCCAAGCTGTGTACAGTAAGGATGGGACGTTGTTGACCTCAACTGATGGAGTGTTAGGGCGTTGGAAGGAACACTTTGAGGAACTCCTGAACCCGACAACTCCGCCCTCTATGTTAGAGGCAGAGCTGGAGTATGACGGGGGATCAACACCAATCTCCCGGGGGAGGTCACTGAGGTCGTCAAACAACTCCACAGTGGCAAAGCCCCGGGGGTGGATGAGATCCGCCCGGAAATGCTGAAGGCTCTGGGTGTTGAGGGACTGTCATGGTTGACACGTCTCATCAACGTTGCGTGGAAGTCGGAAACAGTACCGAAGGAGTGGCAGACCGGGGTGGTGGTCCCCCTTTTTAAAAAGGGGGATCAGAGGGTGTGTGCCAATTACAGAGGCATCACACTACTCAGCCTCCCCGGGAAAGTTTACTCTAAGGTACTCGAAAGGAGGGTCAGGCCGATTGTCGAACCTCAGATTGAGGAGGAACAATGCAGATTCCGTCCTGGTCGTGGAACGACGGATCAGCTTTTTACTCTCGCAGGGATCCTGGAGGGGGCCTGGGAATACGCTTATCCGGTCTACATGTGTTTTGTAGACTTGGAGAAGGCGTATGACCGAGTTCCCAGGGAGTTACTGTGGGAGGTGCTGCGGGAGTATGGGGTGAGGGGGTCTCTACTCAGGGCCATCCAATCTCTGTACTCCCAAAGCGAGAGCTGTGTCCGGGTCCTCGGCAGTAAGTCGGACCCATTTCCGGTGAGGGTTGGCCTCCGCCAGGGCTGCGCTTTGTCACCAATCCTGTTTGTAATATACATGGATCGGATTTCGAGGCGTAGTCATGGGGGAGGGGGTCTGCAGTTCGGTGGACTAAGGATTGCACCACTGCTTTTTGCAGATGATGTGGTTCTAATGGCTTCATCGGTCTGCGACCTTCAGCACTCACTGGATCGGTTCGCAACCGAGTGTGAAGCGGCTGGGATGAGGATCAGCACCTCCAAATCTGAGGCCATGGTTCTCAGCAGGAAACCGATGGACTGTCCACTTCAAGTAGGGAATGAGTCCTTACCCCAAGTGAAGGAGTTCAAGTATCTCGGGGTCTTGTTCTCGAGTGAGGGAACAATGGAGCGTGAGATGGGCCGGAGAATCGGAGCAGCGGGAGCGGTACTGCAGTCGCTTTACCGCACCGTTGTGACGAAAAGGGAGCTGAGCCAGAAGGCAAAGCTCTCTGTCTACCGGGCCATTTTCGTTCCTACCCTCACCTATGGTCATGAAGGATGGGTCATGACCGAAAGAACGAGATCGCGGATACAAGCGGCCGAGATGGGTTTTCTCCGCAGGGTGGCTGGTGTCTCCCTTAGGGATAAGGTGAGAAGTTCGGTCATCAGGGAGGGACTCGGAGTTGAGCCGCTCCTCCTTCGCGTCGAAAGGAGCCAGTTGAGGTGGTTCGGGCACCTAGTTAGGATGCCACCTGGGCGCCTCCCTAGGGAGGTGTTCCAGGCACGTCCAGCTGGGAAGAGACCAAGGGGTAGACCTAGGACCAGGTGGAGGGATTATATCTCTTCGCTGGCCTGGGAGCGCCTTGGGATCCCCCAGTCAGAGCTGGTTGATGTCGCCAGGGAAAAGAAAGTTTGGGGCTCTCTGCTGGAACTGCTACCCCCGCGACCCGACCACGGATAAGCGGAAGAAGATGGATGGATGGATGGATGGGATCAACAAACGGCAACCCGCCCCAGGCATTGTGTTTTTTCTGTGGGGAGAAACTAGCCAACAGCTCGATGAAACCAGCGCACTTCCAGAGACATCTCAGCACCAAACACCTGTGTCATGTTGGTAAGTCACCGGAGTTTTTCAAGAGAAAACTTGCTGAGTACAGATCCTCGCAAGAGATGATGCGAAAAGCCTCCACAGCATCAGCCAAAGCACTGATGCATCGTATGTGGTGTCTCTTCTCATCGCTAAAGCCAAAAAGCCGTACACGATCGCTGAGGACCTAAAACTCCTAAATAGGGTCATTGCAGTGTTATTACAGTTTGTTTATAATTGCACATTTTACAACGTTTTTTAAAAAAAGAAGCTTTTCATGCATTGTGGTCACTACATTCGAGACTGCTAATTTAATGCTGTTTTCTTGTATATGCATGGGGTTTCGGATGCCCATCTCCCCCCTCAGTCACTAATCAACTGCCTACACGAAATTAAAACCTGGATGACCACCAACCTACTCAAACTAAACAGTGATAAAACTGAGCTCATGGTTGTGGCCCCCAAGGCACTGCTCGGGAAGGTTGGAGATCTGCTCCTCAACATCGACGGTTCCATCATCTCCCCATCCCTTCAGGTCCGCAACCTTGGTGTTGTCTTGGATTCAACCCTCTCATTTCAAAACCACATCAAATCCGTTTCAAAATCAGCCTTCTTCCACCTCAGAAATATTTCAAGACTCCGGCCATTACTGTCCAACTCTGTTGCAGAGAAGCTGATACATTGTTTTATTACCTCACGCCTGGACTATTGTAACGGACTCCTGTCCGGGGTTCCCAGCAAAACCCTGAACAGGCTCCAGTACATACAGAACTCAGCTGCCAGGGTTCTCACACGCACCAAGCCCTGGGAGCACATCACCCCCACTCTATATAACCTCCACTGGCTCCCGGTCAAGTCCCGCATCACCTCCAAACTCCTCCTCCTCACCTACAAATCCCTCCATGCCCTCTCCCATCAGTACCTCACAGATCTCCTCCACCCATACATCCCGTCCCGCACCCTTCGATCCTCAGAGTCCGGCCTGCTCTCCATTCCCCATTCACGCCTCCGCACCTTCGGGGACCGTGCCTTCAGTGTCGCTGCCCCCACTCTCTGGAACTCCCTCCCTGCAGAAATCCGCAACGCCCCTTCTCTCAACATTTTCAAATCAACCCTTAAAACTCATCTGTTCAACATCGCCTTCCAACAATAACTCACTCCCCCCCCAGTTACACTTCCATTTCTGCCCCCTGTTTTATGTTTATGTTTTTTATGTCTTGTCCTTGTATGTTTCTTTGTAAAGTGACCTTGAGGTTATGAAAGGCGCTATATAAATTCAAGTTATTATTATTATTATTATTATGGTATAGTTGCACATCATTTTATTATAATATTTGTGTATTGTATTTTATTGTTTTTGCATAATATATCATTTTGTTCTTTGGTTTGTTCAACATATATTACTTAAAGATCAAATGCAAAGCTTCCAAATATGCTACATTTTTACAGAAATGTTGTTTTTAAGACTGCCTGTATTTTTTATTTTATTTAAATCGAGATAATACACCCAAAAAAAAGCTTTTTATTGATCCAAAACTCGACCCAAAGCCGTCTGAATTTCTGACATGTAATTCCCAGCAGCCTCCGCGCGCGTGACGTAATAGTGGCCAAACAGTCTCTGGACCAAATATCCCGACTCGGCAGTCTCGGTCACATGTTTTTCAAAAAGAAAACTGAATTAACATGGGTTATTGTTGAGCTTTTTGTTGTACGAACGGTGCGGGATCTGGGAGAGTTTTACATGCATTTCCCAAAGTCCAAATCATCCGCAAAAAATGGATTTTTTTTGTGAATCGTGTTGGATGGCAACCGACAAAATGGAGCAAGTTGTGTTCTGACCACTTCGCGTGTGATGCATACGACGTTGATCCTGCTATCACGAAGTCTGTTGGTGGAGAAGCATTAATAGCACGTCGGAGGCTGAAACCCGGAGCCGTCCCCTCCATATTTCAGCACAAGAAACCACTGAAAGAACGAAAGAGCCGGGCGATGCAGAAACGCCAAAGAATTGAGGTAAACTACTTTTGATTAGATTTCAAAGCGCACGGAGCACAGCAGATAACGCAGATAACGGAATTGCAGTTTTATTGCTTATAGAGGTGGGCACCGTTAGATTCTGTGTCTTTACGATCATAAACAATGTGTTGGATGTGGAGCTAGGATAAGTAATAAGGCGCTAGGAGTGATTTCGGTGCAGTAATAGGTTAGCATTTTTCGCTCGGGGCTAATTCACTGTTAGCATTGTAGTTTATCTGCAGCTCATTCATCGCTCCTCCACTCATAACGGAAAAGTGTGAACAATATGCATTATGATATAGGGATTAAATCCACTATTATTCCTCCTGGCCCAATTACAAATGCCCCCCGCGCAATTAAAAGTGACTGTGAGCACTTAGAAAACCCAACATTCTTCCAACCACTTCATTAGGCCTATGCATCAAAAAAGCCCTCCGCCATGCTTTAATTTCTTTCAGCCGAGTGGGTGCTTATAGAGGTGGGCACCGTTAGATTCTGTGTCTTTACGATCATAAACAATGTGTTGGATGTGGAACTAGGATAAGTAATAAGGGAGCTAGGAGTAATTTCGGTGCAGTAATAGGTTAGCATTTTTCGCTCGGGGCTAATTCAGAGTCTCACTGTTAGCATTGTGTTTGGTTGTGATGGTTCCCAAATTACCCAGTGGTGAGTCCGCCTGGACTTTATTTTTCTAAACCTCTCTAAAAAGGTCAAACGTCACTTGTTTTGCATCAATCTTGATACAGGGTACTTATTATATGTTATAGTTTGGATTCCTAAAGCTTTTAGTCTATAGTCTACTCAGAATCAGACATGATAACAAAACTAAGTTATACTATCGGCGGAAGCAGCTGTGAGCGATAAGCCAAGGTTTGTTTGTTTGGCCACTGTGACGTCACGCGACGCCATCTTGCGGAGGAGCGGCTGAGAAAATAAATCGTCGGACTTGGTGTTGGGGGTTGAACAAAATAAATATTGCGCATTGCCAGACGCATATTATCTCCGATTTTAATACTGCAATATCTTAGATAGTGTTGTAGCTATATGATTTCGATTTTACTGGCAATTATTAAAAAAAACCTTTGCATTTGATCTTTAAACATTTTTTTTTTTTTAAATGTCGTTATGTTTTTTCATGCATAAAGATGAAAATATCCTTAGTTTGTTGTAATTCATGAAGGAGTTAATAAATCATACACTGATGGAACATCACTATATTGTAATTATTTATATAGGCTTTTTCTATCAAACATATTCGGGGTCGGTCAGGGGGTACTTGGCTGAGAAAATGTTTCAAAGGGGGTACATTACTGAAAAAAGTTTGAGAAGCACTGTCCCAGATTATCTTCAACATTCCTTAAAGAGTTTTCATCTGTAAAAAAAATGAAAAAAAGGTAGGCCTATACCTTGTTTAAAATGAAGTTTTGATACATTTTCTAAATTTATTTTCTAAGCAATTAAACTTATTTCCCACTTGTTCCTTACTCATGAACCACAGGAGAGAACTTAGAAAATGGATGAACAGAATACATCTTTCTCACTTTCTCTGCAAGGATTGCATAAGAAACTGAAAATGAAGAACACATTTATTTTCCTAAATTAGCCACTTCTTTTTCAAGTTCACATTTTTGTCTACTACCTGTTGGACATCAGTAGCGAGCCGAGGTCCTGGACAGGAACCAGAGCCTCGAGCTTGTCACCAGACAGAACACACAGCAACACGAGCAGATCTTTCTTCAAGGCCCAGGAACACTGCTGACAGTGTTTAGACAACTGCTCAAGTCTCTGTATCCCGCTGTAACTCACCCTGCCTCCTCTCCTCCTCCATCCTGCATCTCCAGGAAGACGGAAGGTAGATGCTGAGATGAGCGTCGGACACAGAAAAGAGGCTGTAAACACATAAAATAGATGCAAACAGAGTTTATTCTGACAATATATGGGAATGGGATCTTTTCAAAGTGAGTTTCAAAGTAAGAGTCCGGAAACGTTATTGTATTGTATGCAGAGAACTAAAAATCCTCTATACAGTCAAGGACATCTACAGATTATCTGCTCTAAACGGAGGCAGAGATGTTTTTTTCCCACAGCAAAAGATAGCAAGATAGCGTTAGTTTCGGTGAGATTTGAGGAGGGAGTTTCCTTTTTAATTAAACATTAATATTGCGGGCAAATATTCAACCTAAATGATTGATCTGGTTTATCACAGTTAAACAAACAGCACAGATAACCATCTGGAACAGAGACTATAATAAAATGCCCTTTCAACCTGACTTATAAATAGCCTTTGAATCAAATCCCTGAAACAGCCGAAAACAAGTCAGGGAAAACAACCAGAGTTAACATGGTTTCAGTTCCAGGAATAGGCTGTACCACAAGGTCCGGGATTGGATTTAGTGATAAGCCAGGCATATGAGCTGCATTCTCTATCTGCTCTGACCCGGCTGCATGTGAGCCGCAATAACAAAGGCGCTCAGCAGTGGGCCCCAGGGTCCGTTTACTCAGTGGTGTAATGTTTGTGCTCTCATGGCCCTCACAGCAGCCGAGCACAGCCCTTATCAGGGGCCCCGGCCTAGCCTGCCACGGCCCTCTGGAAGGCTGCGGCTACAACGTACTGTGTATTCTACCACTGCAAACAAGCCTTGCAAAAAGGAGAGAAAAAAAGCAAGCAAAAGGGGTGAGGAGCTAAAGAGAAGGATGAAAAACAGAGGGATCTAAAGCCTGGGGTCTTGGTTGCTTTCCATAAAGGGGCCTCCATCCCTGCTCCTCTGGAGGGAGAGAGGAGAGGAGGGTGGAGGGTCGGAGTGCATTCCTCTCCCTTCATGCCCTAGAGGGGTGTCGGCTTTGGCTGAGGAACGGGGGAATGAAGGCAGGCCTAAGCCCCTGCAGACACGCAGGCATCGGCTGGATAATGCTCAGCCAGCGAGACAGAATGGGTCCATCACTTTGTCCCAGACCAAAGTTTTGATTGACCAGAAGGTCTTCCAATATACACGGATATACTGTACAAAAGCAATCTCCATCGTGGGAATGAAAACACTGTGGTAATAAAAGCAAGAACGTGTTTAGAGAAAACATGTCCTGCTGCGAACTGAGGTGAACTCATTTCAGTTGTTTGGTGAGTCACAGTGCCAGTCCAGCCAGGGGAGAAAAGGAGCGTTCAATATGTTCCATCTTCGTTGCTGCTTTTCGGGATTTACCATTAACTGGCATGCTGGCATGGCCATTGTAATTTCCAGCTCTGTCTTTTCTCAAAACGCCTTAGGAGATAATGCTTTATGTCACTCTTTGACCAATATGGTCTATGGCATATAAATACCTCCAAACCACAGTAGGAAAGAAAAAACAAATGGTTTTCTGGACAAAAATCCCAGTAGACATTTGGAGAAATTATGTTCAAGTGACGACAATGCCACAAAAAGACTTCCTCATTCAAAGTGGAATCCAAATTTCCTCTGTAGAATTAGCTCCAGCTATGGGATCCCTGTGATTGTCAAAACCCACTGAATCTTCCCAAACCCACTGAAAAACCAGTTCCAGTTGGGAAACCATCCCACACCAAAAGAGGCCTTCCTTCCATCGTGCAGCCAACCCACCAACCCACCAACCCACCAACCCACAGCTCTCTCTGGTTTTCCCTAAAAAACCAACAGCGAAATAGGATGCAGGCCTGCAGACTGTTGTGGATTGCACCCATAAAAAGGAAAGACGTAAAGATGGAGTGCTCTTTTTGGTCCCCAAAGTGGAAGAATGTTAAGCATATCCCTAAGGAGATTAGGGGTCTCCTTGGTGTGGCACACAGCTTTCCCTCGATGTGCCAAAGGACCCGTGCAGATCAAAGCCACCTCGGACTTCCTCGTCATTAGCCGTGGCTTATCCCCAAATGCTTTCACCCTCTGATACTGACCCCCCTCATTATCCCAGCACACCCATCACTTCTGCTGGCTTTGGAAACAGAGTGCAGGGCTCTGGCACAGGATGTGACCCCCCTCTTAAAGACCCCCTTTCTCTCTTATTGAGAAAGTTACACTCACTCAGTCAAATTCAGATGTAAACAGCACCGGCACAGAGGGCCGTGCACATGCGTCAGAGTTTGACGGAAGTGATATGTCCATGCAGCACATTAAGAGTTTTACAGTCACCGTTGTGCGCTGGGTCCACACATTTTATAAGCAACATCTATTATCCAGAAATCAATAAATAATGTATTAACATGATTAATACCAAACACACTGACTTATGGAAAATATGATATGAGCTACAACAAACAGAAAGATGAAGCCTAAAAGAGAAAGTGTTTGTTTTTGTATAACTCCCTAATGTTTTCCTATTTCTCTTCCTCTGTTTACAATACTAAATGTGAATCTGTTAGCATTCCTCCATTGGTCCTTAGCCGTATGGAAGTCATTAATGTCAGGGCTTTTCTTGCCAAAAAGGTTATTGGCATATTTATACACTTATGGCTGCTAATCTAAACAAAGACTGGCCATCTGAGCCCAACATTTACAGTATATAATGTTTGTGAAATGAAAAGACTTGCTTCAAATGCTGCACTGACAGAAGAGATATGTAATCGGAGCTGTCTGAGGAAAGAGGAAAATACTAGCTGCTACTTTGTGATCTATGAAAAAATGAAGCAGCGATAGATTACGCTGCACTCGCTTCAACCCGCCAACATCCGTCTGACCAGCTCCCTATCACTAAAGTCAATACAGCCTGATTAGGTGTGAAGGAGGCAGGTACAGAGTGGCTTTGTTCCAACACTTATGAATACATTCCTCCATACTGTAGATTATCCAGATGTACCACGGGAACAAGCATGTCACACAGAGATGGATTTTCTCCTCAAAGAATAAAAGCATATAGTGTAGAGCAATCCAAGCGTTCAGTGTGTTTGCTCAGGTTGTGTGAGGCCCACGGTGGAGGAGCATACTCTGGGGTTGCTGGGGGGGCCACCTGAGCAGCAGAGAGCCTGCACACCTGTTCTCTGTTTGGTCAACAGTGCAATCGTAGCCCGGTCACGTAGCACAATGCTATCGCAGGCGATCTGGAGAGCAATCGAGCGCTTATCTGTTATTGGCTCTGATTGCAGCCATTCAGGCCAATTAAGAGCTCTCCCTCCTGTTCAGCAAGTTCCTGCCCTCCAGCAGCATGGCCCCCGCTGCACGGCTGCTGCAGTTCCTGGACCGGGCCAACCCACCGAGGGAAATAACATTTAAGCAAACATCATGGGACGTTGATTCCCACATATGGATTTGTTTGTAGAAAGGGAAAAGGAGGTGAAGCAGCTGCTGTCGTGCTTACGTAAAACTGTTTTCACAAAAATGGAATTAGTGCAGAGTAGTTTGCACTTCTTTTTTTAAATAGATGGTTGGTTTTTGTAATAGTCCTTTATGCCAGTGGTTCCCAACCTGGGGGGCGCCAAAGATCGCAGGGGGGGCCTCAGATGATTTGAAGCCAAATATCATATTTAGACTTTTTTTTTTACATATAATTGTAAAGCAATACATGATTGTCACTAAAAGCCTTGTCTCTACATTACAATAAAATATAAAAAATAATTGATTAATTAATTTGAATAATAATTCAAGTTAGTAGCTATTAAAGGCATAAAAAGACAGAAATGTATAATTCTTTCTTTAATAGAAATGTTTCTTCTGCCCCGTAAAAGTGTCCAAACCGGGCTTTTCTGGATAAGCACATTTTTAAAACATAGTCATTGTCCATGCTGGTTTCAGTTGGATTATTCGTCACAGTTGCTCCGATCAGATCGGTCTCCTCCATTTTGTAGATTATTTACGACTTTTGAATTCACATAAACACTTCGGTAAAATCCGGCTTACTTTGAGCATGTGTTTTAAAAAGTTTAATCCCTTTGTGAATTGTTTCCACTTCCGTGCCGTCCTTTAATTTCTTCATACAGCGGGAATCCAAATTAATTAATCCTGAGTCCAATAACCATCAAAGTCACTCCAATAGTGCTCCTTAATTACGCTTTCATCCTCCTTTAACAAAATACTTCACATTCATCTAGTTTGTGACAGTAGTTGTAGCATTTTTGAGACTTTTAAACCTTAATTACCGCTGTTGCGGACCCCCCCTCCCCCCTTGTGTGTGTGTGTGTGGGGGGGGGGGCTCAACTTCCAACAGGAGTCATTTGGGGGGGCTCTTGGGGAAAAAGGTTGGGAACCCCTGCTTTATGCTATATAATTGAAACACTTTAACATTTCCCGAAACACATTTCCCGAAACACTTGAACATTTGCCGAAACACTTTAGCATCTGCCGAAACACTTTAACATTTCCCGAAATAATCAAATCGGAAAGGGAATTCCCATCATACCAGAAGTGACGTGCAAGTGATTGACACAAACAAAAGTTTGTTTTGGCGGATAGACCGCCGGTACCTATGGACGGTACGAGTATTGGTCGTTAAACATGTTTTGTCCATTCTGTGGAAACCACCTGGGCCAAGTGACATGGTTTTGCTCATCGCGATATACGTTCTCGTGCGCACGAGAAAGCTACAGGTTCGCCAAGTGGGAAGTGGGGCTGTGCCTTTTACACACAGCCTTCGCTGTGTTCACCTTCATTAGACAGCTGAAGAGCGACTGCAGGCTGCTTAGCTTTAAACCACACACACACACACACACAACACACACACACACACACACACACACACACACACACACACACACACACACACACACACACACACACACACACACACACACACACACACACACACACACACACACACACATCGAACTGCCAGATGTGTGTATGTGTGTGTGTGTGTGACACTCACATTTATTTTCAGAAGATATTGAGATACTGTCGTCCGTTCGGGTAATGCGATCAACGCAGCCGTCTCTCGCCTTTGCTTGGTCAACTCAGCAGCTCTTCATTTTTGAGTTCGCAATTAATCGCGCCTTTACGCAGCGTCCACACGGCGGCATGCGTTGAAGCTTGCCGGTGGGCGTGTCTGAAACTCGGCCAACAACCAATCACATGAATATCCCGCCCTGGACACACAAACACGCAGTTTGATTGGCTAGAGCTTGTACTGGCATATGATTTGATTGGCTGATGCTTCCGTCGAAGCTTCAAAAGTTGAACATTGCTCAACTTTTGAAGCGAGCAACGTGAGCAAAGCGAAGCGACGGAACCACAATGCAGTTCGGCAAAGCGTGACGTCACCCCATTCAAAGTGAATGGGCAGAAGCGTTGAAGCTTCAACGCACGCCACCGTGTGGACGGGCCGTTACGGTAATCGCCGAGAAGCGGCACTGACGCTAGTAGTACAAGAGTAAAATAATGCATGGCTTTTCTGCTTTATTTGCTATACAAATAATTTGTACCATAAGTTCTTAATAAGACCGACACTGTTTGACTCAGTCCTAGTTTGACTGCTACCAACAATAACATGAAGTACTTATACTGTGTACTTTTTGGGTAAAACTCTCTCAAAGTCCCCTCCTGAGAACAAAATCATGCCGCTTGTTTGAGAGATCAAATTATTTAGTTTTTGAGTAATACTCTGTCAAACTCCCGTCCTGAGTACAATAATTGTACATGAAATTGATGTTGGACTCAGTACTACTTGGACTACTAGCACAAGTACAATCAAGTACTTTTACTGTGTACTTTTTGATTAATACTCTGTCAAACTCCCGTCCTGAGTACAATAATTCCTGTATTGTATATGAACTATGAATTATTGTACTCAGGACAGGAGTTTAACCAAGTCAAAAAGTACAGAGTAAAAATACTTGATTGTACTTGTGCTAGTAGTCCAAGTAGTAGGCCTACTGAGTCCAACAGTATCAATTTCATGTAGAACTTATGGTATATCCCTCAACAAATATAGCAACATACATGAATGATTGTACTCAGGAGGCGGCTGAGTAGACCGCAGTGTTCCCCTGCACTCCGACAGCACTGAGCACTACATCGAGATAAAACACATTTATTTCATTTGGGAACACACACATATACCTATGGAGTTGGCCAGATGTGTGTAAATTACTGTTCATTGTCATTTGAAAACAAATGCCGGTGTCGGACATTCACAAACACACTGAACACACACACAGAGTGGAGCTGAGCAGAGCATAAACAAACCAGTCATGCGCCTTGTGGACCGGACATCTCCTTCATAAAACGAGTTATAGGGGGAATAATCGGCAGTTCGATGTGTGTAGAGGTGTGTGTGCTTAAAACGAAGCAGCCTGCAGTTGCTCTTTAGCTGTCTAATGAAGGTAAACACAGCGAAGGCTGTGTGTAAAAGGCACAGCTCCACTTCCCACTTGGCGAACCTGTAACTTTTTTTTAAAGTATCGTGATGAGCAAAACCATGTCACTTGGCCCAGGTGGTTTCCACAGAACGGACAAAACATGTTTAACGATCAACACTCGTAAAAATCTGAAAATCGGCGTGTACATTTAAGAATTGTCACTACCGAACACATATTATCTTCAATTAAGTAAACTTTTTCGGGGTTTTATGCAAAGTATTAGGTTTTTATGTGTGTAAACCTCTTCAAATACGTGTATGCTAGCCATGTACTTGCTAGCATTCTTTAGTTATGCAACATTTTAGCTAGAATCGTCACTACCGAAACAGTCACTACCGAAACATATGGTTACGTTTCGGTATTTGACATGATCGTTTCCCTAACCCTAACGGACCCCCCCAATAAAGCAAAACTGCACGTTTCAGAGTGGCCTTTTATTGTGGCCAGCCTAAGGCACACCTGTGCAATAATCATGCTGTCTAATCAGCATCTTGATATGCCACACCTGTGAGGTGGGATGCATTATCTCGGCAAAGGAGAAGTGCTCACTATCACAGATTTTTTCAGATTTGTGAACAATATTTGAGAGAAATGGTTATTTTGTGTATATAGAAAATGTTTTAGATCTTTGAGTTCATCTCATGAAAAATGGGAGCAAAAACAAAAGTGTTATGTTTATATTTTTGTTCAGTGTATTTTAAGATCATGTTTAATCATCTGATTTGTCTGTACATTGCTGTTTTAGTCTGTGTTCTTCTAATTAGTGTCTACAGTGTGTGCCTATTGAGCTGTTTGTTTAGAGCCATGTGGGACAAAACCCGATCCTGCTCCTCCCTCTCACTGTCTAAGTGAACGGTGACTGTAAAAACTACACTGCGCATGCTCAGAGTATTTTCCTATTTAATGTGTGTGGCAAAAAATAATGACCATAGGGGCATAGAGCTGCCATCCCCACCATACGTCATCTCACATCATTCAGAGCTGATTGGCTGTAAGTACGTGTGCCGCGAAAAGTGTGGTGTGTTAAGAGCAGGTGAAGAGGAGGAGAGAGACGCGTCCTAAAACCAGGAAGTAAGCTGCGCATGGCTTCCCTCCACAAAAAAGCAATGAGATTTCTCCATAGGATTTTAGAAAATAGCTCAAAATAAGATCTGTGGGAAACGTAGCTGTTAGATAAATGTACGTTTTGTTCAGCCGGATAATATCCACATGTCTACCCTACTTTTATAATTTTCTAATCATAAATCCATCATTTAGATTTATGATAGACTTTTGAAACTACAAGAAGATAAGGAGGACTTTTACAAAAAAGTAATAGAGATTTTTGTCCAGAAGGATAGGCAAATGGACTTCATCTTCAAGTCAAGGTAAGACCAACATTTTATTGAAAATGGGATCTTACTAAGAGAGAACAATTCAATATTTAAATGATAAAATTACATTTTTTGGGTATCCTTCTGTTGAACTGTCTGTTTAAAATTAATTGAAGCATCAGACTAAAGAGGCTTTTGAAAATAATATTATATTTTGATTTAGGTCAAAATATAATATTTGTAAACCTGAAGAGTCAGTGCCAGTGCCTCACCAGCCATGAACCTCACTGCAGAAGGTTATAGACATCTACGTTTTTTGTGCCCCACCACTTTTGTACATATAGAAACGCCACTGCAAACAGATCACCCATTCTAGCCTCATCCCCTCTATTTCAGCCTGTTACTAAAGTGCTGATCCTGGGTCAGTAGCTTCAAACATTCACACTTAAGGCATGTAATGAGTCAAGATTAAGCAATAAGGTTGAGGGAATATGATACAACCTTGAAACACAGGATGTTTTGTAAAAAATTAAGTATATTGACTTATCAACTAAAATTATATGATACTGATTGGTTTAATGTATGTTCAATTTCAACAATCATCAACTCTGGAATCAATATGATCAGTATTATCAATCAATCAATAGGATACGGCTGTAATAGGCCTAAGGCCTTTTAGTCGCTCTTAAATAAATAAGTAGATCACTGATTCTTTATTTACTATGAATGCTGGCAACAGTCACATAGTCCAAAGTGAAGGTGATGTTTGACCAGTAATGGTCGAGGCGAGACTTGAGACAGTTAACCGTCTTGGATGTGACAACGCTTTCTGGCAGATCATTCCACAAGTCAACCACACGCAGGCTGAAAAAGTTGCGGCAGATAGCCAGTCTTGAGTACTGTTTCTTCAACTTGAGGCAGTGTCCACGAGTCCTGGTGTTATAATCCCGTTGTAGTGGGCATGATGTTTTGTAGATGTTGTGGAGATATTTGAAAACTTCGATCATATCTCCCCTCGCCCTTCTATAATACATACTCGGGATTTTAAGACTTTGCAGTCGTTCTTGATATGGTAGGTCCTTTAGTTCTGGAACCAGCTTCGTTGCCCTTCTCTGTATTTTCTCGATGAGCTCAGCATCCTTTTTGTACATGGGGGACCAAGGGACATTCCCATACTCGAGGAGTGGCCGTACAAGAGAGATGTATAAACTACGTACTACGTCAGAGTCCAAATAAGTGTATAATCTGCGGATCATTGCTAGGATACCATTCGCTTTGTTACTTGCTCGACGGATATGGTCACTAAATGTCAGGGTATTATCAACATTCACACCAAGGTCCTTTTCATTCTGAGTCTCGGATAGGTTTATAGTGTTTGAATTATCACCCATATTATACTCATATTTTTGATTCAGAAAACCTAAGTGCATTACTTTGCACTTTGCTGCATTGAATTTGAGCTGCCAACACTCGGACCATCTTTGCATTTCTCTGAGATCTGACTGGAGTTTTTCTGCATCCTCTTTACACTTAATTTCCTTGAAGACTTTAGTATCATCTGCAAACATCTGGACCATGGAGCTCACATTATCGGGTAGGTCGTCGATATAGAGGACAAACAGTGCAGGACCCAGGACACTACCTTGTGGAATTCCACTGAGAACTGGGCACCATCCAGATGGTTTCCCGTTAACAAAGACTCTCTGTCGCCTGTTTTTGAGAAAGTCTGAGATCCAGGTGAGTATTTCTCCACGGATACCATACCCATAGAGCTTCTTCAGTAATCTTGTGTGAGTTACAGTATCAAATGCTTTCTGGAAATCCAAATAAATGACATTGAGACTTCCTCTCTCGTCCAGGGTACGAGACCATATGATTATTATTATGCATTTTACAAAGAAAAATTGCATTGAGATTTTTATGAATTGTATAAATTGAACTTGTTGAACTTTGAAAATTGAAACTGAAATTTGATTACAAATTAAATTGCATTGATTTAATTGTGAAAACCGTCAAGAAATATTAGTTAAAATACTATTTAGAGAAGGGAAGGTAAAACAATCTTAATCAATCAATCAATCAATGTTTATTTATATAGCCCAATATCACAAATGTTACATTTGTCTCAGTGGACTTCACAGTTTGTACAGAATATCAGTATGACAATACGACACCCTCTGTCCTTAGACCCTCACATCGTACAAGGAAAAACTTCCGAAGAAAACCCACAGTTTAAAGGGAAAAATGGGAGAAACCTCAGGGAGAGCAACAGAGGAGGGATCCCTCTCCCAGGACGGACAGACGTGCAATAGATGCCGTGTGTAAATTGAAAAGATAATACATTTGCAACAGGTTAATATAATATTTTTTTACTACAGTGTATGTACTATGTTTCGGTAGTGACCATTTTTGGTAGAGGAAGAACATTCCAATACAGTCTGAAAATACGATATAAAAAGTACGGTTATTTTACCAGATATGTGTAATTTAGATATGATACAAAATATATATGGACAAAGTTTTGGGGAAAAAACATACAACATTTCAAAACTGTTCCAACCTGACTTTGCACCAATTCGGTAGAATGGCCCATATACTACATCCTCCTTTCTTACAATGAAAGTTGCATATAACATTTGCTGTTGTAAACATTCTATAACGGTCTCAATATTAACATTGTTCACTTGTTAACATAAGCATATATGAAATTATATTTTGTATGAGGGAAGGATATATCTATATATACATTTACTATCTATATAAACTCCTTTTGTTGCTGTTTTGGAACATTAACATGTCAGCTTAGAATCAGTGTATATTACTCCAACATCCTCATATAAACATGAATCCTGTATATAAACAACACATACAACCTTACTCTTCTCTCTCTATTTTATTTTTTAGCAAATAGAGTAAGGATCTTAACGTGTTAACTCTGTCTTAGCACAACCTTCACCCTGAGCTAATTAGGAAATCTTTGTATCTCTCAGCTGGTCGAATAAGTCGGCCACATCTGGTTTTTCTTGTGCTCTGCGGTGATGACATTTCACATGGCGTGCATAGTTGATGGTCTTCAGGTAAGTCAGGTTCTGAGTCCATTTGGGCGTCGTGTGGTGTTTTCCTCAGATTTCTCCTGTTGCGCCTGTGGTGCTGACTTGAAGATGTGACAACATCATAGGAACGTGGCTCGTCTCTCTGTGCAGTGACCAAAGCTGGACGCCAACCCTGTTCAGTCTCCATGTGAACAGTACTTCTTGGTTGCAGCTCTGGATCTTGTTTGGACTGAACTTGCAGCCTTTCAGTCACTAAATTGTCCAGCAGGCAACCTTGTCTCGACAACATTATACTGTCTGTGAAACGCCCACCCATCATCAACCTCTCCAATGGCCCTGGTGTGGATCAGTCCTGCTAAAAATGCCTGTAAGTCTGAGAAAAGGCAGAGTGCTAGTCTCTAAAAGAGGTGCCAAAGTTTGCCCAACCAAAGCCCTACACAGTGTGGATCAATACAATCTGAATCTGGCAGTGACCCTTCGTTCACACCACTGCCCCTTTCTCAGGAACCAGAAAGAGGAGAAGGGTGAGGGGACTTTGAACACACCTTAAAATACACACACTTGCTATTTCCTTTGGATGGACTCACCGCTGTACGTCACCGGCTTGGCCACGTTTGACCATTGCCCCGGTGACGATTCACAGCCCAGCCATTAACACGACGGGAGCACTGGAAATATTGACACAAAACTGGCAACATGCGCATATCGTCCACGCACATCCCGCCTGCAAATCCCAAATTAGACGTAGAAAATAGAATCATGCCTGAGAGATTGGACTGTGCCAGTGATGCCTGCATCGTGTGTGTGTGTGTGTGTGTCTGTGTGTGTGTGTGTGTGTGTGTGTGTGTGTGTGTGTGTGTGTGTGTGTGTGTGTGTGTGTGTGTGTGTGTGTGTGTGTGTGTGTGTGTGTGTGTGTGTTGCGTGCGTGTGTGTGTGTGTATAGCGAATGTATGAATAAGACTAATGTCTGAAAATAGCCAAGCAGGCATGGCTCTTGGAATCAGGTTAATGATTATTTTTTGTCAAATAGCTTTGTTTAAACTTTTACCCACTGTACTCAGCTGACACATCCAATACATTAAGAATGAATGAACAGTGTCTATACACAGGATGTAGGCGTGGCACCACATATAGAGTTTTTGATAAAGAGGAAGAAGATTCATCTCACTTATGATCTTCACTTCTGCCTGGCAGAGCTGTGCAGGATCATTCCTTGACAGGTCAAAGTGCTAACGGAGAGCTCTGGAAAAGCTAGACGGTAGCCAGAGACGGAGACGATACTGGATATGAAGAGGAGATTTAGAGAGAATGGAAACAGAACTCTATCTAACTCTAGGGGTTTTCAGAAAATGTTTTGCTATATCATCTTCAACATGCAACAAGTCTGAAACAGTGCTTTTCCCTGGCATGACTTTTTCTAGCATGAGGGTAGCCTAGCTTAGCATAAAGACTGGAAACAGGGGCACAGCTAGCGTGGCACTCTATCACTAAGTTATTGTTTATTGACTCTGTTCACAAGGAGACTTGTTAAAATGACAAATGACACTTACATTCAACATATTTTTCTTCATTAGCAACAGGTTGACCTTAGTGGAGCACGCACCTGTCGGTAACAAAACCTCATTAAAAGTCCTACTGTACAAGGACGTGAGAGAATGCCAATAGACAGGTTATTGAACAAAGAGATGTATGACTTTGTTGCACCACAGAATGTCATCCTGTTGTCATCACAGGGGTGAATTAGCACACCCTGTATAGAGGAAAGCTAAGCTAATTTACATTTTCTTAGAGAGACATTTTCAAAAAACATGTGACTTTCAGTAGCCTACCGCGGTTTAAAGGATCTAGAAACTGAAACTGTGCAAAACAAGAATATCAAATGGTAGAATATCAAATAAATCAATAATAATCCAAAATCAAATAATATGGTTGAACTCAGAAGTTTTAATAGATGGGAAACCACTATTATGGGAGAGACTCCTGAGAAAAGGAATCATTTTTATAAATGACTAATTAGATAGCACAGGTAATTTATTTTCATACCATCGTTTTTGCTGTATGTACTGTATGGTCAGATATGTGATTTTCTTCAGTTTAACCAGCTGCTTTCAGCTCTTCCAACTAACTGGAAGCGTAAATTAAAAAAAGATGGAAACCAACAACAGGTCTGTGCACCTTATACAAGAAGTTGGAAATGGCAATCGAAAATGAAAATAATGTATAATGACTGTTTACAGAGCAGTGGCCTTACTGCTTTTTTCCTCATACAGTCTCTATATATACACTGCTCTCACTGAAAATCAAACATACAGGGCACAGGACATATGAAAGTCTTTATGGGACCCTTTACTGTGCCTCATTCTTTGCTGTGTAAGCTCTGTGGTTTTGGAAAGCCGGTGCAGCGAGCTCAGTAGTTCCTGTTGTGGGGAGAGCAACTATTACAACCCCACGCTGCTACAGTTCACAGAACAATTATCATAATTATCATTTTACCAAAATAGAGCCATGATATCCAGTGATGCGGCTGTGGGGGTTTGAATGTCAGCTTGATATGCCTTGATATGTTTCTTTTCTGCAGTCTGTCTTTAATTTTGTGTCTTTTGTGTATTTAGTCGTGGAAAGAAGGGAAACAACTGTTCACAGAAAGAATACTGTGTGTCACTGTGAGAAAGAAATAAACCAACTACTTTCTAAAAAACATAATGGAAAACATGGTAGAAACACAGTATTTTGAGATGTGAAATGGCAGCGCTATTCCCTTCTGTTTTCCTCTACACATCTGGCAGTGCAAAAGAAAAAGAAAGAACAGGAGAACAGAGCAGGAAGAGATGAGGCGTCTGGTAGTCTCAAAAATGGAGGATACTACTTTATGTTCGGCCAAGACAATGCCTGCATCCATCCTCCATCACCTTTCAGCTCCTCTTCTCTCTCAGCCACAGTAAATGCCGGAAACAACCGCGGCTTAACCGATATGAGGAGCAGTGAGCATTAGACACCACGATGTCTGCCGTTGAGCAGTCGGTGTTCCGCCAGGGGTGAAAGGTCACATCTGAGTATAGGGATGGGAAACCACGGCAGCCAGAAGAAGGGGGATACAGGACAAACAATGCAGAATGGTAATGTATTTGCTGGCAAATGAAATAAAAAACATTGGTAAGAGAGGGGATGAGATTGTAAGTAGGGGATTAGACTATATATGTATATTCATATGTCCGCTATGATTTTTGGCCTTCAATCTGAGCCTAATCACATTTAATTCTCTGGAGGTTTCTGCTTTCCTGTTTAGTAATACATATAAAAACCTCTGATTCACATTTGATTGGGTGGGATTTATTTGTGATTAGTTAAAAAACAAGGGATGCATTCTAACGCAACATGCTAGCCTACAACAGGAGCTTTGTATAGAGTCAGATTGAGCCGGGTAAATGTAAACATAAAAAAGCATTTAACCAACATAACATAAAACATAACAGGCTTACCAACGTTCTTATGACTTTACACGAGACGAGGGACTGCAGTCTCAGTAAAATTGCTCTAAAACCTATTCTCTATATGTTTTATAACTTCAAAAATATATTTCATTGTTTTATATTCTTTTGTCTGCATATATCTTGGAAAAAACTGTACCTTCGTTTTGAAGTGCGATACAAATATAATGTATTTAGTGTGTTGTCGGCTACACTAAGGAGTCGTAGTGTGTTTGTCTGCTGTCCCTAGAACAGTTACAGTTTACGACACATTGTGCAGACAGATTCATTCAAAATTGGAAGAAACACACGATCGGTTTGTTTATCCGTTTGTCGGCAGGATTACCCCAAAAAATGACAGGCCTGTAACTGTGAGGAAGGTTGTAGCATGGGCCTTGAGAGAAACCATTACATTTTGGACCAGATCCCCATTAAATAGCGGATACACACATTCTTTTTCACTACCATGGTGAAGGTATGTGCTCTCAGATCGCACTATAGTTTATAATCTGTAACAATTACAAGACCTTTATGTTATGTCATGTCATGAGCATCATGATAAGCTTAGCAACTTCAGGTGTTCAACATGCTGTCCAAAAGATGAAAGGAAACATTTTCATAGTTAAGATATGTATAAACTTTTTTACATTCCTGATAGCGTAATGTGACATAACCATGTGGCCTACACCTCTTTAGCAGAACATAAATTGCGGAGGATGAATACCACAGTCAGGGAAGATTTATACAAAGACACACCCACACACTTGTTATTCAACATGAACACAAATCTAACGTCACCCATTCTAAATTATTCACTCACTCACACTACATTTAACAGTGCATACTTGCAGCAGCTGTAAGTCCCAGTGAAGCCACATTTCCTTCATTAAGATATATATTCGCTGGCACACAGTTCTGGGTGCAGCTTGTTTCAATAAGACCCCAGTAGACTCAACCTGGCTCATTTATCACTATTAGGAAGTGAAAGAAGCCCTGGACAGGTGCTGAAACCAGCTTACAGAAAATTCCGTGTATTTGGACACAAAACACTATCAGCATTTTGCACAGTGGCTGAAGTATTGAGGTTGCTTAAATTAACTAATATGAAGTAGACAACAGCACTATGGAGCAGGTTTATCCCTGAACCAGTGTTTTTGTTAGACCATTAAACTGTACCAAATTACCAGTGGAAAATATTTGTAATATCAGCTTTAAGTGGCCTAAATACCTCCATTTGTTTATTAAGTTGTTGAAAACCACAAGTTTTCTTCTCTAAACTTTATAAATCATGTGCAAACAAGGTCTCCGCTTTATTTGGAGTTGTAACCAGATCTCCGCCGTCAAATCTTTCAAAAAGGCCTGACAAGCTGGTCTCCATTCAACCACTTAATTTAAGTACATAATGGTCTCTCAATGCCTTAATCACCGCTGCTCGGGATATATGTTTCTCAGTTGCTCCCCATGTAAACAAACAACTGACTGAGATTTGTTGCCAGGCGTTCAACTTGTTTCAACTGCTGAACAATTGCCTCGGCTTTTCAAATCAACGACGATTGACAGCACTCAGAGGTGTGGCGCAGTTAAAAGAGGAGCAGCTCGAGAGATGTAATGTGAAGAGCCCATGTCATGACTTGTGTCTTAATTCTCATTATTCAAGCTTGGAAAGTAGTTTTACTGTTTTCTTTTGGTTAAGTAGACCTGTTGAAAACGTGCTTTAATATCCTTGGCAGACAGTGTGTGTGCATGTGTGGATATATGTATGTGCATGTCAGTTTGTGCAGTGAGTATGAAGAAGCGCCCTAGGGTCTCCCCCTGGGCTGAATGTGAGTAATCCGCCCCTGCTTTCTCTGAAGACGTGCACCCAGTGCCCTTCTTCATGGCAAACCTCACCTGGCCCAGGTGTGCTCTCCACCCGGGGGCCCGTCAAGTGAACCTTAAGCTGGGGGCCGGTTGGGGTCGCAAAGCAAGCCTGTCCTGCTTTACAGCTCATCTCCTGGGCCTCTCTCCTCCTCCTGTCCGAGCAGCCATGTAATGAAGCCCTAATGAGCCTGTCACTCAAACTGTCACTGGCTCTCACCTGAGAGACACAGCAATAAAGGGGGGAAACCCAGGGTAAAAAGGTGAGGCTGAAAGTGGCAGGAAATTAAAAGAAAGAGAAATTAATGAGGGAAAGGATTAAAGTAGAAAAGATTATTACAATCGGATCACTTCAGACAAAATCTCTCAACATTTATTTCAATTCTAACACCGCTTTTATTCCATAAAGGCTCAAACTGTTCACTTGCATCATCTTACAATATGAATAACAACAAAACTAAATACATTTCTAGAGATCCAACTTTAGATCAGTTAAACTGAAGAAAGAAATTGAGAAAAACAATAGAAGAAAATAGACAAGGAGGATTTTATATAAACAATGGTGCACTCACAATGTATTGAATTTGACAGTAAGCGTAAAAATTGAAATGCACTTTTTAATAATATAAGACATTAAGCAGCATTTTATACTCATAGCGGGATGGGAATTTATAGTTTTTACTACTTGATTCCTGGCTTGGGGGCCACAGTATAAATCTGAGAGATCATGAGATGATAAATTGGGTAGGAAAGAAGAAAAGACAAAGTCCTCGGCACAAATTAGATTTTTCTTTTGGAATATGATCTAATTTCTGCTTTTAATGTGCAATATTGGCGATCCTTTTTTCTTTGAGCCTAAAATATTTCTTTAAATGAAACCATGTGAGAAATTTAGAGGGGGGAATCATTCACTATTTACAACTCATAGACATCTTAAATGTGTCAAAGCGCCTCAAAAAGACACTGTTTTACTGTAAAAACTGAAAAGTTGCGCAACATGTGGAGCAGTCTTTATTAAGTCATTATCAAATTAGTTGAAAAGTTACATATAATTACCTGGGAAATAAATGTTGTAGTATCCCCTGAATGTTTGTGATTTTCAAGTTGAATGAATACAAAATGAAAATACTTGAGAAAAAGTGCTTGGTTTCAATCAATGAAAGCAAATGAAGATGCAGTATGTTATATGGCTTGTATGAGCTCTATCTCCACCACCGTGTGGAGCCAGTGGGCCATTTCCCCTGCAGCAGAGAGAAACAGTTCCAGAGAAGGGGAGGGAAGCTGTGAGGGGAAAAGAGAAAGGGGGGGGGGGGCAGCGTACAGTCGTCTGGCAAAGCAAAGGTTGCCTGATTAAAAGCATGTGCTGACCCCCGATTCCCAAGCCATGACAGACAGACCGCAGCAGATAAACAGACATGAACAAAGAAGCAAAGACCTCCGCTTTCATGCTTTCAGATGCATTCGCTTGCAGAAACACATTTGGGAATGATGTAGATGGTGGTGGGGGACATTTATGGGTGAGGTATTAAAATGTACCTCCACAATGTTGCACACTGAACCATTTAGAATAAAAAGTATGAAACACACTTGAAGACCTCTTTTACTCACAGGATTCTCAGACAGAATCATGTCCTCCTGTCCGGAAGGTTAGTTAACGACAACAAACACACTCTTGAGGATCAAGAGAGGCGCTCAGAAGAAGAAGAAAGGTGGGTGTGTGTCCCACGTTAGAGCATCAGTGGCCCATGACGTGAGGAGCTGAAGCGAGCCAGGAGAAAGCAAACAGGAGCAGAGCAGGGGAGCAGCTCGGGATCCAGAGAGAACAGCAAAGTTCAAACCCATAAAGAGAAAATACACACTGCACAGGCTTTCAAATCAAATAATAATTCCTCTGAAAACACAAGAGCTGGGCAGCTAACTCGGCTCTAAAATGACAACATGCAGAGACTCTTTTGTTCTCCAAGGGGCTTGTTGGGATGCCAAAGCTTTGAAGCTGACAAATCCAGACGCAGGAATCATGACTTTAATAAAAATACATTCATATATTTTCCCTATATTTAGACATTGCGTGCATTTTCCGCGTCATTTTGATCTTTCATGATGCTTTTGGTGTGGCCTGGCTTTGCAATATTACATATTTATCCAATCCTTGGAACACGTCGTTCCTTCTTTTCTCACTCGTGTGGGTTTCTAAAACACACACACTGACGAGTTTACCTCGAGCAAAACAGTTTCAAGGGAAGTTTGCGGGGGCGGTGCATGGGAGAAAAAATACATCAATCTTTGTATGTCAGCAGCACCTTGGCACAATGGGGATTTCAAATGGCGCGTAGCATTAGAAGGCAGCATAAGCCTGAGCAGTGTGAGGAGACGTAGGTTGGTCTGTGGTCGCGTCTGGGGTTGCCGTGTTTGTCTGGTTCCCCTTTCTTATCTTTTGTTTACTCTAAAACCCTCTGCCAGCACTCAAGGAGACCATTAAACTTCCCCCTTCACAACTTATTTACGTTAGCTTTGATTAATAGCACGTTACATTTGCTATGAGACACACACGTTGATTGAGAAGTGGCAAAGGATGACTTGTTTGATTTGAAAAAAGAAGCTTAATCCATCCCCACTCCTTTTGTGACATTTCAGTCGTGTTACGCAATAACAGGAGAGGAGGCCAAGCAGTGCAGCCTGCATGCTACATCTGCAAACAAGCCCAACCAGCTGTGCAGTGTATGGATCGTAAGACTCTTAAAACCTCCACGTCTCTGTTCATTTGTCAAAATGAACATGGAAACAGATTAGACATGCATTTCTGAGAGCTGGTTTCCAAGATGGGGAAAGATGTTTTTTTGTCCAAAGAAATAGTTTTTCCAGAACTGGAGCACAATATGGCACTGTGGGTAATTTACAGATGAATAAGATAAACTTAGTGGAATCATTTACCATACCAAACTTTATTTATTGATGGTAAGGCTGCCACATATGCCATCGAATTCCAATATAAGATTATCGTTGGTAAAATAATTCATTATTATAATTATGCTTGTATATAAAAAAATAACAGAATTACTTCGGGAGACAAAGAGAGAAAATAAATGATTTAAGAAGTGCTTAATCATTCAAACAATATCACCATATATGTGTATTATTAACATGACTTTAAAATCAACATTGCATTTTTAAATCATCCCTTTATTTGATTTAATGTTTCTTTTTTCTTGTAAAGGCTTAAAACAAACCATAAAACACATCTGTGAAAAAGGAATTGTATTGGCTTCGGGAAGCAAAGTGTGAAATCACAACAGCCCGTTTCAACAGAAGCCTTGCTCAGCCCCTTATTTCAACCCAACGCTCCCACAGAGTGTAGCTCCACCATGGCTCACCTATCCCTGCACGAAATGTGCTGAGAACATATGTTTGCCCGGTAACAAAGTGCTACTTTTACCCAGCTTTGGGGTTGCTATAAATATTTAAACCAATACACTGCGTTACTATGTCTTTTAGCAAACAGGTAGCAGAGGTACAGTGCAATTAATTGGCAGGTGGAGCTGTTACTGTGCTCCAACATGTCAGGTATAGAATAACACTGTTGCATAAGATCATTCTCAGTTATGGTTCCTGCTGCAGAGTCAGAGCAGCAGTGGCTGTGTGTGTAATGC
This sequence comes from Gymnodraco acuticeps, assembly GCF_902827175.1. Lineage (NCBI taxonomy): Eukaryota > Metazoa > Chordata > Actinopteri > Perciformes > Bathydraconidae > Gymnodraco > Gymnodraco acuticeps. Next base: position 1,358,069 of record NW_022989861.1, read on the forward strand.
TGGGGCTGTACTGGTCAGTGCAGCTGCAACTACCCCCCACCCCAGCCCCTGCTCCCCCCTCATGGCTGCTTCACATTATGGTATTCCCTCATTCCCCCTTGTGAAATGTGTTATCTATCATGCGACTGCCTTGGTATCCATTTAAGCTCCTTCCTCGTCTACCTCCTCCTCTGATGGTGACAGATGGCGTTTCTCCCCACGCTTATGGATCTGGACTGATGTTTATTTGTTGAGCAGCGTGCTCAGCGGGAGTCTGTCCTTCCCTTGTTAGCGCTCCCATATATATATATATATATATATATATGGGAGTATAGCTGCATGTGTGACCCAGGCATCCCAGTGTTTGCACACATCCATCAGCAGAGAGTGAAAGGCTGATCGACCCCAGCATAGCCCAGTGTTATCCGTGTAGCTCATACAGTAGGTATGTAGTAATGCACATTTCTGATAACCAAAATGTGCACAAACCTATCGGCCTCTGATAACGAGTCGGCGCCGTGGCAGAGCTGATATCACATGACAGGGTGAGTGATTGTGAGAGAGTCTGTCAAACATACGAGCAAACAGATAACTCAACTAGACCTCCATCGTTCACTCTTTATCAATCACCCCCTGTTGCCCACCTTTTGCATCCCTCACTCTCAATCTTCCTCCTCCAAATCCAAAGCTGACCACTCCATTGGGCCACATCTTTATCCATGCTCTGTTTTTAGTGTCAGTGTGATGGAGAGGGGTCATCAACCCGGACACCTCCCTTTTAGGCCCCTCCCCCGGAGAAAAGGCCTGGGAATTGAGCTGTTTAGAATAAAGTGAGACTGTTAGCCTGATGGAGAACGGCCTGTTTCTCCGTGAAAGTGTTAGACAAGGTCAGACATTGATATCAGTCATGTGAATTTAAAGTGATGTATTGTGCTTGTTGAATATGGCATTAGTAGATTTAACAGTAGCTTTAAAGCTCTGCCATCCGTCTGGGTACGTCTCTCAGACTTATTTTGACAAATGTTGGGATTTCTGCTTTTCAAGATAAACTACACTTTTCACACAGACGGATGCAAGGAATCTCCCTGGGGCATAAAAGAAGACAAATGGCAAGTTAGGAACTGCTATCAAACTCCGAGAAAAAACGAGATACTGCGTCACTAATTACTCAAAGTGACAGCGTATATTTTACTGAGGAGGAAAAGACAAAGTACAATGTGTCAGTGTTTCTAAACTTTCATTTCTGAGTAATTCCTCCAGCGCTCAACACATAGGGGTCAGGACTCTGGGAAAGCAAAAGTGAAGTCCAAGAACAACCACCTTTTAATTTAGACAACCTCAAAGACACCACACACACACACACACACACACACACACACACACACACACACACACACACACACACACACACACACACACACACACACACCACACCACACACACACACACACACACACACACACACACACACACACACACACACACACACACACACACACACACACACACACACACACACCACACACACACAAGGTCGCCCAGCTGTGAAAAGAAGCCAAAATACACTTAACTAATCTGCTTGATCTAGCAATTTATTGACGATGAAAATTTCAAAGGGGTTGAAACTTGAGCCGCATGCGTCTCCTAAACCATGGCCAATGCAATTTCCACTGGCAGGCAGGAGGTTGGGGGGGATGTTGGGAATGGGCTGACCAGTGGACGGTGCTTTATTGGTTGCCTTCGCCTCGGCATAAAAACTAATTCACCCTCGATGACAACCCACGACGAAGAAACGAAAGACAAGCTGCATTCTTTTTACCTCCTCCCTCAACTACCTACTTTATAGCTGGCCTTTTCTGTAACAGAGCCATTCATTCTCTGCCCTGCACTACCCTTTTCTCTCTGACACACACATGCCCTCTTCTCCTCCTCGCACACACCAAACCAACCAACCCCAACATGTTATATTACCGGCTGGGAATTTATATCACCTTCAGAATGAAAAAGCAACTACGCCTTTATGGCTGCACAGTAGTGAGGCCCCTCGCAGTCGCACACACCGGGCTCAGGATCCACGCAAAGCCGTGACACACACACAGGGAATTACAGCAGGGCAGTTATGTCAACACACGCTGAAAAACTTTATCTGGTTTTCCTGTATATTACTGACTGTCTTGGTTAAGTCATTTATTCATCCCATGTGGAGCAATAACTTTTCACAGATAAAAGCTAAACGTCCTGTCATTAGTCAGCTTACCCCAACTTGCCATCATTTATGCTCTTGAAAGGACCATAACTTTTCTTGAAAGCCTGAAGAAGAAAAAATATAGCAAGAGCCACGCAAAGAATTTCAGTTTCAGTAACACCTTGTCTGACACGCATCCCTCCCAGGGTGGCTCTGAAGGCCAGGAATGTGACCCTCCTCACATCGCCCAGGGCTCCAATGAGCTCCACATTGTACAGAGGTTAGGTACCCGCAGGTCCAGCTGGGCTTTACTAGCAGCCCTGCCTCCAGCAGCTCCGCAGGCCTATCGAGTTACCCCGATTTTGGGTCAGCGAAGCCCTTCTGGTTCCACTTAGAGCGCTGTTTCATTATTTCAGATTTATCACTGCCATGTTTGCCAGTTGCCGTGTTTTTCCCTCCATACGTCCCCAAGTGTAATTCATAGCATCTAATAATGCACAAACCAAGACGTTTTAAAGGGACTGCAAGTTGGAGTTGTTCCCAGGCTTCGAGGGATTAGAGGCTCTCTAGGGGCCGCTGGGTAAAACGGTGGATTGTTGCCCAAAAGCAGAGAGAAGCCAGTCCCAGTGGAGGGGACATTACTGGATATTTACCGAGTCGCTGCGTGGCCTCGGGGTCCGGTGACTCCCGCCTGAGAGTCACCCGTACGCTCCACCCAGCATGGCATCATGCAGGGCCGTCCCAGTGGATTGCACAATAATGAAGTAATGTCATGGATGAGTTCCAAATCTTTCATGCCCTTGTTGTTTACTTTACTGAGGCATAAAATCACTATCTCATCTGCTGTATATTTTGCGAACAATGACCAATTGATAAATGTGAATTTCCCAATGATATCATGATAAATACAAATTGGTTTGGACACATAAATATCAGTAGCAGAGGGAAAAAAACAAGCTATTGCACCACTCACTACATCCATGCAACAGTAGGACTCTGCATCTAATCCCTCAGGGGCCATTTAACTGTTGTGTTCTTGTGCCGGAAACTCTCCAGTGGGGGTGCACGGACAGGAGACTTGGAAAAGTTGGGATGAAGCAAGAAGGGCAAGAAAGCGGGGATGCATCCCTCCATTACCATAATAGAATTACCGTGGTGAACAAAGCAGGCATTAGTGCGCCCACGGTGGCATTTGGAGAAGATCCATCTCTCTTTCCTCCGCGGGCTAGCCCTCACCGCTTAAAGAAAAGGAAAATCTACCCTTTGTCCCCCACCCCACCCCTTTCATGAGCTTTGCCAGATTGCAACAAGGGGCTCAACGAACACACATGCACACACAGCCCTGCACAAACACACACTTCTTGCACTGGTGTGTGTGTGTGTGTGTGTGTGTGTGTGTGTGTGTGTGCGCGCACCCCACGGCCGGCCGGTGCCTCAGCGTACAGCAGGCAGCTTGACCTGCCCATCAGAAGGGATTACATCTACATAACTCCAACAAAACACTGTCAGCACCCGGCCCCTCCCTCAGCCACCCTTCCATCCACTTCTTCTGTCATCCTGCTTCTCTCCCCTATCTGTCTCCTCGTCACTTTAACCTTTCAATCCTCCCTTTCTTCTCCCCGTCTGTGACACTTCTATAAAGTCTGATGTAATGCATTTCAGTGTGCCAGTGTTTCTCCCAGCTGTGTTGAATCAAATATCACTCAAAGTCCCCTCAAAGAGAGCATGCAGCAGTGTCAGAGAGCGGTGACCTCCAAATATTTATCACAAGTGCTGGCTTGGCATATCTGAGTGGAGGTTTCTTTGCTCATGAGCAGCAGCTATAGGACTTGCTGCTACGCTGATTCCCAGATTAGGCAACAGGCAGTAGTGCTGGTGTCAGATTGTCTCTCTGATAGAGGGAACATGGCGCCGTCATGCACAAACACATTGAACTGTTATGAAATGGACCTGCGACTTCTGGTTGGCTCTCCTGCTGCATGAGTCACTTAAGCTCCTTAAGTCCCGGACACACCAAGCCGATTTTGGCCGTCGAATGATGTCAGGCCGACGATGAGCGTCCTGTCGCCCTACTCAGATTGGTGTGTCCCGCACCGTCGTGTCTTTTCGGCCGTGCCGACACCTTTTTGGCCGAAAACCTACCAATCGGCCAAAGGCTGTCGGTCAAATAAATCACTCTGATTGGCTGTTCAGCTAGCGAATCAGTGAAACGGAAGTGAGGGACCCAAACAAACTATTAAGAAGGCACATCTGAGATTTCATTTAACTCCAGCTCTCGACACAGGTTCGGGAAAGCCCCATGAGCTTCTCGTTGTAGAGTGAAAATGGAACGCACACGCTTCACGCTGTCTGTTCTTCTTCTCTCAGTGTATCACCCAGTCTGTCTTCCGGTTGTTGCCTCTTTTGAATGACGAATACACACTACCGCCGCCTGCTGATAAGAGAGTTATTGCCACTCACGCATGCGCAGTTCGTACGTGCAACTTGGCCGTCAGCTGAAGTCTTTGCGGTGTGTTCCAGTGCGACTGTTGGCCAAGACGCAGGAGACGTGAGGCGACACAACAGTCGTGTTCCGTCGGGACGTGTTCTTTTTATTTACACAAAGAAGCTAAACCGGATGGTTCATTAACATTACCATTACGAAATAAAATAATATAGTTTAGGGCTAACTAGAAAAAGATACCAGAACTAATGGAGGGCAAATTAAAACATAACTGACCCTGCTTGGAGCATCAACGCTAACTGAAGCTGGACTCGGATGTGCGACAGCGAAATACACCCCCCGGGTACAAAATAAAGGTATGCATAAACAAACAAAGGCGGACCCAGTTTACATATGAAAAGAAAATATCATTTTGGTGAAGAAAATAAAGATTTTCAAGTATACAAATAGCCAAAATAAAAAAAGTCATAGAATAGCAATTTAATTTAAAACAAATTGTATCAGTTAGGCTATATATTGGGGGGACATTTTGAGCGTATCTGAATATTGGGGGGGATGTCCCCCTCCCAATGTATATGGTGAATTTGGCCCTGGTTAAGAGGCTTTCACACACCTCAGCCAACGACAAACACACAGCAGGCAGAATGCTATAGGATGCAGGCACAGATCCTGCGGCCAGTTAGCACCCCAGGTGGTGAAAATCTCACGTTGAACTGACTGAATAATGATATGAATGAAACATAATAACATGCATGCAGTGTTTTTAGAAGCTGTGAAATAATGTGCCAATGAACTGCAGCATAGTTAACAAAATGTTTTAATTGGACTTTAAAACAAATGTTTTGTTATCATCTTAAGTTGTTGCATAGACAGCTAATTTCTGCAGAACTTCTTGAAACAAGTCTGGGGGGGTCTTGAATCCCCAAACCCTTACTCAGGATTTGGAGGGAGATAGTGATACCAGACACGTTACACTTCTGTTCTCTAGTCCTCTGCCGCCCCCTAGTGGAGATATAATAAATATATCAGTCCTAAAGTTAAGTATACACTGTGTACTAATGGAGATACTGTATGTTGGCAGGTAATTAACTGTGGCATTTATTTTAGCAAGAAACACAATATGTGCATGGACAAGTGTTATTCAAACTACAACTTTAGAAAATTGCATTGCCAATTTCTAATAAAAAATATATTAGGTAGTAGACATGGTTTTCCTTGTTTACAAAAATAGGTACACCTGTCCACATTTTTTAACCAAGCAGCTTTATTTTAAAGCAGATGTAGAGCTAATATTTGTTATAGTTTTCTCCTTTTAAATGTCTTCTTCTAATCTATGCCCACATTTGGGGATTTATTTTGATTTAATTATCTTACAGTACAATTGTTATGTTATACACTGATACACTAAAGCAAATGCAATAATTGTACAAACCTACCTTCTGATTCTGTAAACATTTTTCCATTTCTGTTGCATCGTGGGACATCCGTCACAAATGATGGCCGACTCAATAATCCTTAATCCTTTCTTTAGCTATTCTAGAAACTCAAGACATGGTTAGAATTTTAAGAATGCATTATGGGATGCAATGCTTGTCTCAAATGAGCAAAATAAGGAAGTGCAGCCATAAAACAAATGTCTGCACTTGAAACTGTAGATGGAAGCATTCTGTGATTGATCGTCATCTCAATTTAACAACACAGCTGATGTTATCCTTTAAAATCACAGGAGAAACACTGATCCTGGACCCGGTTCTCTCTTGGCAGGGCTGCACGTGCTTATCCCCAGGAGTGAAGGCCTGCACGGGCCGCAGCAAAACAGCCAGCTTCAGCTCCCCCCCCCCCCCCCCCCAAATGGCCCCACTCTCACACACAGGCCCAGTGTGTCCGGCCGGACTACACGGAGAGGAAACACACGTACTCCGCTTGACTAGAAATAAAAACACACTGCTCCGCGAGAGACCCCAACCCAGCAGGATAGTCTATCTGCGCTCACAGGAAAGAGGCCAGGGCAGTTAAACTGGGATCACTGTGTACGCTCAGCACATATTCATGGCTACACAGCCTCAGATAAACACACATACATTACATGCACATATACACAAGCAACAATACAGGAAATGGGTCAGCTGCAGCACAGGTATCCTTTACATCCTCCACTGGCTCCCACTGTCCTCCAGTGAAAGGGAACACCCCCGGTCTGCAGCCCTGGGCCCGGCTGGCCGAGCGCACAGCGGCTTATAAGAGGCCATTTCCTTCATAATCATCCCTGCTTTCCCCCTGCTATAATCTCCCAAAGGACAGTGGCAATGAGCCTGGGGAGGGCCTCACTGTAGTAGGGGCATCTGTGGTATCTTTATTACCTCATTGCCTTCCATTGACACATAAAACCCACACACAACTTGGATTTCTGGGTCCCCTCGAGTCCTCTCGTGTCTGCATATTTCAACTTCTTTCTACTCTAATATGTGTACTGTTTTGTGTACATTTCACCTCAAAATCAAGATATCATTTTTTCTGTAGATTTGTCATGCTACTTTTTGTGTGAGGTGCCTAGTGTTGAAGATATTGGCCATGGCTTCTTTGGAATATAACAAACTCAATAGCACTCAGCTTGTGGTGCTTAAATAACTCAAAACCAATGTCTCCTTCAAGAAATCAGGACTCTGTTACTCAAGATAATCCATAGACCTTGGTGTGAGCACTTTCACAAAAGGACTTATTTTCTATCTTTTGAACTACAGCCATCATCTGTATCACCTCGCAGAAGAAAGCATGCTTCTACCTCTTATCCATGAGTGCATGCACACTTCCTTCTGCGTGGATATACGGAGGAAGAAAGTAGTTCCTACGTGTAACTGCTCACATCAAGTCTGTTTCTTTTATCTTGAATATGATGTCTGTGTGTAGAGACATTGTTGTTGAGCTTCGCTGTGCATGTGTTGTTTAGTTGGTTCATATGTTTCTTAATGTGCATGTGTTTTGGCACATTTGTTGTTGTTTCTTGCAGTTTTTAAATTGCATCGCACTTCTCCTAATACAATTGTGTTTGGCCGTTGTAGCGCGTTTGCACCAGTCGGCTACCATACAATAAAGATAAGAGGAATGTGTACTTTCGAAACTGTTACTCAATTTTTTCCTCCTTCCTAGTATGCATACTGTTTGGTTAAGGCCTTTTCTTTCCTCTTCTCTCACCACCCTTTTGTTTAGTTTTTTGTGAATTTGTTAATAGGATCTCTGTGCGGTGTCTATTTGATATTTACACGTAAAACACACATCACCAGAGGGTCTGGATGTAGTTGTGTCAACAACAGGGGAATACATCTTTCAGCCAAGTCTTTACAGCTTGTTGACATAGCCGTGAAGATTTCCTATGATATGTGGGATTAATATCATCACATAAACCTCCTGCTCCCAGATTACAATAGTGAAATAGGTGTGTCACTCTGAAGTCTGTACACTGTCTATGTGAGTCTTCACATTTAAACAAATCATTTGTGTCTTTCTCACTCTCATATCCCTGATCATTCTGTGAGGATTAGCAGTGGTAGAATCATGTAAAAGCCTGTGCAGGAGCTGCAGACCACACTGCAGCTCCACACTCCTGACACAATGCACTCATTGATTCCTCTTTGCTTTTGGAAATAACAGCCCTCACCGCAACATGCACACGTGGAAGCCACAAAAGAGCTGTTTTAGAGATAGCAGGAGCTTTTTAAAAGATTATCCTGTCCTCAAGTCATTACCGGGGCCTCGATAAGAGTTTGTCATCGAGTGGTAATGTTCCATAGATCCCGTTGTTCCCCTATGCTGCCTCTGTCGAGCCCCCCATCCCCGATTTACTCTCTCTCACTCATGCCTCTGTTTAAATGGGAGCAGGGTGGTGTTGTGGCGAGGTGAGGCCATGGTCGGCTAAACACTGTGACATTCATCTAAATGGAATCAGATAAAGATGGGGGCCATGAATACCTTCTACATAAACATCACCTGGAGCAGCAACAGGGGCCCTCAACAGCACACATCGGCCAATCAGAGTCTGTGAACATCTGGGAAGACAGAGAGACCTACCAATAGCAGAGGATGAAAGAAGGGAGGGAAGTCACTTCTCACCAATCTGAAGAGCTGCTGACTGTGATATCAGATGAGGTCAGAGCTGTGGGTTCCCTCCACACCAGCGGTTACCCACAGATGAGGGTGAGAGGAGGTGATGCAGGGGTGAGAGGGGATGTGTGAGAGAAACATGACCTTTACTCGTGTAGATCAATTTCCCGTGGAGCAGCCTGGGAGTAGGAAACTGTTGATAGTTGTGTGGAGGAAGGTGAGAAAGGTGAGCCAAAAATACAGTGGTGTGGTGGAGAGACTGTGGAGAGCATTATGGCCAGCCATATATAGAAACAACTTGAAGAAGATCCGTTACGAGTCAAACTAATAAATCAGAGGAAGAAGGTAAAGATACATTTTGAGAATTAAGCTGAATATTCAGGAGACTCAAAAGTTGAGGATTGAGTTAAAAAAAATTGAGCCGAAACTGCAGCCAAAAGTAGTTAAATTAAACTACTATCGTTATTACTGGGGGAGGTGTTGAGAAAACAATGAAAGGGGGGATATTTACAGAGAAAATTAGGAATGAACTCAGTGGTAACCCTCAGTGAGGAGGTGAGGGAAGAAAAAAACACACATTCAGAGGAAGACATGTTGGCTTTTCAGCAGTGGTGTAGTGGGCGTTGGACGCGGGGGTACGCATACCCCCACTTATTTGGAGCACAATCTTTTTTTTAATAGTCTAATAAATATAAAATCATTGCCAGTGTTATCAGTTGCAAGTGTGTATTTGTTGTAATAATGACAAAAACACAATACATTTCACAGTAATTATAATACAAAATAAAAACGATTTCCTTAAAGAATTATGATTCATCATCACGCTCATGACCCCGCGGCGAGCTGGGGGTGTGTCCCACGGCGAGCCAGCTCACTGCCCGCCGATTTTGCGGTAGCTCTTTCCCTCAAGAATGCTAACGAAAAAGCTCTATAATGGCAGGCAAACATTTTTTACTTGACTTCTTTTCTAAAAAGAATATAATTCACAAGAAGAAAGAGGCTAGCAGCAAGTGAAGTTGCTACTAGTACTACATCATCAGAAGAGCCGCCTAAAGACGTGGATAATGCTAGCACTAACGTCAACGTTAGCTGCGCTAGCAGCGTTCCGCTAGCTAGCTCAAGCTCACCTTTCCCAGAGGTATGGACGGAGGAGATGTGGCGGAGGAAACAAGAGGAATACCCGTGGAGACTGCAAAGCTGGGAAACTGGGCTGCAAAGTTTGTTCATCCATTTCGGATTTATCAGTCTTCAAAACGCAAGGTGTGTGTGTGTGAGAAAAGCAGCGCTGTCTGCTTATTTGCAATGTAGGCTAGGCCTAATCAGAATAATTTCAAGTCCAGATCATCGTCTGCTTAGTTGCAATACTGTAGTTTATGCAATTTAGGCCTATAAATTGTTTATGTAATTTATATACCAGTGTGTCCATGGTTTTGAGTCTGTGTGTGTGTTGAGCGCAGCGCCGTCTACTTTTTGCAGTACAGCAACTATAGGACTAAGCATGCCGGTAGTTTCTTTGGGCCTGTCTGCCCGTGTTGTGAGTGCACTTGTGTGGCATTGTTTGGGATTACCTAATTCAAATAGCGTCCCCCCCAGTAAAAAAATCCCCACTACACCACTGCTTTTCAGTAAGTACTGCGAGCAGGCATGGACCTGCCCATCCTGGATGAAGAGATCTGTCAGCACCAGAGCACATGCTCATGGGAAATGGATGACCTGCTGTACTTCTCCACCACAGACTGCAGTGTTCGGCTGCACACGAAGGCCCCAGTTCGATGGCTGCTTAATTGAGAATGCGTAGCAGCGAGAATACCGTGTACGAAGGCTGTTAATTCCAATAACGTGGCGTGGGGGGACAATTAGGGGAAGCCTTTATTTTGGGTCGGGGGTGTGGTGGTCAATGTAATAACGTAACCAGATGAGTAATTACAGCACCAGGTATCATTTTACACACATGTATATTTGTATCATACAGATGCAGGACTTACACACGCCTGTTATCTAACCGACAGGTCCGCACGCACTATAGCCGAAACTCTAATAAGCATTAATTCACAAACTAAATCAGGAGACCTTTAACGTTTTACGTCCGATTCGCTCCTTTTTTCCTCGCTGTACACAGCTCCAGTTTGGGCATTGGCCTGTCATCAGATTTTATTTGTTGTTGCTGCTGTAGCGGAAGTTTAGTACAATCATTTTTGATTAAATACTCCAAATCTCCTCCCTCCATAATTGCACTTGCTTCAGTTGCTTGCTACTTTCTAACGGCGGTGAGAGTGGTGCAGTCAGAGCCGGCCCGACCCATTAAGCGACATAAGCGGCCGCTTAGGGCCCCGCAGCCACTAAGGGGCACCCTCGCAAAAATGGAAAAAAAAGAATCTCAGTACACCGTCGCCGTGATAAGCATGTTTAATGACTTGTGTTAATATGCCTAGATTGCCTACTCTCAAAGTCATGTATTATATTATTGAGTCAATAATATAATACATTAACCGTGCTTTACCTGCACCTCATCATGACACTAGAGAGGACGGCAGGAATATAATTTCCCGTGTTCAGTGAATGCAACAGAGGCAAGACACCAGACCAACCAGAGTTGAATGGAAATAAATATCTGTTTTATTGGCTGACAGGTACCTATCCTGTGAGCTGTGACAATGTTTAAGCCTCTGGCTTCCCTTGGCATGGCCCTGACTAATCACAGGTTGGCAGGGGCATGACGTGAGCCTTGTCTGATTGGTCAATCCCTCCATTTGTTTTCACCAAGGGAAGCTAATAGAGTGGCGAAGTCACGCCCATCTACTTCCGGTCCATGGGACCTTATTTCGGAAAAATAATGTATTGAAGTCAATGGAGAGAGAAAACGTATCTTTCGATCGCGTTTGAATTGTGCCATGAATTACATATGATGTTTGTCAATCTTAAAAAATTATTTCCATGTCAAAAAAGTCAGTTTGTCGTAAAACTGTTATAATAAATAATAAAAGACTATGAAAAATACGCAACTAGAAAGACTACAAATCAGAGTCGCGTAAGTGATGTCACAATTGTTTTCCTCCACTAAGAGATAGATTATATCTATATGGCGCTGATTTTAGCTATCTATATGACAATGGCTAAGATAAGATAACTTTAACAAGATGCCTGTGTGCTTAGTACCAGGTTGTTATCATACCAGCAATATGTCTTGTTCGTTCTTTCGCTTCCCGTCTGATAAAAGGACCAAGAGTGGCTGGATCAAGTTAGCTACCTAGCTAGCACGTTAGTTAGCATTACAGCCTTGTCATTTTTATTAGCCTTAATATAAAGTAACATCAAGTAACCCAACATGTTAAACAGTAAGAGTAGTAGTAGTCATATTTCGTGAACCCTTTGAAGAGTACTGTCACCGGTGTGATCATTCTATAATACACAATTTAAGCCCGGGAGAGAAATGCTAACGCTACATTAGCATCTGCGATATTTTCTACTTCACGCTATCGGCACAAATGGTTGACATTAAACATTAAAAAGACCAGGCAGTTCAGAGAGAATAAAAGGAAGGCAGGCAGCTTTGCATGACATTCTTCTGGACGTGTTTCATTGTGATGATAGTGAGGGTAGCCAATCCTTGGTTACTTCACAGTTTTACAACACATCTTTTTTTTTTTGACTTGCAAAATTATCTTTTAAATTGACAAACATCATATGTGTAATTCGTTGCACAATTCAAGATAATCTTTCTCTCTCCATTGACTTCAATACATCATTTTTCCGAAATAAGGTCCCATGGAGGTCCACCGGAAGGGGAGGGACTTCGCCAGTCTATTTCGGCTGGCCTCCTCTCGCAACAGAGTGCAATCTACTGTTTCACCATAACATCTAGAGGGGCGCTGTTTCACTCTTTGTAAAATACTCAATGAGAATGGGGCCGGCAGAAACACACAACAAAGAATTTCCGAAACTAAACGAAGTGTTTTTATTTATTTATTACAATTATAACTACAATCCGAAAAAACAGGGGAAGCCTGGCTTCCCTTGGCCTCCAGGAGAAAACGCCACTGGTTAATTCTGCCCCGTATGCAGCGTGGGATTTCCATCTGTTAAATGAACACAAGTTCTCCTCACAGCTTTGGATCCAAACACTCTTAATCTTGTGTTTTTTAAAACTACTTTGAATGTTTATTTCTGAATGGGGGTACAAAAAGCCAAACAGCAGATGGAATAAAGGCTTCCAGGAAATCGTGCAACAGCAACATGAGTTGGCATGGTGTCCACCTGTTTTACAAAGCAAAAAAGAAGGATTAAGTACATATAAGTTGGGGAAGAGGTGGATGGCAGGATGAGAGTTATCAGAGCCATTTGGCGAGCTGGGTGGTTGCCGAGAGTTTAAACAGAGGGACAAAACAGAGGGACAGAACAGAGGCGCAGTGCGGCCTGCATACCGATGGCCTGGCTGGATCGGCTCTCCGGCAGTTATTCATTAAGCCATTAAAAGGGAACACAACCAATCATTTGTGTGGCCTTCTGTTTCAGACTGTTTTTCTTCTCTTTGTGCTCTGCCTTTCTCGCAGGAGAGAAGAAACAGAATGCACTTCAATGAATAAATCCGAGGAGAAAGGAAAAGAGTGAGAACCGTTAGACCTGGGCAGCGAGCTGCGGCCAGCTGTTGGCCCTCCTTCTGAGCAGAAAAGAAGCCATTAAAGGCGGAAGCGACTCATGCAGGAACTAATTCACTTTTAGGGCAGTTTGACAAATGAAGGAACATTCAAATCCAATCTACCTGGGCTGAAATTGAAGGGGGATAATTAAAAGAGCTCTTGCTATAACAGGTCTTTCTCTCAAAGTGCCATTACACAGCCACTTTGCCTCTCATTGAGGGACAAGAGCGCCCTCTTGAGTCAACATATAACAGCACACAGGACATATAAAGTTAATAATATTGATTTTATTTCCATCCATATATACAGATATTTTTTTTCTCTTGTCATATTTATATAGCTTAAAGCATTAGGATCACTGTACAAACAATGAACAAAGAACAATGAAAAAAGGCTATAGTTTGCTCTGTGTTAGTCACACTAATCATAAAGAGGAAGTACAGTTCATTGCACAATACTGCATGACGTGATTGGAGGAAGAAACACAGCATGGGTAAACTACAGCTGATTATCTGCTGGGTGTGAGATCCTACAGTATGTCAGTGGGAGTGAAATGGATCTACAGGAGCATGTAGTGCCCTAAAATAGGCCTGGGTTGCCATAGTGACTCGGGGTTATACGCAACACAACAGAAACAGCACTGACGTGTTTATGAAACACAAAACCGCACAACAAACAATGGTCCCACGGATGGAGTTACTGTCTCGTTTCAGGACCAGTTAACACGCTACAACGCAATAAAAAACACAACCACTTAATATGTATTTTGCATCGATGAGTAGGATGAGTATGATGGTCAGAAAAGCAGAACGGATGGCAGTGGGTCATATCCTAAAATATGTGTGTCTGCCTTTGTAATTGTGATGGCAGCACAGATTACGGTTTGTGTGTAAATGATGTCAAAAGTCTGATTCAAATGAGTACAGACACATTTTTGACAGATCATCTTGTAATACACACCATAGAACAACCGCGTCACACAAACATCAAAGAAGAGTAGTTTTCGTTTCAAGGTTTCATAAAAGTAGAAAACGAAAAATCTATTCAACTAATGTGAACTCTACACAAGCTAATTAAACGGCATCACTCCTATCGCCTCTGTGTTCAGGGACATTCAATTATAATAAGGGTGAATTAGGAGCAAGGTGGCCTGGCTAACTTTCCTGCCGCTCAACAGTTACAGCTGCGGAGGCTGGGAGGCAGCAGGCTTTGGTCACTCAATTATACAGCACCACCTGCTGTGGCTGGAACACCCAGTCTGTCGTGTGTCTGCCTACAGAAATACTGTGTCTCTGTACAGGGAATCATAGTTAGCATTCTAATAATTTGGTATTTTTGGTTAATTTACGAGGGAATCCAGTCATGGAGTAGTAATGTGAGCCGTCAAGGGCAGTGCAAATGAAATATGGAACGTATTATTTTTGGATGAATTAACTCTGCCGTATTTCATCCCAGCAGAGAAAAGGCAAATGAAACCTGTAGAGCTACAACAGTACTTTGAAGTCATTAACACAGGCACGCAAAAATAAAGCTTACCAAGCAACCATAAATAAAAAGTTAAATCCATTAACCTACAAAAACACGAGGTGCATCACTTCACGTGTTTGGGGGGAATCAGGACAGAAGATTGTTTCTTTTGGGGCCGTTGCATGCATTCACAAATGTGCACAAACACACACGTCATACCAAACATTTAGAAACTCTTTGTAGTCACAGAAACAGGGAGACGGACTCCACACGGAAACATCTCCTCTCTTCTCCTGATGAGGATCATGACTCCTCTGGGCGCTGACACACAGAGTTCACTCGAGGTTTAGAAGTAAGAATGAATGACGGATCCTTGATTTGCACCATCATCCGTTCTTCTCCAAATCTTTCAGTGGTCACTCGGTGCTCTCCTGGCCCAGCTCTTTGTCTTCGCTGATAACGCTCTCTGGCACGCTGCCCTCCCCCTGGAACAGCTCCTCCATCAGCTGCTCCCCTGCGCTGCCGGCCCGGGACGCCCACAGAGCGGCGCCCTCCCGCAGGCCCAGGGAGCGCAGCAGCCGAGCGTACTCCAGAAACGCAGACTTGATTAGTTTATGTGCAGGAGGAGGTCAAGGAGAACTCATAACATTAAATAAGTCAGAAGAAAACACAGTGAAAGTTTTCATTCCCCCTCAGGAAAGTATTGTTAGTTATACTCTGATTTTAACATCACATGTTGTTTGTTTTAGTAAGTATCTGTGATAATGTTCTTATTTAGTAGCTGATGATGAACATAATGAGCCTGGGCATTATCCTTGACTCAGACGTACTCTTTAAATCCCACAGAAAAGGGACAACCTTTTCTATCCCAACAAGATTCAGAGTTCATGAATTGATTTGAATTACGTTAGATAACTGTAATAGTGTCTATAATGTTTTTTCAAGACCATAATTAGTCCAAAAGTCTGCTGCCAAGGCTTTCAAAAAAGAAAGAGGAAGCCAGTCAGCCAGATTTAGATGCACTGCAGTGTCTTTTACATCATGATTATCATCATTATCACATACAGACACCTGACTAATATAATGAATGCGGGTGCTTCCATTCAGGATGAAGACACCACTGAACAGTTTGGTGAGAAAATAAATAATATGAATCTCATATACAGAGATCAGTGCAGTCATTACAATACTAGGAACACTATATGCATAACATAATGCAAGACAAAGAGTAGGAGTTAAAATACAAACTGCAGTCCGCAAATGTCTTTAACATTGAATCAAACCCTCTCTTAAAATGCTTCCACATCAACAGGTCTTTATCCCCTTAATGAAGGGACGACCTGTTTTTTTCAGAACTGTTGCTTTGACTGCATTAAGTTTTAGCAAGTGCAACTAAATATATTCAGCATTTATCTGATGGCACTGCGGCCCACCTCGTTTAGGCTACTTTTGATGGTCACAAAAATACTAAAGATTAGATGGAAACAGACACTTGAGTTTGTAGTTAGGCAACATTTATATTGGTTTTAAAATAGATATGTCACTTTCTTAAAGGAGGATATTAATGAATACACTGGGAAACTCTGAAAATGAGATATTTGATCTTCTTGAAAGACAGCTTGGCCCTGCGCAGGCTTAGTGTGCTCCTGGTGTATCTCCATAAATGATAAATCACTTAGTGGCTACAGGCCAGATCTGACCAATGAACAAGCCAGGGGGGATGTTTCCATCTCATGAGATGAAATATTACTTTAGAGGTTTACCTTTTCCCACCCCCTTATCCTTTGTTCTGTAGTGTGTTTATTACTACATTGCGCTGATCACACAAGATACAAATAAGAATATAATATAAGCCAAAAAAAAGGCTGACTAGTAGAACTTATGTATGCAGTTGCAATAAAGTAAACTTATATACATCTGAGGAAAAACATTGCAGGATGGGCTAAACTACAACACATGTATTATTTCTGTATGTCTATGTTCAGACGTTTTTAAAGTAAGTTCTAAAAGTTCTCTCATGAGATACGATGTGCTTTTAAATGTCCTTTACTGTGAAGAGCTCTCTACTATGGAGTGCACATCTGCAGTACAGATGGACAGCGTTAAGAGGGAACCTAACCCTGGTTATAAATGTCCATCGGAGTGCAGTAATGGGTTTTCAAAAAGGATATTGGAAGAGTCATCGGCCTCCATCACCCCGTACTTCAGACAGGCTTCGATGAAGAGCGCGGCTCGATCAAAGTACCGCATGCTGCCCGGGAGATGGATGGAGGAGGACAAAGACACAGGCATGAGGAGGTGAGAGCTATTGGCAGACCCCAGCCTCATCCCTGCCCTGATGGCTGGGATCCCAAAGCATACATCAGCCCTGATGTCCCCCTAATTCCCTGAGCTTTCACTGTCAGATCTCAGAGCACGAAGAGGAGAAGTAGAACAACAAACCAAGGGAATCGTTTTGGAGGAAAAATATATGGGGTCACTCAGACCATAGTTTATACTGCCATACACTCAAAGAAAAAGTCACAGGGTAAAACATTTGGAATTTTAAAAGAGATAAAGTTAAAAGGTATTCCTAATTATGATGGCTTTTTTAATTTACCGAATTTCTGGGAATGTAATGAATACAAGAAAGACCAGGGTTTCTTCATATTTTCCAATGCAACACTTCATAGGACTTCATTCTAAGCCCATGCCATGGTCTTGCACGTTTTTTGAGCTATGTCTGCGATTATATATATATATATATATATGGAAAGCGCCTTTGAGCATTAGGAAAAGCGCTATCAAAATCGAATGTATTATTATTATTATTATACAATAGGCTCATAACGGCATCAGTCCAGGGTCTTACCCGTGCAGCATCTCTCCTACTTTGTAAAAGCAGCCCAGCGACAGCAGCACCAGGATGGCTTTGGACTTCTGGTTGACCTGCGGGGAGCACAGGTGCTCCGCCCAGCGCTTCAGCACATCTGAGCTCTCTGCTGGGTTCAGACGCACCTGGAAACACACACACACACACACACACACACACACACACACACACACACACACACACACACCACACACACACACACACACACACACACACACACACACACACACACACACACACACACACACACACACACACACACACACACACACACACACACACACACACACACACACACCACACACACACACACACACACACACACACACACACACACACACACAATGTCTGTCTTTCCAAAATCCATTAATTGCAATGCTAATGCTAACGCTAATGAGAAAACTTGTTCAAACATAGTTGCAAATAAGCTAAAATAATTACATTCATAAGTTCAAATCGGTGGCTTAAAGATCACTGTATAAATCAAACATTTTATCTTATATTATTTATTTAAGACTTTAAATAGCAACATTTATTTTTATGTTGTTTTTTAAATATTTTAATCGTTTAACCTTTATTAGAATAATGACTTTTTTTATTACTATTATCATTTAATTTGTATTTCTGTTGTACCTATATGATCACTTTATGTTGTAGGGTTTTATATTGTTGCATCTATTCACTTGTCTTGTGTCTTATCATCCGAGATAAATCATTATTTATTTGTATCATACATTTTACCTCCTTTTGTCTCTTAACCTGTTAAAATGTTTTGCTGCATGTATCTGTAAAGGTTTTAACATCTGATCTGAGGGGAATTTCTTGTTGTTTATTTTTGTGTGTGCCATTTTGTAAAGCACTTTGAGCTGCACGTGCTGTATGAAAAGTGCTATATAAATACAGCTTTATTATTATTATAAATGTGAATAATCTGTCACAACTCTTCTTGCAATTACCAACAGATAATATGTAAACTCAAGCATACTGTACAATGTACACAGTTAGTACACTCTGAACTTGCACAACTCACTCTGACACTATCCAAACATTTCACAGTGTGTGATGCTTCCTGTTGACGGACGCCGTCATGCTGAGTTACCTTAGCCAGCCAGGCGGCTCGGTTCCACTCCCCATAGGTCTGCAGGTAGCGACAGGCATCCGCCGCCTTGTCAATCAAACACAGCAGCTGGACACCCTCTGACGGACAGCAGAAGGGGAGAGTTTGTGTATGCATGTGAAATGGAGATATAATAGCCTATCTCTATGCAAGACCGGAAACCAGTGTGATTATTTATTTACACACTGCTGGCAATAGCCACACTCATTATGCAATATTTGGATCAAGTTGAATCCAATATTTTTATAAATATTTAACCCTTGTGCCTCACTTTGAAAAAAAAGTTATTTTGATGTCCTTCGAGGATATTAATGTTGGAAAAACTGCTGCTGTTTTGTTTTTACAGAAAATCAGGAAAACACATCTATTTGTCCTGAAGGGCAAACATGAAAAACGGCTCCATCTGGAGGAAATCAAAAAATGTTAAGCCAGGGCTGCAGTCGAATAGTCCAAAAATTAGCTCCTAAGTTCTAACCCTATCTCCTATTCCTTGACCTCTGAGTGAAACGTCACGGGGTTAAGGGATAGTGGATAGGAGAATTCAAAAGGACTTAGGAGAAGAGACCGCGGTACTTTAGAGAATCCGAATGCACTTTCACTATCCGACGTGTTTATGATGCGCCAGCGGACGTCATGAATGTGCGTCTGCTGCTGTGGGGAAACTATGGAAACTACACTTTTCTACAACATGGATGTTTAATAAGAACGAGGGACTACTGTAAACTCATCTAGAGACTCTGCACCGTGCTCTGATGCTGTTGCTTTGCTTTATGAACGTGGACAACAGAGTAACATATTCCTCATGACCAAAGTTGGAATTGAAATAAAAAAGGAAAGTGAAACTTATGCTCGTCACCCTCTCCCTCCGGTCCGCATTAACACAAATGATCCCAATACGTATGATTGTATGAAAATATCTTAAAATCAATACAAATGTATTTATTATAAACGTTAGTCCTTAACATCTATCACTGTGTATATCACCATTCAAACATCTTTTAAAAGTTGAACAAACCCCACACAGCTCAGTAAACACTGTGAGATGTTGACTTTATTTGATCATTTCAGTAAAAACTAACGTTCATATTTCTCTTTTTGATTATAATACTGATGAACGTTCAGAAAAAAGCACTTTGACAACTTACCACATACGTTTTAAAATGCTTAATAAGCACCGTAACTTTCATGATATCATTTCTCGGTCATAATCGGTTGTTTCCGTGAACGGCCGACTGTTGTGTGACGGCAAATGCTGCGGCCGCAATGCATTGTGGGGCAGCATTTTCTCCTCTCCTTTCGGTTAGGGAGGTCCAGTGGTTCCTAAGCTAAAGGAGGTTATAAAGGAAGTTTGAAACCTCCTTTCCTATCATCTAGAGAATTCGAACGGCACTTATCATGGCTGCCACTGAGGGACTTCCGGGTCATTTCACTCTGTTAGGAAGGTTCCTAAGCTAAATGGACTATTCGACTGCAGCCCAGGGCTTTAGATGAAAAGTCTGATACAACAAAATGGATGACTCGAATGTCCTCAAAATAAGTGGTTTTTACAGGTCCTTAAGTTAATAGTTAAAAGTTAAAACTAAAGAAAATCTCACCCTTGCCAAAATGTATGCCATATTTAAGAAAAAAATGAAAAAGCCCAAAACTTGCCCAATGAGGCACAGGGGTTAAGGATAAGTGCTTTTGAGGCTGCAGCCACCCACACGCTGCAGATACTCATTAAAACCCAGAGGAGAAGTTTTTTTGTTTTTCAGACATACAGCAACTCTACCTGCTAGCTTGCCGTTGGCGATCATGTTGGTGGCCACTAGTTTGATGGTGGACTGAGAGGGTCCTGAGGAGGTGATGGTGGTCACCAGGCAGGCTTTGAGGGAATCACAGTAGTAGCTGGAGTTGTCTGCGCTCGTCTCCAACAGTAACTGCACTGCCCGGTCCGTCTGAGAGCCACAACAAAGAGATGAGGATGTAATGACTGAGGACAAACAACAGCAGTAACAAGGGGAAATTATGTTCATTATCAGGGTTTCATCTGGAGGGGATGAGGTTCAGGCGGGGTCAGCTCATGCTGGCCTCAGCCTGTCTGTCGATTGGAGGGGAGCGCCTCCACGTACAGCCTGCTGATTGCAGCCTGTGGTTAGAGCCAGAGTGGGGACATAAAGTGGGGAGGGGTGACTGCAATCCCCACAGGCTGAGACACCAGGGGGGACACAGGCAGCACTTAACGTCAATCTTGCCTCATTAGGCTCCACAGCAGCGACATCACCTATTTACCCTCATGGGAATATGCTTGTATGTCCAGCTATAGAGTGTGAAGGTGTTAGTTAGTGTTTTTGTGGGAGACAGGATGGTGGCATATAGTCTGGAAGCTTTAAGCAAGAAAGAAGTAAAAGCAAAACCTCTGCCAGGTTTATTTTTTGAAATATCAAAAGGAGGTTTGCCCTTAGAGGCAAATATTGCACTTTGAACTCATCTATATTTAAAAAGCCTCTTGGTTAAGCTGTTAAATGCAACTCACACAAAGCTGGTCACACACAAGAAGTCGTCTTTTTAGAGATATTTCATCATCATTGGACAGCAATGCTTCAAACATGTGATTTTATAATATATGATGCATTGCTGTAGAGAAAACTACCACAGTCACAATGGACAATCTTTAACATCTGCAGTGGTTAAAGGCAACAGACACATTAATGCAGCAGCAATACTTATCCCAAAACATCATATAAAACACTTGCAGGGAACATTTTACATAATTACATGACATAAGGAAGGTTTTGAATGCAGGATGTTTATTTGTAGTGGGGCACTGAAGTAGATCAGAATATTTTAGTAACTTTGATGTCAATTACAGAAGACATGTTTGATCATCTCCTAGGTTATTTTAAGGCTGGGGAATGTGAGCCAAAACCCTTCTATAATGACACTCTTCTATGTTATAATTGTTTCTGTAGGACAGTGTGTGAACAGTCTGTGTGGTGCAGTTCCTACCTGACCCAGCAGGAGGAGCTGGTCCGCACATTTCTTAGTGTGTTCATAACTGGAGCGCTTCACTTCCTGCAGGTGGACCCGATCCAACTGGAATTTCTGTTGGGCAGGAAAGTGAAGACAAAAGTTAGCTTATTTTAACAAAATGCCTCCATAGATCCATAAGCGTGTGTGTGGGTGAGCAGTAGAGATGTATCATTTCTGGACAGAAAAAGAGTAATGATGTGCAAAAAAAGATATGGAGGACAATTATAGAAATACAGAGAGCAGAGATGGAGAGCGCAATTAAAAAGCCCTTAAAATATTCAAGAGTTCTCCCAGTGTCTCTGGTGCCAGAGCCACCCATACTTAATATCAGTGCTTTCCCCCCCCATTATTTCATTACATGTGCCCAATTGGGAGTTCAGATATTTTTTTCAGAGAGCAAATGATAGGCTTGAAACATTTAAACAGCGATAGCTATTTTAAAGAATGAGTTTTATATGAGGACTAGAGGGAAAATGGTTCAATAACGAGAGCGATAACAGCATAGTAGAACATTAGTTGCACAGGATATGTGTGTGTATGTGTGTGTATGTACACCCTGTATCTTTATCCGACACAGGCAGTACTTTCTTTGCACTTCAGTGAGTCACAGCCGTGGGCTTAAAATCCTTGCAGAGATACAAGATGAGTTTAGTAACCGCATGCTCTTTATTGGAGTCGTGGATATTAGTAATTACAGCCAGGCTGCTGCCACTGAAGCTGTTTTATGACAAACAGTTGCGAGAGTAGCTGCCGAGTGTCTGGGCAGCACTTTGAAACTTTGGGATCACTCCGCGGCTGCTCATTAAAAGTTAAAACTATTTTAAAGAACAGAATAGTGCATAATCCATCCAATTAACCTCGAAAGACACTCAGAGAGAAAAAAAGACTTATTTGAGGTTTTTTAATAGAACATCCATGAAATTAGACAGTCCATTCATGCTACTTTAAGCTTTAATAGTAACAGCCGTTTGACATTTTCCTTAACTGGCTTTCATCAAAAAAGGTCGAGGAACATTATGTAGCTTTGTAGGTGAAGAAATCCAGTCTGGCTTCACTTGGACAACCAACTTTTAAACAACTATTCCATTTGTTTTCTTTTTATAACTATGTCCGCAGAAGTAGATTACTTGCAACACAAACACAATGTTAGGGTACATAAGATCTAACATGGAACATTTTTTTTTAATGGAAAACAGATGCATTCCTGATGAACACATGAAGGTGGATTTCTTTTTTTATTCAAATGGACTATGATGGTGCTATGTTGACCGGCAAAGGTAGAAAAAGGCGGAGGAGGACAGATCAATAGACATCTTCTCAACATTTTACAGAACAAACTGGGTCAATAATTAGTGCTGAAAAAAAAGAAGGGATCCAAGGTTTTGTTTATTAAAGCCATCAGCAAGCGAATTGATCCGAGCAATGACACGGAGCAAACAAGAGATGTTTTTTTCATTGAGCGTAGCCTGGGGTGGGCTAGAGTCATTGGAGGAAATGTTGGTGGGATTGATTTTAGTTTTAGTGGGGTCAAAGTGAAAGATAGGTTTGACCTTAAAGGCTTGAAAGTGTGAGATACTTCCCTAAAAGAGCGAGGCTTAGTGAGACAACAGAAGAGATACATACACAATAGGGCTGCTCAATTAATCGTATTTTAATCGCGATTACAATGATGGCTTGCAACGATTACGAAAACAATTATCGATTATCGAGGAGGCTGTCTGGAGGAGCCGTAACCGAGGATACACTGATTTAGAGGAGAGAGGAGTCTCTCTGGAGGAGCTATAACCGAGGGTACACTGATGTATTCTCCGGAGTCGATTTCAGCCAACAGTGATGTTTAAAAGAGGCGTGACGCATGGCTGGATTTATGTCAACGAAGCACAGCTCTGCAAACTGTTCCCGTTGTGATTATAAGTTATTCAAGATGATGAAATGTAAATCAGACTTTCCGCCCTTTACCGTTTGTTTACTCACTAATCACATCTCCCCTGGATGTTAGGCTATTTATTTTAATACAACTGCTTTCATTGTGAGGCGATGTTTACAGTGAGAACCGCAATAATATATGTAACAGGCCTACATTACACACTTTATTTGTATGCTTTAGTAGATATCTACAAGTAAACAGTAGATATTTTTCATGAAACCATATAGTGCTTCACATAATAAAATATACAAGGGCTGTAGCCTGATATACATTATATGCTTTAGGAGCTGTATGTGTGTGTTGTACAGTCAGTAGGTGTCTGTTGTGGAGTGTATAGGTGTCTGTTGTAATTGAATTTGCCGCCAGCAGAGCCAGCAGTTATGAGCATTTCTTTCTAAGCCCCACCTTATTGCGAGTACGTTTTGATTGACGGCGGCAATATTTATCGTCCTAACATGCTCATTTTCTACGGTAATGTGTCTGACCCACCACCGATGCTGTATACTAAGTTTGGCGTTGAAAAAGAAAACATGGAAATTTAAGGTAATATTTCACTGTTTTCAACATTATGCTAATTCAAAACAAATCAAGTAGGTGGAGCTTTGGGGTTCAAGGACATACTATGTAGAGTAGGTCCACCCGAATAAGTGGGCAACATTTCAGGTCATTCGGAGTTACGGTGCCACTTTGTAAAGGTTTCCAAAAATGGAAATGTAGTAGTTTGGATTAATTTGTGACATGTAAATCGTCAAAAATGGTACATTCTCCGTTAGGTTACGAGTTCCCCGTTTGAGCTAGCAACTATTTTCTTCGCAATTTAGCATCATATTGGTTACTGTCCTGGATTGGAATTTTTCTGATCATTCCCCTAGGAGGAGTTTGCAAGAATGTGCTTAAAATGCATGAAAAACGCACATTTTTCAAAATGGCCGACTTCCTGGGGGGCGGGGCTAATGGAAGGCAATTTGAAATATGTGTGCAATCATAATAGTAATGTGTATACTGCGTTTCGTGAATATCGGAAAAACTATATGCGAGCAGTTTGGAGCAATTTGCACCATGTAAATCGTCAAATTGTGTATTCGCTGTTAGCTTACGACCTCCACGATTGAGCTATCAAAAATGTTCTTCTCAATATAGCATCATATTGGATAGGGGCTGAACGTATCCTGGATTGGAATTTTTCCGATCATTCCCCTAGGAGGAGTTCGCAAGAATGTGCTTAAAATGCATGAAAAACGCACATTTAAAAAAATTGCCGACTTCCTGGGGGGCGGGGCTAATGGAATCTATATACAAATATGTCTGCAATTCTATGAGGAATGTCTGTGCCAAAATTCGTAAAGTTCTGAGAAACTATATGTGACTACCACACAATAGGGGGCGCTAGTGAGCAGTTTTTTTGAAAAATTACGTTTTTTTTTTTACATTCTCGAAAAGGTCGTGGGCTCTGACGTGTGTCCCAAGTTTTGCGTCCGAAGCTCATTTTATGCTATCGCAATTGAAACATTTGTTATAGGCCACGCCCACATTCTGAATTTGTTGCGACACTTTAAATCTGAGTTTGTAGTCACCCCGAGAGTATGTGTAAAAAAAAAGAAGAAGATTAGTCCATCCGCTCGTGAGTTATAAATTGGTGGTGTTTTTGGCGCCCCCTATAGTCCAAAATGAAAATGCTTTGGTGTGCCTATTCCGCAAGACAGACTGAACCTATCTACGAAAATCTGTGATGTTTGGATACATTGTTGATGAGTTATGAGCATTTCTTTCTAAGCCCCACCTTTTTGCGAGTACGTTTTGATTGACGGCAGCAATATTTATCGTCCTAACATGCTCATTTTCTACGGTAATGTGTCTGACCCTCCACCGATGCTGTATACGAAGTTTGGTGTTGAAAAACTGAAAACTGAAAATTGAAATGTAAGTGAATATTTAACTGTTTTGAACATTATGCTAATTTAAATTTGAAAAGTAGGCGGAGCTTAGGGTTCCAAGAGGATTATTTGTAGAGCAGGTCCACCCGGATATGTGTGCAAAATTTCAGGTCATTTGGAGTTACGGTGCGACTTTGTACATTTATTCCGAAATGGGTTTTTCATAGGTGGCGCTAGCGAGCACGTTGGAATATTTAACCCATTGACTCCAGAATATTGTATTTTTCACCAGTCCTGGCGTCCGTGCAAAATTATACAACTTTGTCAGCGTCCTAAAGGCCTCAAAAACAGGAAGCGCCAGCAGAAAAATAATAATTCCACCAATAACAATAGGTTCCTCGCACTTCGTGCTAGGACGCCGTTGGGTCCTAGTGCTCCGTGCTCGGGCCCTAATTATTGACCCAAATAATCGAGATTATGATTTTTGCCATAATCGAGCAGCCCTAATACACGATGTCATTGATAATGGAATATACTGTGTGACCCGTGCTGTGTTGACACTTTGGATGACAAGACACTGCATGGTAGGGGCTTGTTTGTGTGTGTTCTGACTTCAGGAGAGTAACTGTCTCTGTGAGGAATCCTATGGGAATTTTTAAATGTCGACTGCATGGATCAGGTATTTGTCTCCATTGTGTCAGTGAACCAGAGACTGAGAAAGCAATAACCGGCTAACCAGGTTTCAGACTATGTCTTTTAAACGGCTTGCACTGGTGTACCATATTTTTTAATCAAGGTGACACTTTTTATAAACCTGCAAGAAAGCAAAGAACGTGTTTGGAGGTATCAGGCATTTTTTACTTCGCACATTTGAGTGCAATAATGCAGAAAAAAGTTGGTTGTTTCATAATATCTAAGACATGAAAGTACAACCCATTCTTTGAGAAAGGCATCTTTTTGGTCTTATTGTATTGGCTAACTGTGGGACAGGGGAGACCGGTAGTGCTGCTTTCACTTAAGCAGATGATGTCAATATTTGTTCCCCAAAAAATGTATCAATGGTAATTTTTTTATTTGAATTATTTGAACGTTTTTAAGGTTGTGATTTGGCTTGGAGAAGAGTATTGGTCGTGGTTCAACACAAGCCCACATGTCTGACTTGGGATCAGATTTGGGATGCTGACACTTAATGTTTTGTTGTTTTACTGACCTGGAAGTAAGAGCTCTCACACAGGATGTCATTGCAGATGTCCAGGTGGTTCTGAGGCGGCGGTGGCTTGGTTCCGTCACCCTGGGTGTTCCCCTCTGCGGTGGACAGACGGGCCTGAGCGAACGCCTGGATGTAGTGGGACGCCACAGTCCAGAAGTGAAGATCCGACTCGTCCCCGAACAGCCTGCGGTTTACCACAACATCACATCAGCTTAGCGGATGTTCTCTCGGGGGAAGTTAGTGTAGGTCAGACATTCTGCGAGTTTCTTCTTGTAGTTCGCTCACTAATGACCACAGTTCCTGCATCTTCCAGCCCACGCCTTGCTCTTTCAGCTCCCGTCCACCCCCTCTCCACACACTGCCTTTTCTTTCGTCATTTACTTCCCTCAGCATCCCTTTCAACATATCTGCAGAGGCACACAGCTGTTGCTAGGTTACCTTGCCACATTATCCATGCCATGAAAAACTTGGGCAGTCAGCTGTGGAGACATAATCATGGGCTCTCACTGTGAGCGGGGACATTGTATTCAATCACCGTAGGAAAGGGGTCTTTGGGATGTTCTAGGCTTAAATAACAGGATGCAAACAGGGGGGGAGATTGCATTTTTACTCAGACTGGCTGCTCTAGTTACGTCGGATGCTCGAGGGAACGGAGAAGTGGAGCAGAGATGAGATCAGAGTTGCTGACACCAGCTCTCGTGTCATGCCTTGTTTGTGGGGATACAGAAACAAGGCTGTACAGTTGCGGAAAAAAATAACTCTGTTATTTAGGCAGATTATTTCACAGTTTAAAATATACATCTTATATTTTACATTACATAATCTGAATGAATTCAAATGTAACAAATAAATACTCAAGTGCAAATCTGCAATAGCTAAAACCACTTTACCTAGATGCTAATCTCCAGCCTCCTCGGGTAAAAACTGTGGTCCACAAAGGGAGGAAAAAATATTGTGGAAAGCAGCTAATAAGATCTCATTTTTATACTTTTAGTACACAATTAACGGTAATGATGATAGGTACTGATTTCCATTTAATTAAGCTCGCTTGGTTTAATTAGGTCCTCGATCCCAGATTGATCAGTAGTAGCGTTAATGCAAACACTGTTCGACTTTAGGTCATTATTACCCACTCAACTGCCTAAAGATTATACAAAAAGACAGGAAGACACTAGCAGGGGGAAACATATGGAGGCAAAAAGAGGTTTTTTTCTATGTTGGTAAGAAAAATGTGTTTGTATCCTCAAAGAGCGTCTTTCCACTTCCGGGATAACAGCTGTTTGTTTGTTGTTTAATATTACCCTGCTTATATAAACTATACTTTTGTTAGAACTCAGTGACTCAGAACTTCTTTGACACCGTCTGAATGCTAACACAATAGTCACGCCGGGGTACCTCATTGACACAGTGCTTCATGTGCAGACACCAAACAGTGTTAGAGCTCCATGCTGAGTTTAAACTCACCGTGAGACCAGGAGGCAGCGTTGCAGCAGGGTGAGCTCCGGGTCTTGTAGCACGCTCTTCATATCACTGGGGAGCCAATCAGAGGCAGACAATCAGAACACAGCGAGCGCCAATTACACTTCTCAGACACAGCGGGCCCAGCGTGGCTGTTACGGGAGATTCCCTTTTATCCGTCTACCCACACACTACATGCTTTCTGGGCCTGCTGTCTAAACATGAATCTGAGCGCAAGTGAAAACTTCATAAACGGAAACTGACATTTAGCAAACATCTGATTGTTGAATCACAACATAAAAAAAGATATGCTATTTTAAAAATCACCATTAAAAAGTGCAATTACTCACTTAGACATGGCGTTGAGCTGCTCCTGGATCAGGCCTTTAATCTCGTCTTTCTCGGTGTAGTCTCTGAAACAGAAGGGTCAAACTCACATGCCTCACTAAAATAAAACATGACCTGATATTAAAGGTAGGTAATTCACTTCAGAAACACTTTTTGTTATATTCCATAGAATGCTCTTAACATCCCGATAGCAATGAATATATTAAATGCTTTGACAATAAATACATAAAATAAATTCATCTGTGGAAGCCGTAGCGCTGTAAAAAGCACGACCAATCATCTGAGCTGGACCGGCTAAAATATCTGGATGGCCTACCTGCCGGTCAGCTTTCCATCTGTGCACAAACTTATCTCGTGCCCTCATTGGTCATGTGCACGTTCGTTCGTGTGTGTTGGAGGAGGGGCTCTGTAAGGAAGTCTGACAGAAGGGGCAGATTTTTTCCGGTTGTGTACTTTCAAATTCTAGCGCACTCGAGCTGGTTTCTCCATTCTTACCTACCCTACCTTTAAAGGTCCCCTATTATACTCTTTTTCATCAGTATATTATAGGTCTCCATATATACAAAACTTGTTGTTGTGCTCCCTATCTCTGTTTCTTATCCTATATCTAATAGAACTGCTCGGGTCTTGATAGATTGAGTGGGGAAGTTCATGAGATCTTTCTAGAGGGTTATCAAGAATAACTTTTATCCAATGACCTTTTCCCTCTCTGTCTGTGTCTGTGTATTCTCTTGTTCCGATTAACTCAGCCAAATCTTTTTTCTTGTTTTGTATCTATATCTACGCCGGGATCCGGAGTCGAGGCTGATCCTCTTGCTGTAGTCCTGTGTCCTGGATCCTCTATCCTGAGTTCTGGATTAAGTCGTGGACTTCGGGTCGTGGCTGAACCTGTCTCTGCGGTCCTGCCTTGGGTCTCGTCATGCTGCTTCCCTGATGGCTTCCACAGGATTGTAGCTGACATCCTCGTGGATTCATCTTCTTATTACAGACACATGCATTTCCTAACATTCGGTCTATATGCTGTAAAATGTATTATCTCTTTGATTTACACACGGCATCTATTGCACGTCTGTCCGTCCTGGGAGAGGGATCCCTCCTCTGTTGCTCTCCCTGAGGTTTCTCCCATTCTTTCCCCTTAAACTGTGGGGTTTTCTCTGGAAGTTTTTCCTTGTACGATGTGAGGGTCTAAGGATAGAGGGTGTCGTTTTTCTCATACTAATATTCTGAACAATCTGTGCTGTTGTATTTGCTGTAAAGTGTCTCTACTGTAGGCTATTTTTATTATATGTACAGCACTTTGGCTCGACCAAAAATCGTTTATAAATGTGCTATATAAATAAAACTTGATTTGATGTCTCTGAAGTGTTTGGCTCCAAATATCAAACAGATCGTGCATTGTAGCATCCCATAAACCCCTCTGTTTCAGCCCTGTTTTAAAAGTCTAAAGTCTGTTACTTTAGATGGAAATAAGGAGCCACACCCCTCTGAGAGAGAGATATTTGGTTAAAAAGAACACAATGGTGCTCTAGGAGGAGATTCAGGTGATAAGGTGTAATAAAAACATTATGACATCACAAAGTGGCCAAAATCTGATCAGCTCATCTTCAGTTTTTATATAAATGGAACTGAACGAAAATCAGTGTGGAATTGTATTAATAGGAATGGCAATATCAAGTTTAACAAAAATCTAAATTTGAGTTATTCATGTTTCTGGTGAAACCGAGACTAAAGCTTGAAAATATATAAAATTAAAATAACCTACAAAAAACACAAAAATAGGCAGCTAATAATCTTTTATCAGTGAAGGAATGCAGAATCATTTTACTCCATTAGATTTGACTGACAGCATTAGTTCATTTTCGACATAACTGAATATATGTGATGAACTGAAGGAATAAGCATTACTGTGTGTTAAACCATATGATGATCCAAAACTGTAAATTATACGTTCTTTTAATATAAATTACTCAATGTGTAGAAAAGCATTTTAACAGTGTGTATTATTATATCTGTTAAAGAAAAGGATTTGAATTCTTCCTCCACTAGTGCTTTTTATGGGCAGCATTTTTTACTGTTTGTGGTAAGAGGGAGTTCAAATGCAGTTACATTTTAAGTCTGTGTAGATATACATAAATGAAACACTGGCCCATATCAATATGTTGCTCTGCTTCTTTAGGGAAACACGTTGATGCCAGTATTTGTTTTTAATTTGACAGCTGGTGTACTCAACATCAGTTCACAAAATTAATTCAGACTTTACATAGGTCTTATAAATAAATTAAAACGCATTGATCAACACTGGTATTGATGTTGAAGACTGGCACAGGGCATTTTGAGCTGTAAAAAAGTGCTCTGCTCTCACAGTACTGCTTATAAAAGATCTTAAATCATGTCATGACTTGGATTTTTGTCTCTGGGCCATGCAGTGGGCTGCTATATATTCTCCAAGTATTTATTTTTCCTGTGCATTTCCTGGGTCCTGAAACCGCAGGTCAGATGAGGTAGAAAAACTTAAAATTGAAAACTTACACTGAGATCATAGAAGGGGGTGATTTAAAAGTGGACACTTGTACGGTGAGTCACTCGGAGTTGATGCTTACACTTGAGTGATGTCCATGGTGAAGGTTCCTGACCAGGGCTGCAGCAGGAGGAAGGTCTTGAGAGTGAGGGCAGCACGGGGCACCAGCAAGTAAGGACACCACACTGGATCTGAAAGATATTCACCCCATCGAAAGGAACAGGCATATTAAAGAGGCCCTGTTATGGTTCTTGGGGTTTCCCTTTCCTGTAATGTGGTTTATAGGTTGTTGTGCATATATATTATCTACAAAGGCTAAAATACGAAATTTCCTTCCCACACACTCCCCCTCCCCTGCCTGAAACACCTCCATTGTAGTCCTTTGTTACTTGCGCGACATAGTGACATCACTACGTCACACGCATGCTTCTAAACAGAGCCGGCCAGCTAACCAATCAGAGCAGACTGGGCTCTGGTTTCAGACAGAGGGTGAATGGATGCAGCACAGGCAGTATGAGAAAAATAAAGACCCTTTTGAACATTAAAGCATTTAAACATGTCACAGTAGAGACACAAAATACAAATATGAACCTGAAAATGGGCATAATAGGGCCCCTTTAATGTCAACTTGTATTACATCATGTGTCATTATGTCCTGCATTGTGTTATTGGATGTATTTTTAATGAATTATTTCTTAAATAATAAGCCTTTATCCAACTAATTTCCCTAATCAAAATTCAATATGCACTTCTCTTTCCTTCCTTCCTCGCTCCACTAGCTCACCGGTCAGGTCCTGTTCATCCATGCGGTAGCTGGCGGACTTCATGGCCATCTCCAAAACTCGGATACAGCCGTCGTCAGAGGCCAGAACAACCTTGTCTGACGTGCACCAATCAATGTCCAGGACGCGGTAGTTCACGTTGCGCCCAATCCGCATGCTGCTCACCATTTGGACCTGCGAGAAGAGGAGGAGGGTCAAGATGCTCGAGCTGTCACTTTAAAGCTCATTTGAAAGCATGGGCAATAGCTCTAGGAAGATGGTGGGATATTAAATATTTCTCAGCAGAATTTCAGAGGAGAAAGGAAGGAACTATATGGAAGGATTTTTTGATTCAACATAAGCAGAGGATGTGTGTAACATTAAAGTAATTTATGTTGGGTAGGCTCAGTGGACAAACAGCCTTTATTCAGAACAAACCTCTTTCACTGGCTTTTTATGCGAGTCATTGCAGCCCGGCTGTCAGAAGAGCACTGGAGCATTTCCAAGATTTCTCCTGCTCCTCCCTCTCCACCCTCATTCTCCCCTGCTCCTCCCGTCCACCCTCATTCTCCCCTGCTCCTCCCTTCCTCCCTCATTCTCCCCTGCTCCTCCCTTCCTCCCTCATTCTCCCCTGCTCCTCCCTTCCTCCCTCTCCATCTCTTTCCAGCCGTATTGCTCGCTTCCCTCTTCCGCTGGATCCATCTGTTGTCTGGCTTTTACGATCGGGGTCAAACATTTTTGTCTTATCTCAGCTCCCTTACCGAAAGACAATAGTGCTCCAGTGAGACCCTCTCCCTCCAACTCACACTAGTTAACTGGAGCATCTCTTGGTTGTCCAAATCCATATGCTTTTCCATTTGTATACACAATGCTGCTGGCTAAGATCACAAATATCTTGGTGTGGATATGGTATAAAAAAGAAAAAATCCAGTCTGTGACATTAGATCATATGATGAACTGGAACGCACACTAGCCTTAGGGATTCTTAGATGAGGTGAAATGAAGACAGTGCAAAGAGAGGAGGGTTAGGGTTACCCTAACCCTAACCCTAACCCTTTCTAGTTTGGGACAACTTTGGGGAAACAAAGTTAAAGAGTAGGCGAGGAAGCGTGTCGCACACAGGAAACAGGATCATCCATCCTGTTATGGTTGAGCTTATTTACGCCACTGAAAAGGCTTTAAGCGCTTGTAACTGTAATTGTACTCTTATATTAAAGAATCTTTGCAATGCGCTGCACACATACTGTGCAGCGCATTGCAAAGATTCTTTAATATAAGAGTACAATTACAGTTATTACCACAGCGTAACACAGTGCATAGTGCTTCAGTGATTACACTGCTATGCAAACAAATTTTTCTGCCATGGTTAATCTGTTTAAATGTTTGATATTCTCTTATTAACTTGCAGCCCCTTGCAGATGTTTTACTTGTATTATGCAGTGCAGTGAGGTGATGCATGCTGGGAGTTTTTAGTTATGTAGCCTCACCTCTTTGGTGTCCCAGACCTCTGCTCCATCTGTGTACATCACCAGCAGCTTCTGGTTGCCCTTCCCCGGGGCAAAGCGGATCTTCTTCACCCAGCCACGATGCGTTGGTATTCCCCTGAAAGCATCAACACCTCGGGCATTCATTTTATTTTTGTATTGCCTCACCAAATGTATTTACTCACTCTTGAGTTAGAAAAAAATAATAAGTATAGACAGTCGATCCATGAATATTATGGGCAAGTTTACTTTGGTCTTGAAAATCGAATGAATATATCAAAACTGAAAAAAGCCAAGAGAGGCAAGCAAGAAACATTCATTTAGATGATCTGCTCTCTAAACCTGATACAAACTGTTGATCTGACCTTTTTCCCCACCTGTTTTTAAGTCATAAACAGGACTTAAGAACAGGTGGAAAAAAAGTGTTGCCAGGTTGAACTTTTAAATATGTTTTTTGGTCCATAAAATGGAAATGTTCCTTTGTTATCTGAGGAACAGGTTGGAAATAAACTCTAACTTTGTGTTTGTCTGTGAAAGCACGTAAAAGAAAAGCAGCCTACCGTTGCCGAAATGAATATAACAACATAAAACACCTCCGTAAAACAAAATAACCGAGTGCAAATAAATGCTTTGGAAAAATTGAAGGTAGTAATGCAATATACTTTAGGTACAATGTTATAGGTGTCTTAAAACCTAAAGTTGATACCTGGACAAACGGGCTTTGAGGTCCCAGAAGTTGAGATTGCCGTCCACGTCCCCGAGCACCAGGGTGTCGCCTTTCCAAGCAATGCAGGCGATACTACCCATACTGCCCTGCAACACAGAAGGGATGCACATATACAGTTAGAGAGGACAAAGTAGGAAGGGTTTTTACCCCTGCTAAATGGTCATGTATTTAAAGACTGCTAATTATGTCAACTTAAAATAAAGAAATAATTAAAAACACCATCATTCCAATATATTGTCCAAATACCATCTCCTAAACTTTATAAATCTCATTGTGTTCTCATAAACTAAGAAATGTGTTTAGTGTTTGTTGATCGTTATCTGTGTACCAGCCCAGGGACTGCAGATGCAAATTCATTTGAGCTATAATCTGGCATATAGTATATTGTCTCTCCCTGAGGTGAATGTATTGTATGCATGGTCTTTTTTCAATAAAGACATAATAATAATACAAATCTATTCATAGCTAAGAGTTTTGACAGCATGGCTTGATGGTGAGCATCTTTCCTGTATGGTAATCTTCTATTATATAATATATATGCCGTTAATAACTGTGCAATATATACCTGGCGGCTAAATCCTAAGAACTGTTACAGGATGTGTATTTTGTAAATTGTTTAACTTTTTATTTTTTATCATAAAAGGCCTTTTCCTTTAGCTATAACAACACGATACTCTCTAGCCAAGTGCTAAACCAGCACGACATCTGAGTTTAAGTAGGGCTGCGCAGCAAGACAGAGTGCTGATGTGAAGACATTTAGTGTCAGCTCTGCTTCAGTGTGTACCCAGTGGATAATAGGACCAAACGTTTTAGGGGAGAATCTGTCAGTTTCCTGACAGAGATATGAAGATATTCTATAATTCTGAAAGGACTATAAACCTCCGGGCTATGCAAATCTGTGAGCGATGAATCTGCAGCCATCATGAAAAATACGGCTTTAAAAATCTTGGGGGGGGAGGGGGGAAGCTTGGGCAACTCAACACCTTTCTTTAATCAATTATAAAAAGCAACTTGTTTGGAGACACGACTACTTGCAAAGTAATCAAAATAAATCCTGTCTTCAGTAACAGCTTGTGTCTGTTTACCAGCTGGGCTGTTTAGCTGTCACAGCAAATTAATAGCTTTAGATGCCATTCAGGTAAATAAATACAGTAACATGTTCTTTCTTTTCCCCTGAGCCTGAGTCACGCTCTGAACCCGCGGAGAGAGCATGTGCAAAACAATATCTGGGACAACGTGATGACACACACCAAATCACTCGCATTCAGTTAATCTAGTAAAAATGTAAAGCTGTAGAAGCTGTTGCACATGAGGGTGCACACTTCTTATTATTCAGCCAACATGTATATCAACCCCCCACACAAGATACAAAAAATTAACCTGAAGGACACAGAATATGGAGCGGGAATGATTGCTTTTACTCCATGGGGGAGGAACTTGTGCAGAGAAGAGGACGGTTTTACATCTTTGTGTACAGTAAGGATTAGCAGAACCACTGGGAATAGCCTTGTGCGAGGATGTGGATGACCTTGACAAAGTCCAGGAGGATATGAAGCTTAAGGAAACATAACAGTTGACACAGTCTGCGCACTCACATCAGGGGGAATCCTTGCACCATCCTTGACTGTGTTGCCCTCGACGGTGATGTGGTACACCTGCCCGTCAGTGTCCGTGAACACAAAGTGCTCCCTGGCTGAGATGGCCTGACTGGACTCTGACTTGCTCTCTGCGTCCTGCAGGAGACTGTGGAGGAGAAACATGACAGTGGTAATGTTTTACACTCTTTCAAATATTTCACATTTGAAAGAGTGTAAACCAGTTCTAGGCCAGTGATTTCCAACCACGGATTCTCGGGGGGGAATGAAAGGATTGTAGAAAAGATACAAGTCATTTCAATAAAAGATGATGCGAAAATTGCAAAATATAATGGCTAATAGTTGACATAGTTAGCTAGAAGTAACGAATAAATGGACTTATTTGACCAAACTGACCAGGACATTGACAGTTACACAGTCTAAAAGCATGGTCTCAATACTATGTACTTTTGTATAATGATTACTGTTAAATAGCATACAGTTTCAAATCAATTATTTGTTTGGAGCATGACTGGTGGCCTACTGTATGGTTGCTTAAGTTAATCTCACATGAGTTGGGGATGGCTCTGAGCGAAGACACATTTTTTTATGTCTGGAAAAAAGTACTAGATTTTAGACTCCATTTTCTGAAGATGATAAAAGATAAGAAAGTCGTTTTGAAATAAGAAGGATTAACTGTTTAATATACAATCTGGTATTAGTTGAATGAATTGCAGTCCGCCACAAAGTCTCTTTAGATCCTATTTCAATTCCTCACACACCGTTGAAGCTCTGACTCTGCCTGAGGGTTTTCTATCCTGGCAAAAGACTTCATAAAACTAAATTGTGAGATCCATAACGCCGACCTTATGACTGAGGATTCCACGATACTCTGCTCAGCGTCTGACACGGTCTGCCGAGCCATGGCCTCCCTCGCTGCCATCTGCTTCTTCTTCAGGCTCTTCAGGTTGTGGGACGGGGACCACTCCTGATTAGACACACAGGGTATAGCAGTTACAGAATCACACCCAGACCCACACTCATTTTCTGGACTAACAACAGACTAACAACAGACGAAAAGCAGACAGACAGAGACAGGAGGTAAGGAGGGGTGATTTGCATTCTGAGGAGCTGCTCACATAAATGAAGCTCAGGCCCACAGGAGAGCAGCCTTCCTGTCTAACTGCTGGAGCACTGTGAATGCAGTCTGCTTGACTCAAGGTTGTAATCAATATGGAAATGAGACAGCATTACGAGGCTGAGGGAGGCCAGCATGTATTATTACGTTTTTTTATTCGCGCTGTGGAGGATTTGACTGCCCCACTGTAAAGTTTGTCCAGCATAACTCTTCTTTTATGAGCATTTCTCTGGCCTAATGAAGCCGCTGCTCTTTGCTGAGCTTGGGAAAAAATGTCAGACTAATCTTTCAAATGGCCCACTCCACAGCAAGAGGGTATTATCACAAAGGAAAGAGTCAACAATGGGTGTTAAGACAACACCTTGAGTTTGTTTTGTTACAGTAAATATCCTAACTGGAGTTATGCAGCAGTGTATTTAAAGAAGCATACCTAAACATGTTTTCTGTTGTTTATATTTCAGTGTTATTGTTGCATTCTTCTCTTCTTTTTTACTAGCACCTTAGAATGGATCAAATAGTTTCATTATTATGTAGGTTTCTACCAGTGCAGTAACGGTGGGGAAGTTCTTAGCCATCTCCCGGAGAAGCGTCCCCGTCCTGGTGTCCCACAGCTCCAGAGGTTTGTCTCTGAACACAACCACCAGGTACTGCCTGAGGAAAAACATCACAAACACACACATTCAATCTCAAAACATACACTGCCAAAGACACCACTATAGGGTCTATAAAGGCTTTTATAGGGTTATTTCTATATTGAAAAGGGCTCTTAAAATCAGTCAGGTGACTTGGATATCTTAAAGAGGACATATGATGCAAATGTTTAGGTTCATTTTTTTTGGTGCCTCTACTGTGACATGCTTTAATGTTCAAAAAGGTCTTTATTTTACACTGTCTGTGATTCAGCACCTCTTTTCACCCTCTATCTGAAACCAGAGCCCAGTCTGCTCTGATTGGTTAGCTGGCCGACTCGTTTGTGATTGGTCAACCGCTTTGAGATGTCCCATCCCTTAGAATATATGTATTTGAGAACTAGCCAATAGAAGCGTGAGTGTTACATAGTGATGTCACTATGTTAGGGAAAATCTGAGCCTTTGTAGACCATTTGCATGTACAAAAACCTATATAACACACTGCATGAAAGGGAAAAGCCCAGAGCATAATAGGGCCTCTTTAATGTTGGCTGTTGACTGTCGCACATAAGTTAATGATGTGTCATATTGCCAGCAAATACATTGATAGAATAGTTTCAGAACTATCCATAGGGTACAATACGTTTTAGATTATTTTCAACTATTTCTCAAAAGCGTAAATGCAACAATGATGAGTTTTCAAAACAATTCTTGCTATGTGTCCAACTTTTAAACCGCTTACCTAGATCAGGCCAAGAAACAAGCTCTCCTTCTTGAAACATTTCAGAGAAGAAATTCAGAATTCAACAGTGTGAAACACTGCAGCTACGGTGTATGAAAGCAGGTGAACCTCTCTCTGTAACTCCATCCCCTGGCCCATGCTATTATAAGATTGTGATCTGTAGAGGCCTGGTTGAAAATAAAAAGATAGAACTGATAAAAAGACAGATATGATGCACTGCCCTGTAATTACATCTTTTTGAACTTTGTTCAGGGGCAACTTTTGCTGAATGACAGCAGGCGATATAATTATATTATAAAGGCACATTACTCATATTAACACCCCTAATTCCTATAACACAAGAGTGTTTCTAGGAGTTGAGGACAATAAGGCCAAGGTCCTCTCCTTTCTTCTTTGGATAAACAAATTATTAAAGTCTATTGTTGTTGATGTTATTCTTTATGCACCCTGGCACCCAATGCACAATGAAATAAAAATTACTTGAATTGGTAAAACTACTTAAACTTCTATTTAGCATTTAGCTAAAATGCTAAGCTGTTGTAAGAGTAGCTTAAAGGAGCCCTATTATTTTTCTTTAATGTAGTGTTTTATAGGTTTTTGTGCATGTAAATATTCTGCAGAGGTTAAGCCCCATCATTCCCAATTCCAGTTTCTCTCTCACACCCTTGCCTAAAATGCTTTGATGGGACTCCTTTGTTTATTTCCGTGACATAGTGCCATCACTACCCAACACTCACGCTACTATTGGCTGGCGCTCCAACACATTGTTCGTGGTAGGCTAATGGGGGGACATTTGTGACACATTTGTGAGCGGTTGATTGATCAAAACAGAGGCGGCCAGCTAACCAATCAGAGCAGACTGGGCTCTGGTTTCAGACAGAGGGTGAAAAGAGGTGCTGAGAAAAATAAAGACCTTTTTAACTGACACACTCATGTCCGTTACACAGCAATATTTACCTACAGTGTATTAGCATTACCATTATATTACAGCTTGGATCATACAAGACCAAGTGAGGCAGTTGCAGCAACAGCCCTGAATGTGTTGAAATGAGAAGCAATGCGTTTCAAAAGCTCTAATATTTAACTTTTTATCCGTATGGGAAGTGTATTACTTGCATTTGTGAAGCAGATTGTAAGTGATACAATATACTAGGGATGTCCCGATCTCATTTTTTAGCTTCCGATCCCGATATTTTCATATAGGTTCCGATCCGATCCCGATATTTCCCGATACCGGTTTTCCGATACCGACTTCCGATATCACTTTTTGTGTTGGCAAACAGCATTTAATTTCGTATACATTAAGAAATAGACAGGCACCCAAATAATTTATTAGACGACAAAAACCGGAGTTTTCCATAAGTGAAATTGGCTGGTCGTCCCCTGCTATGCACTCCACAATCAGCTCAGTAATCTTGCGAAATCTCTCGGAGTCTCGAGGAAGTAAAGCCTTTCGTTTCAAGCTGTCCCGCAGTGTTTGTTGATGGAGTCCATCAGTCGCAGACGCTGTCGCTTTACAGTATGCGGCGTGTTCGTCGGGGTGGTGCTTTTTAAGATGTTTTATTAGGTTTGTGGTGTTGTAGGAGACCCTGTTAGAACTGTTGTGGAATATTTTCCAAGGCCCATAACTTTGACCCAGTGTATCAGTTCAAACTGTCCTGACTGAGCACAGGCACCTGTAACCTTGGCTGCTGTGCTCTCAGTGTTTTGTCTCCCTGTTCCTGCCTGTTGGCGTCAGCTGATAGAGGTGTTATCATTCTATCTTGTTATGCAGCATGTTGATGATGCTCTCTGAACTAGCTAAATACAGGGGTCTGGGGTAGAGTTCTTCAGAATTGACGTGGCAACTCTACCGTGAAGTCAGAACCTCTGACTCTTGGACTTGTGATGTGAATCCTCCGGCCGTTAACTCCAAATAAACCATCATGTGTTTGACATCAAAGCTACTGCTCTTCCCGTGTCTCCTTCCTGAGTCGGTGACTCCCACTGCATAGCTACACAGAAGTTTCCTCTACAAGCACCACCTCGTAAGACTTCCACACCACAGACTTTGCATGTCGCAGTCGGCGACTCACTTGTAGTTATTTTAAAATGATGCCAAACTGCAGACATTTTAACTAGCTAACGATATGTGTCCGTTCCACTTTTCCAACTCGATAATGGTGGCTGATGCAATAGAACAACAACGACAAACAATGTAACAACGTAACAACGTAACAATGGAATCATGGGAAATATTAACTATGGATCGGCCATGACATTTAATTGGATCTGCCGATCCCGATCCACCTTAAAACCCAGTATCGGGGGCCGATCCGATCCGGGGATCGGGATCGGGACATCTCTACAATATACTATAGTATGTTCATGGCCAACCCGCGGCTCTTGAGCCACATGTGGCTCTTTGCCCAGTTTCATGCGGCTCTTCAGTTCATATCGAATTATATATGTGTGAGTGTGGGGGAGAGACACGGACTCCTGACAGTTAAACCTGATATTTAGTAGGTCTGTTAAGTATTGAGTGCTGATAATTCTGACGTAATTTGGCCGGTCAAAGTTGTTTGGGCTCGGATAAAATCGCTCCGTTACTTTCGTCCCGTGTTACTTTCGTCCCGTGTTACTTTCGTCCCGTGTTACTTTCGTCCCGGCTCTCCCTACGTGTGTATGTGTGGTGTCAGGTGTCAGTATGAGAGGATGACAGCGCGTCTAATTTTTATGTGGCCCAAGAGCCAATCACAATAATACCTGCGATGCAGTGAACCAATCACCTTTGAGGGGGGGAAAACCTATCGTTGTTTAAACACTATCTGACCATGAACTGAGTTTGATCCTAAAATGGCAGGGAAGAAATGCACAGCTAAGTGAAAATATGAAGACGAACATAGGACGTTTTTAGTAGAGTGGGAGAGTTCATGTTTTTTATCGAACGCAATTGCAAGCCATTTTGCCGTGTATGCCAGACAGCAAATGGGGGACCCTGATGTAAACAAGACGAAAGTCTTTCTCTGGTCTGCATCCCCTTAACAATTGTATGTTTTGAGCTGTACTGTACTGTACCCAATATACAAGCTGTTAATAAACTTTTCAATCAATCAATCAAAGCATTAACCCATTTCAAGGCTTCAAATCTTCAGCGCCATTTCACCTCACTCCATGCTAACATCAACCAGGACTTCCCAAAAGGTACGGAATTTCGCAAGCAGAAGATAAACACCTTGAAAAGTCAGGCAGAAAAGCAGACACAGTTTTTCAAAAATATAAGATAAAATAGTAAGATAAAAAATCTTTTAAATTTTGTTTACTGAGAGTTTGTGTGTGAGTGCACACAATGTTCATTGTTATGTTGTTATGTTAACTGGCCTCTGAATACTGGTAGGAGAGGTTTGATTCAATTTCTGTCAATATTATGGTGTGTGACATTTACAATAAATCTGTCAGAGCAGAGCTGTGTGTCAGGGTTCTTACAGTCATTAAAAACCTGGAAAAGTCATGGAATTCAAAATGCTAATTCCAGGCCCTGGAAAAGTTATGGAAAACAATATTTTTCATGGAAATATTTTTCATCAAATATAATTTATATTTGATCTAATCGCCGAAATAGTAATACTATAATGATAATACATACTGTATCGTATAGTAATGAAATGTAAAATGGCATTTAACTGTCGCGGTATTTTGCTTATTTTCCTGTTCCATGTTAAAGTAACCCATTTTCAGTGGTACCGCTGAGAAAGAGTAATTGTTTTGGTCATGGAAAATTAGGTAAAGGTCATGGAGAAGTCATTGAAAATCATCGGTGAAAAAGTGTATGAACCCTGGTGTGTCTCTCTGTGGGGAGGGTCTTTGTGTGTGTGTGTGTGTGTGTGTGTGTGTGTGTGTGTGTGTGTGTGTGTGTGTGTGTGCATGTAAAGTTTTTGATTTTGATTTTATCTGTGTGAGAGAGAGGGGAGGAAGAAAGTAAAGGAGCACAGAGAAAGGCTGAGAACAAAAGAGAGAAGGAGGGGCGGGGGGGGGGGTGCAGGCGCATCTGTGACTGTGCTTGATGTGGCTCTTTGCAGTAACATAGTAACATTTGTGGCTCTTAACCTCTGACTGGTTGGCCACCTAGAGCATTGCATTCATCGCCTCCATAGCAAAGAAATGTAGGGAGTTTTGCTCTTCTTAGCAAAAGAGCAAAAATGCAATAGTTACCTAAGGAAGAATATTCAAAGATGAACGTTTTCAGTATAACACATTATACACCTACTTTGCAATTGATACACAGGGCTAAGCAAGGTTGCTTGGCATTGTCAAATAGTGGTAGATATGTGATATTCAGAGAAAGAATTCAGGTTATTTCGACACCTCAGAAAAAAAGCAAGCAAGAGCATCACACCTTTAAAATATGATATATTAAGAGATAAAGAAGGAAAGGGATAACATTGTTCCAAGGTTATTGCAAGTAAGGTGAAGGAGTATGTGGGTGTAAATTGAATATATGTAAATGTACAGTTAGTGTTTGTGTCTCAGGTAAAAACATTAGGAACAGTGATGCTTGTGTTTGGTTTTACATGTGGAGGGGAGAGCCGACTTACTTGAGATGAGACACTTTCATCATCTCAATGGGTGGCTCGTCGTTTCCTCGCTCGCCTCTGAATGCAAAGCATCTGCCTGGAAATCACAACAGACAGAGAGAGGGAGAGGGGGAGTTATGAAAGAAAGCAGGACACGGTATCTTTCCTCACACCTGTGAAGAGACTGACTTTACATTTAGTGGCAGGGCATCCTGGTTTCATCTTTTTCGCCGGAGCGGAAAGAGCAAACTGCCGACGACTTATTCTCACCAGCTGCTTTAATCCCTGCTTTACATTTACGCAAAGTCGCCATCCACCGAGCTGACATTATGCAGGGCATCAAGGTGCCCCTTTAAACAAAACAAGAATAACCTTCAGATGATCATATTTGCCAAAGGAAGTGCTGACCTGATTTTTGCTGAGGACACTCAGGCCTGTTTAAAATGTGCAGAGCTGTCTGTGGGGAAGAGGGTGGGGGGGTGACCTCTAACAGTTTCCTCAGGACTGCAGTCGGTGTGTTCCAGAAGGTAAGTAAATCGCTAGGCATATGGTGTAGAGGGAAATTGGGAGACTTGTGCTGCATTCGAGGCTAATGCTTTTCTTTTGAAACCAAAGGGTTGACATTCTTTAGCCTACACTTTTTAAAAACTGGTCAAATGTGCGTTTACAAAAAACAAACATGTTACGTCACATTTTTTCAATCGGCTGTATGCAATGGGAAGAGGCATGATTTTCACTACTATGGTTTCTATATTAATACTTTTCTTTTCATTGATGACATTTAGATTATTGTATTTTGCTAGATTAACACTTTACTGTTTATCATTATGAGTTCTCTCTTAATATCTGTGCATTTTATTACTTTTAACAACCACATTTTTGTCAACTGCTTGTGAAGCACTTTGAGGGTGCGTTTGATTTGTTCGAAAGGTCCTATCTATATAAAGTTTGATTGATTCCTTTATTTACTGCTGATGATTACTGGAAATAGGTTTTAAAGAGCTGAGCTGATGATCATCCACTAAATATAATGTGTAATTATCACTGTCACACATCATACATATTTACTGTTTGTGAGGCAATGAAAACAGAGTTCACTACAACTTCTCAATACCAGCCTTCCCCGAGTTATTACAGCATACGGACACGGTACATCTTTTTTCTTATAAAACAAAAAAAGACTAGCTGCTATCATTTCTGCAGAGACCAGGTATCAGCACAATTTAGTAAGACGAGTGAGGAAGATGAGTTTCTATCCTGGAGTCTGAAATCTTATCAGAAAATGCTGTAAAGGGCACCAGTTGTCTGCATTGGTGGATTATACTATCAGCTGAAGCACAGAGGATTTAAGTACTCAACTTGCTACCTCGCAGTTCTAGTTGAGAACGTGATCCTGCAAAAATATACTCACCTTTCCTGAATAAATGAGAGGTATGAACCTACACTCAACAAACAGAAACTATATCCTGCAAATCTGCCTGCAGGCAACTGAATGTAGTCTAGGTGTAGCAGCAATTTAAATGTTGGATAGTTGAATTGCCAATGTATACATCTTACATTAGAACATTTAATGAAATATATCTCATAAATGATTTCCTCGGTACAAAAAAAAGAAGAAAAATCATAATATTTTGGTTTTTACTTCTAAGTAGAGAAGATTTTGCAACATGTAAATACTGTCGGACATCTTATGAGCAGTAGTGGTGGAAGAAGAAATTAGATATTTTACTTAAGTAAAAGAAGAATTACTATAGTCTTTTACTACTCAATTACAAGTTAAAGTCCTAATTATAAAAAGTGACCTAAATAGAAGAAGAGAAGTTTTATCAGTAAAATGTACTACATGTTTCCAAAGTAAAAGTAGTCAGTCTGCAAATTCTCTAGCACATTTTACAGTGTTACATTTTTTTATTATTCAGTTTCTATCAATAACAAATACATGCTCTTGAATAACGTGCATATATAA
Organism: Gymnodraco acuticeps; assembly: GCF_902827175.1. NCBI lineage: Eukaryota > Metazoa > Chordata > Actinopteri > Perciformes > Bathydraconidae > Gymnodraco > Gymnodraco acuticeps. The sequence continues at coordinate 1,402,788 of NW_022989861.1, forward strand.
AATTATAGTACTACATAATATAAAGTGTTTTTATATGTAAAAGTAGCTAGCTAACTATTAGTGTTAAATAACTAATGAAGAAAAAATGCAAAATGTAGTGGAGTAAAAGTATATGTAGCATGAATTTAAACTACTCAAGTAAAGTACAAGTATTTCAAAATTGTAATTAGGTTGAATACATATACTTTGTTACATTAAACCACTGCTAATGAGCTCCTGAAGGCATATATGCTTCCCTGGCTAAACAAGTCCCAAACTAATGGTATCTCTGTATTAAACACACAGATCTTTTTCATTTCTCTGTAAATATGACCGCAATAAAAAGCATATTTACAAAAACGAAGAAGCAAACACAGAGCCTAAGAGCACCACCAGCAGACACATTTTCAGTTAAGACTCCTTAGAGGACTTCAGGCTCCTTAAATAATTCTAACTTCCAAGAAAAAAAAGACATAAATAATGTTAATGTGTGGAACGTGTGCAAGCCTGTAACCAAAGCGAATGCAGGAGACTGTTAACTTTGATGACTCGGGTGCTTTAGAGAAGGTCATTAAGAGGTGATTTACCCTCATCATTGTTCTGAATGAACTGGGGATGAAGGCTATGTTACCCAAACATTATAGAGACCATATTTTTAGGGACGATTAACAAATCTGTAGCCATTAAAAGATTGTTTAAGGTTGAGTTAAATGAGGTGCTTATCCATTGTCGGTGTATTATCTACAATAGGTGGCAATGGGCACAAAAGCAATATCAGTTAAAGTGTATACGCTATATTTAAAATATTTTAACTGTTTTAGTGAGACGTGGGTGAACCCATAGCCCACAGGGTTGGAGTGGGAGGGTCACAAACTGACAAAGCAGTGCTCCAAGGAAGTTATTAATAATTTAAAGAAACACTTGGTGCAAAAGTTCATCTTCCCACCCTCTTTTTCTTTATACACACACACACACACACACACACACACACACACACACACACACACACACACACACACACACACACACACACACACACACCACACACACACACACACACACACACACACACACACACACACACACACACACACACACACACACACACACACACACACACACACACACACACACACACACACACACACACACACACACACACACACACACCCTTGTCTCATACATCATTCCTGAGAATTGTGATGCAATATTGCACAATGTGAGGTCAAATAAAAATGTTTCAATGGAGGCTGGTGGCTTTGAATAAGAAATGCAGTTCCCAGAGAGAAAGGGGAAAGTACAGTGGTGAAACAATTCTAATGATACTGTACACTTGAACGGATATTGATTGTTTACTGCAACCTGTCCACAGAACTAGATTGCTCATGATCCGTGCCAATATTCCAGTCTGTTTCTCCAAATTGGGGGTGCATCAACTGCCATCTACTTAAATCATACACTGACTGTGTATATGTACACTCATACATCCTAATGACCTGAAATATATATATGAAGCAGACACGTGAAGTGCTCCTCAATTATTCCTATCCAAGATTAGAACCATATTTATTGATTCTCACATTATATTGTGCAAACATTTCACCACTAAAACCATCTCTTTCCGACCATCCATTACTTTCTCTCTCTTTCCACCCCTTGGAGGAAGTTGAAAAACATTTCTAGTGCCGTAATTCTATAGAGCCGTCACTGGGGATATAATTTGCTCTGCAGGCACTCATGATAGGATCTCATTTTCAGCTTGGCACCTTGGTGGTTTCCTAACACTGTTTAGTTTGGACCTAATTTGGAGGTAAGTGTCCTCTGGAGAAAAACAAGAAGGGTCTCTTAGAAAAACCACATATAGAGTGAAAGACTGAAGTGTCTATATGCTCTTTGTCGTTGAGGCTGCAGGGAGCCTGAGCAAAACAGAAGAATCCAACAGAGTTTTTGTGTCTCTCCCCTGCCAGTATCAAAGGTTACTTGGTCCTGCCTGATGCTCACCTTACTATTATTTGTTTGAAGGCACTTGGAAGATTTTGATAGTGTTTTTGTAATTTGTTTAATCTATACACATTTTTTATTGCACATCTGCCTATTTTGGGAGAGAGATCCCATTTTTTTGTGGCTTTCCCCAAGTATTTTTTCCATTTTATTTATGAATTGTGTTTATATTGAGAAGTTTTTCCTTGTTGACTGAGGGAAGAGGGTGTGGTATGTTGTACACACTGTAAAGCCCCCTGAGAGAAATGTGTCATTTGTAATATTGGGGTATTTACATACAATTTAATTGACTGATCATTATCAAAGGAAGATATAAAAAGTGTTGGTTGGTACTCCTTACCAACAGATACAGGTGAGAATGTGTGTGTCTCTTACCAGTAAGCAGGTCAACATGCTGCAGTTCATTCCGCACCATGCCCATGTTGTTTGGTGCAGAAGTAGCAAAAGATAAGAAGCTGGTAAGACTCAGCCACTCAATTCCCCTGTGGAGTAAGCACACACATACACAGGTTTTAGTAATAATATTTCTATCTAATACTTGCAAGTGTAGCCGTCAGATATTCCTCCGCTGCATCCTCGCAGGCAGAAAGGTAAATGAGACACCTAAAACTTCTACAAAATCCATCGGGAAGGTGTAGCACAGAAAGTCACGCCAGCAAGTGTGAGATATGAATATTTCTGAGAGCGGGGCATAGCTCAGGGAGCACAAACTCCACGGTAATGAGATGGTAAATAGCCAAATGATTAATTAGTCGATTTCCCCACTAAATGTAAATGAGATGCTAAGCAGTAAGGGCTCGTTTGGCATCGCTGTGCCAGGGCAAGGGCTGCCAGGCTCATTTCCATAAAGTACCTCTGCTCTCCACCACAGAAAAACACACTGCTTTGATCTTAATCTTGGATGTGGAAATTACAGTAATACTCAACCAGAGCCTGAACAGGAAAAGAGAACAATCCAATAGTTAGGTTTGTAAGAGAAAGCCCTGATCTGATGCCATTCCTGTAATGGTAATGTCTGGTCTAATGGAATGCATTTATTTTAAATTTCTCGCTTTGCGCATTCATTTTGATGATAGACCTTCAAAACTAATATGAGTGGTGTTAAATAGCACATGTAGGATGTGAGCAGGAGGTACGGTGGCTTTGAGTGAAAGATGAGGTGACATCTGTTGAGTGTCAGGACTGTAGATCAAATTCTCATTGACAACTGAAGAAAAGAAAACATTGCCTCTCTTGCTTTAATTTCCACACTCATGTTTAATCCACACATAACAGCCAGAGGGTAGCGACAGACATTTAAAAAAACGTGTGCTTTTCTTGCACGGCTCATTAAAGTTTGTTGGAGTTTCGCATTTGCGGAACTTCTCTCATTAAAGGCTGGCTCTGCTTGAACAGATAGTGTTAGCTCCCGATCAATCTTTTAACAGCATTACTTGATTCAATCTTGTGCTAAATTAATCCTGTTAAAATAGTTGTGCTGCTCATTAGAGAATACCAATTTAATGAAGCAAAGCCTGCTCTTTGTTGATGTTTGGCTGTTGCATTGTGGGTCACTCAGAAGGTGGTGTGGGATTCGGAGTTGGTCGCTCTTCATTGTGGCTTGCATCGCACCCCATTATTAACCAATACATGCTACACAAGCAAGTTCATGTCCTAATTAGAATATATAGTCTAAACTTACTTGATATTCACTTTGTGTGCTAAATGAGTTGCTTTGTTGTAAGTGGTGTTTAGTAGGCTCAATCAATACAAATACAAAAACAGATTGATCCATTAATTTAGAAAACATAACAAAATGAGGTTTACTGGTCGATTTATATTTTTCTAGGCAAATATACGTTCAGAGTAGACTGCAAACCATGTATCCTTGGATTTCTCTGCAATCACTGTGGTAACCATAGAAATAGAATGAGAGTAGTATAGCCATTGAACTATGTTGCACTCCTTTGAGTAGTTCAAAGGAACATTGTGACAGTGGTGAGTGAGTGAAGTAAAGTATAGTGTGTCAAAATCACTGGTTTTTGAGCTATGTCTTGGCTGTATTCAAATATCATTCAATAAAAATAATGTAATGATTTTGCCAATAGAAATATGAAGCAATTAAAATACAGCAATCATCAATGGATTAGTGCAGGGATGATGTATTTTGGTAGGCCAACCCTGCATTTTGCATCACAAGGGAAAAAAAATCTTTGGGAATTAACCAATGGATTTCAGTACACTGGAGAGGGCTTCTCTCAGGGCTTCTAACCAAAACCATGTTCAAAAGACCCATCAAGACAAGGCAACCGGATGTGGTACAAATTATTTGGAGGTTTTAGGACTCATTACTGCACCACTACATTTATCCTCTCAGGCAACAGAGATGGTGCACAAAAGAGTCATCTCCATGCTTTAATAGTTCACTAATGTAGTCGTTACAGCAAAACCTCAGCTCAGCAGATTATGAAGAACTTTATGCAGAAGTTAGCCGGCAACAATGGTCATATTTCTTTACAATAGGACTTTAACCCTTCTGCTATGTTGATTTATATAGGAATGTCTGTTCTACTCTCATTCTACCTCTATGCTGGCAACACGTCGACCATTATTTTTGGGGAAAATTAAGAAGAAACATATTATTCTCAAATCACAATCACTGTTGGCCAGCTGGCATCAATGACATCAAGGGAAACAAATACTTAAAAATGAATAGTAGGGAATGATGTAGTGTTCAGAGGTTAAAGTCATTTTATTTCCAAAAGCATGGAAAATTATATTTGATTTGCTTTATGCATGTCACCCAGAAATCTAAAGAGCTTTCTCCCAGCACATTTGGACTTGTTGTTGCTGGAAGAACCCAGGTGTAACTTATATTATTAATGATGGCTATGTTCAAGTGAGCATATAATACAGCATATCAAAAACAGAGCACTGCATTAATGTGATTTAGTTTACCCGTTTGACAAGTGAACACGTGAAAAAGCTATATATAGTATTAACTGGCATTGGTATATAAGATCTAGGAGTAACAGCGTTGTACTTTAGTAAAAATCAGTAACACGTGTCACAAATTGAATGAGACTTCCCTGTGATGGTATTACTGTAGGTTAGACAGATACAACACTAACTCACTGCATCAACACATCAGCTGCTGTGAGTAGATATTGCAACAGTGGAAATCATCACTTTAACACACCATTTTCTTCTGTCTACCGCCAGTTGAACACAAACACAGAAGCACATACACTGGGCAAGTATTGTGTTGTTGTGATGAATTGATGTACACGGTATGCAAAGCTGGTCCCATTTTTCAAGTGCAACTAAGCTTTCACACACACACACACACACACACACACACACACACACACACACACACACACACACACACACACACACACACACACACACACACACACACACACACACACACACACACACACACACACACACACACACACACACACACACACACACACACACACCACACACACACACACACACACACACACACACACACACACACACACACACACACACACACACACACACACACACACACACACACACACACACACACACACACACACACACACACACACACACACACACACACACACACACACACACACACACACACACACACACACATTATTTTCCGCTCATTGAGAGTGTGTAGTTGTTGTACTTGAAAATAATAAGATCTGGGTATATAACATATTGTATGTCACCAGGTGGCATTTGTATTTATGGTCCCCATGATTTAATTAGCATATAAACACGGTATGACCAGCTTCATGGCATGATTTTGCTTTGATTTGATAGGTTTTACCTTGATTTGCTTTGTAAAGTGCATTATACAGTAAGCATATCAAGTGAAAACCTGTTCAGCTACACAATATCTTTAACCTTGATATCTTCTGGGTTATTTTATTTTGCTCTAGTGGTTGTCCTATTTATTTCCTTGAGACAAGATTACCATACTCAGCCGGTGTTCACATACAAACCTAAAGCAAGCTAAGAGCTGAGAAGGCACTCTAATTATGTGATTGCCAATTGCCTCTACAAGCACTAATGAGCCAGAAAACAATCAACACAAAAACCATCCACCCGAGCAGATTGACTAGCCACTGGGGTTCATCCATCTTGTCGTTTTACAGATATTTCATGTAATCCAGAGGGGACTGAACCACTAACCCCTGCCTTGTTGTGACTTCACAGCAACACAAATCTTACTTGACTTCACAAGAGTGGACACTGAGTTCTTTGTGGAGGAGGCCACTGGTCAGGTTGTAGACCAGCACAGACCCATTACTGGTGCCTGGAGAGAGGAAACAGAGAAGAGCAGTGCATAAGAATAATGACAGTCACAAGGCATACGTTACATAACTTCCCCATCCCTTTACCATCCAGGATCAGAAGGATGGTGTGTCACTGTGACACCCCTGTGTGTTCCCTGTCGCTGCAGTGGGTGTGGATTGAGGCAGCACATCCAACCCTGTGTCACTCAGATCACAGCCCTAGAACATTTCACCGTTTCATCTGCTGCGAGGGAAACAGCTTCATCCCTCCCTAAACTCCACCCGATTAAATATAACATGTGACATTTGACACTGATCGAAAACTCTAAAGAGGTTTGACAAAGTGATGTTCATACTTTGAAAGAGAAAATCAAATGTATTTTAAAGTTATTTTGATGTTTACCAAGGTTAAATTAAACCTAAAGTCAATCTAGAGGTTTTGAAAATGTAAGGAAGATGTTGTTTCAAAATCTGAAGCGTATCCTGGCAGTGATGGTTTTGAAGACTTTTGTCATCTTCTGGGGATTAAAACAAGTAATGTTTGGCTCCGACAGTGCATATGCTTATAATCATTGTATGTGTGTATCATGGGATTTTCTCATATATGTTTTTATATTTTAACAAAACAAGTTATAAAAGCACTTATCTACGCTTTCAGCTTTAGACAATAAAATGCTGACATCCTATTTACAATATGGTCATTTCCTTTAAATGATTACAACAGCTTTGTCATGGGTTTTATAAAATGCCCCGGGCTTATTTAACATTAGTGGAGAGAACAAGCAGTTGTGAACAGGCAAAAACAATTGAGGTTATAACCCAAGCAAGGCAGCTGAAAGCCGCAACAATTAAAATAATTACTCAATTGTGGAGCAAAACAAAGCAACAACCTCCAGCAGATGTGAAAGCACATTTAAAAGCCCATTCTCATGACGCTTGGAAATTGTTTTACAAAGGTTTTGGGGGGGTTATTTTGTATGTTTGTGGTACACACAGACAGGTGCAGGAACCCATTTGCTTTTATAGTTATCCTGAGTGTGATGAAGCTCCGCTGATGTGGCCAGTCTCTCTGCAAAAGGACTACACTTGGTTTCAACAAGACAACCACATGCTGACACAACATCTGGAGGTGGAGAGAGGCAGTGCTGAAAAGCAATCTGTATATGTGTGTGTCTTCCCTGCCTACTCCCTGAGAAGCTGAACGATGGCATGTAGTGTCGGACTGTTGGACACTTCTGTCAAGCTGAAGTGGGTGGATGGAGATAAACATAGATACTCCCGACCATGAGTTGCCTCAGAGCCAATGTTTGTTTACTTTCATCAAAATGACCAAGAAGATGCCGCCCTTCCGTATGGCAGTGTGTGGTGAGATTCAGATGAAACATTGAACACACCAATCAAAAAGATACATTAGCAGTTTGTCCCTCCATTGTATTTTCAAAAAATAATGCAAAACAGTGATCTGTCATTCCGATGCTCAGAAAAGGTAGTGTTAAAACATTTTAAAGTGTTGAATTTAAAACAATGGATTGATAATGTATCAGGGTTTTTTTTAAAACTGCATTTCCTACCCACCCACCTTCATTTAAATTATTGACGAAAGTTGGATTAGAAGAATTATATCAAAAGGTATCATATATCTTTCTTGGCCTGGTATAGGGTCTTGTGGTGATCTACAAATGTATACAAATTCCCATCGACGGACCACTGGAGTCGATAATGAGAATCAATCCATATTATAATTGTTTTGCTTTTAGAGTTGCATGCCTCAGTCGCTGCCTTCAAATCAGTGGAGAAGAAGTTCATTTCTCGCATTGCAATTGACAAATGTATGTGTTGATTCTTTATTCTAATCTAAATGGGGTTTCATTTAGCAGATCCAAATAATGCAGCAAAGAATAGCTGTCGGGGAAGCACGGATAAATAAATTAGGCATGCCTAACTTAGATGATTGGGAGTATTGTCGGTTAGTCAGTGTTTGCGTACATGTCACTGAAAAGGAAGGCTCCGGGCAATGCACCTATCAGTAATGGAGCTGTCAAGTCTCACAGAGATTAATGCTTTTTAGACAGGAGACCAGACCACATTGCTTCTGGGGAGTGAGGCTGGCTTTCACAGCTTGTAACCTTTATTTTGGAAGCAAGGAGACTGAGAAGGGGGAAGTGAGACGCAGCAATTGAGAAAACAGAGAAAGGGAAGCCTGATTTCTATTGAACTGTAAAGAAAATGTGTTTGGCAATTTCAACTCCTAGTGTTTTTCACCCCATCAGCATAAAGCTCATGCTTTATTTGCACCTAGAGGAAGGTGTAATATATCAGTTTCCCTTGGCTGTTTCGGCATGTGGTGTTGGAGGAACTGAGAATCCCCTTTTAACTCAACTATACATTAGTGACAAACCCTAATGCAGAATGGAAAAGGAAGCCAAGGAAGAGAGAGTGCAGTATCTGCCAAGAACTCCCTCATGGATCACTCTGGATTTAATGATCAGGTGTATTCTCTGGCTCTTGGTAAACAAAAGAGGTGACAGATGCCAAAGCCTGCCAGATCTTTGGTGACAGTACCAAGCTTGGCATCATGACTGAGGGAGAGACTACAGCAACTGTAAGCCAGGAATGTAACCAATTTCTACAGCATGACAGTGAGGCAAATACCAGATTTGAAGGCTCCAAATGAGGCTTTTTCTACTGTTATTTGAACGTCTACATTGAAGCAATAGTATATGTGTTATATCTAACTGTGATACAATTTCAACTAAACATACTGTTGCGTTTGAATCGCCAGGACATCTTTTCCACCTTTCAGCAGAGATGTGCCTTCCATCTAATTCCCTGACATAATTATCCAGTCTCCAAAACGTACTATTCACAAACAAGCTCATAGGTTGTGGAACAAAAGACACATTTGAAAAATAAAGCTAGAGACCGTTTCTCTACTTGGCTCTGCAAGCTGACTTTGGGGATCTGACAAAGGATGAAGAGAAAACTAAATCACCTTGTTCTAGTTTCAGATTGAGAACGCCAATGGGAACCAGCTGTGCCAAGTCGACCCCTCACCATCTGTGTGTGAGGGGCTCCTACTGCCCTCGCTCCAAAATTCACTGATTGGATTTCTAAAAATATACAGAAAATGATAGGTCTATGACTGAAATTGATTTTGAAACGGCTGCTTTTGAAAGAATGGTGGTTTTTAAGTAAAAAATCCCAATTCACTTTAAACAAAAGATTAAAAATAACAGTTGGAGAACAGCAGTGGCCTCTTTAGGTCTTTATGAAGTATATAGTCACCACGTAATAATGTGTAATCTTGGTTTAAGAGATCTGTGTCCCACTGTTGTAGATGTGTTCACAGTGACATAAACAGTAAACACAGATTTGAAATGGTAGTAAGATGTGTAGGTTGAGAGTGTTATTACTCATCTGCTTGCCATTGGGTCTGTAGGTGGTAGTGTTTCTTTGAGGTATGATTCAGTCATGTTGGCTTTGTCAGGGGAATGAATGTAGGTATTTTTTAGGAGGTTGACATCTAAACTGAAGGTTTACTGCATTGGGAAGATATCAGCGGTAAGCCTGGGCCTAACATGGAATGTATTTCAGAGGCAGGAGTGTGTGAGCAAACAGAAATATACACACAGGAAGGGACAAACTGTCAATACACAGAGACACGTTACACAATCTAGAATTGTATAATGTTATGCATCATTACTGTTGAGAAGAGGAATACAATGGATATGCAATCTAAAACAAATGCATCAAAACGCTCACTGTGTGTCGTCTAACCGCCGGCTTTCGGGGAGATATAACAACGGCTGATATTTCGGATGAACTCTATGCCTTTTGCATCATTTTCATTTGCATATACTAACTCACTATCTCAAAGAGTCAGATTATAAACATTTAGGTAATGGAAATACCAATCAACATGCATGGAGGCAGATAGAAAATGACTCATTTAAAAAGTGTCAAAGGGGTTCATCATCAGGAAGTGTCAGGGAGTTTAAGAACACTCCAAAAGTATTTTACTGCAGCAGAAATAGATTACTATAATTGGACTACAAGAGAGTATTAATAGACAAAAATGTAATCCCAATTTAAATGTAAGTATTATGGGGAATTGCTGGGCTTGTAATCACTTTGATAGACCCCAACAACTGCATTCAGATGGATATATTTGATAATTCAGTTTGAAGTAAAAGTCAGCTTGACTTGATGCTTGCCTTCATATCAGCAGCTCTTAATTTCCTGTTTCGTGATGCACCGATGTTTTAAGGTGTGGCTCTGCTGATATTCATTTCCAGAGCTTATTATGTTTTAAAACCAAACTACGGATGCACATCGATAAAGAGCCTGGACGTGCAAGCATTTAAATTGTGTAGCTGCGGCTGCATAGTCATTCAGCCCTATATAAACATAATTTGCAAATACGTAGATTTATATGATAATTACGGGAATGTACCCTATGCAGACCGGTAAATGCATCCATTAAGGGGAAAAAAAGTGTTAACAGTTGTTATTGGTGACTTATTCTAACTAACTTAAGTATTTTGATACAGCAATACATTCTGGTTATGTTGAAGTATTATACTTTAATGTTTTGCAATGATTATTAGCAACTGAACATTTGCTGAGCATATTTCTTCAGAAAGTCTACCAGCTGATGAAGGACAGCTTTTTGATTTCTCAGTTGGTAGGCGACCAACTAAGCTTCACCGTTTCCTATCAGTTGCTATCTGCTAATAAATGAAAAGTGTGCATGTGTGACTGTGACAACGTATCCTCTGTTTGTGTGCAGGTTGACATTATGTACGCACATGCTGTCTAGCTGACCAATCAGAAGTGCAGTGAAACCCAAATAGGCAAGATACCACACACAGTGTCGTGAACCACTCAAAATAGAGTGCTGCGCTCAAAGTTCAAATTATTTCAACTTTTATATCAATCCGATGTGCAACCAATCAGCTGACAGCTGTGCATGCTAGCTTAACTAACCGTTTTTTAACGCGGCAAACCTTGAGTAAATAGCAAACAAAATACCTCTATCTCTATCATCTGAATATAGAACGTTCAGTATTTTTTCGATGGAATAGAATTGTATCTGAATAGGCAACACATCACATTTATGACACATTTAGTAATGTTTAGTTAAACTACTTGTTGTCAACAGACGTCAGAACGAACGGTTCATTCATTATGAACAAAAAGCAGTTCATTTATTGGCACTGATGCAACTGGTTTTGCTTGGAAACAACTACAAATCATGATGTAACAAAATAACATACTGCACACAAGTGGAAAAAAACTGACCTCCAGAAACTTTTGAAATGTGAAAGTAGACCTGGTACAGGCTTTGAGAAACCCTGCGGTGAAATAGTAATGCTGAGCTCCTTACTTCTAGTTTTATTTCACAATACTCCACTCTCAGTAGGATGAAAACCAACTCCTTTACACAGAACATAACTTCTTATGCGCATGTGTGTCAATTGTGCATTGTTACCTACCTATAGCCAGCAGGGGTTGGTAGTGATTGATGTTTTTGGTGGTTAGTGGTGGACACATGCGGAGAGCAAATGGTGGCAGTGGCAGACCGGATAGCAGGCCGCTCAGCAGGAACTTCAACTGGACCTCCTGCTGGATGGATGATGGAGGAAGGGCTTCACCAGCTATCAAGGTCTGACCTGGAGATAAACCACAACATTTGTTAATCAAACATTGAATATAGCATGCTTAGTACTGCTACAAAGCAAGTATGTGACAAAACAGAGATCTTTGTCAGGCTTGATCAAATCTGTTTATCTTGAGTATTGCTACGAGTATGTGATTAAATGTCATTTATTTCAATTTTCCCTGGGCATGCAATCTGCAATAAATCAATATTACAACTGAAATGGTATGACAAAATTACAGAGAAGCAATTTATGGGATTGAAGCTTAATTTCTGTGCTAAAAGGCTGTTTGCCCCCGATCCAAGTCTGTTATTATTGTGTATGTGTTGATACAACTGTGACCAATATAAAATTAGTCGAGCTGATCCAATGATACATCTGACGGCTACATAACAACTTCATTTGAATCATTCCCTTTAACTTTGTGTTCTACAGTATTTTGTTTCATATCTGTGGATAGTCTCAGCCTGTAAATGTTTGGGAGGAAGGTTTGGACAGGATTTTTGGATCTCTACTCTGAAGCAACCATCCATTGAGATATCTCATTAAAACTGCAGGCAGCACGTGGTTTTACACCATTACTACAAAGCACAATCTGACACATTTAAACTGTCATACCTGCGTTACAATAAACATGTCTGGATAAATTAAACACAAAGATGTAGTTAAACTTAAAGGGGCCCTATTATGCTTTCGGGGGTTCTCCCCTTCTTGTAGTGTGTTGTATGTTTTTGTCTGCAAAGTCTAAAGCCCCAAGTTTTCTCCAGAGGGAGTTTCCCCCCCTGCCTAAAATGCTCCATTGAACTCCTTTGTTTACTTCCATAACATAATGGCATCACTACATAACAGTCGTGCTTCTATTGGCTAGCACTCCAAAACATTGTATGTCATAGACTAATTGCCGGAACAGGTGGTTGACCAATCAAACCAGATCCGGCCAGCTAACCAATCAGAGCAGACTGGGCTCTGGTTTCAGACAGAGGGCGAAAAGAGGTGCTGCAGCACAGGTAGTATGAGAAAAATAAAGAGCTTTTTGAACATTAAAGCATGTAAACATAATGGCACAAAATACAAATATGAAACTGAAAATGAGCATAATATGTACTCTTTATGACACAAACTACCACCAACTGAAGCCAATAAACTGTCAGCAACAACTTCAGCTACAGTATCCAACAGCTTGTAAAGTAAAGTAGCTCCTGCTTAAACTCCAGAGGAGGATGTATATACCTGACGCAAACACTGGGTTCTAATTTTCTACAGGTGTCATCTTACATCGAATGGCAGTTTCATTTGTGAGATAAATGTGTGGTTATCTCTCTTTCACTCTTTTTTCAGAATCCTAGACATCATTTTGTAACAAAGCTCATTAGCCCTCCTACAAAAAAAAACATTCAACTTGGCTTTATTCCAAAGATGTTTTTTGGCTGGAGTGGAAAAGCTCACATAAAAAAAGCTAATTTTATTTTTTTCATTAAGAGCAGTGGTGCATTTTTAATAAAGGATCAGGATGTAGGGGTGATCTGAGACAATTAAGCCAAGACCCATGTTTCACACAAGAGTACCCATACGCTTCCACTTCTTAACTTCTACTTATTATGTAAGTTCTTACAAATCATCTGCTTCTGCAGAGCTATAAAATCCAAAACGCCTTGAACTCATAATTGGTACCGATGGAAAATCAATTGTAGCTTTCATTTCATGCTCCATAACAACCCTCTTTGCATTGGTCTTTCTAAATGATCAATGCAGCTTAAAGACATAATAAAACTATATGGACACTCTGAAAGCGCAGACCACTTTCCATTAGTAAGAAAATAAGGTATGAGTGCAATAGGGTCTTTTTTGGACCATGCTACCTCCTTTTATCAGCAAACAGACAAACACACAGAATAAAAACATTACCTTCTTGGCAGAGGTAATGAGATGAGGGCAGGTCTGCATAAACTGATACTGCAATAAAAAAAACAATCATGTATACAACAGATTGCCATGTGCAGAAATTGAAAATATAGAATGCTTTATGGTTTTACAGGTGGCAGCTCTAACCCTTAGCATAATCAGGTCGCCATTACCCGCCTCATTCTCTTGTTGTGTCAGACAATCAGCACCAGGTCTAAACAACAAGCTCGCTGTGACAACATTTAAACAACATGCAATACAGTGACATTCCCTCCTAACAAGAGCTTTGGCTCTGTCAGACAGAGCCATGGGCACTAACTGGCTCGTGTGTGTGTGTGTGTGTGTGTGTGTGTGTGTGTGTGTGTGTGTGTGTGTGTGTGTGTGTGTGTGTGTGTGTGTGTGTGTGTGTGTGTGTGTGTGTGTGTGTGTGTATTCCCCTCACAACTAACTACGATTCCCTTGACTGTCACTGAATCCAAAACACAAAGGGAAAAAACAACCACAAACAAATACACAAAAGTGAATAACTCTGGGATCTCATTTATAATTTATACCCACATTCATCTTTTGGCAGGTCCTTATGCTCTTACTAAACAGGAAGGAAAAGAAGAAAGGCAAAAGGAGAAGACTAAAGAGATAAAGAGAAAGAAACCCATCGTAAGCTAAAGGATGAGATGATTAAGAGATAGAGGTAAAAAGAGAGAGCCATGCACCCACAGGACAGTTTGTGCAGAGCGGTGCATACTGGGAAATAACTCCGGCCTCTGTAGTGCGCACATTACAGCAGAAAGAAAAGCGGTGCCCTGAGGCCCACAAAACTAAGTGAGAAACAATCAGAGATATGACAGGGCACTGTGCACAACAACACCCCCACACAGCTTTGTCTTGCTTTATGCTTTTCACATTTGATTTCTAAAATGAAAGTCATCCATCTAGGGAGGCTGACGAAAGAATTTCAAAGTAAAAAACTAACTATAAAAATCATCCAGAACTAATTAATTACTGCCAGCAATTGGAAGTCGTCTTTGTCTGTCCGAAATGTCAAATCAATCACTTAATTATTTTAAGCTATTAGAAATGTATTTAAAATTGTCATTATTATCCTAGCCGGCCACAGTTTTTGCCAGAGCAGCCATTTGCAATAACCTGACAAGGGCTGCATCTCAGGTCGACTATTTTCATTTCCTCGCTCCTCGCTCCTCTGTATCACCGGAAGTTGATTTGCCTGCGCCATCTTGAGTACCGTCCCATGGCTCTTATTTCTGCCGGAGGACCGAGGATCGAGGAGCGATAATGGAGGAGCGATAATGGAGGAACCACCAGACCATCCTACGATGAAATCCTCAGATACTCGCCCCGCCCCCTTACTGTGTATCGCTCACTGATTGGACGATGCAGTGCATGCACTGATCTGATGCTTCTTGACATGAGAGCAGTTTCCCAGCGGAGTGAAGAAAACACATGAAACTCACGAGAGTCACTCCTCAGTTTATACCGTGTTTTGTTTCAATTAATGTATCATTTAGTTACAAATATGTGATATATCTGAACAACAAAGTGATCCAAAATTATTTTATTCATTTATTGGAAACATTTTCATGATCGGTTTTTTCGTTTATACATTTTAAGAATGGCGTTTATCTTTTTTGAGAATGAGTTCTTATTTTATTTTATTTATTTGGGTCTACAACAGATGATACAAATGTATATGTCAGTAAATGTGTACTAACAGAGGCGGGGGTGTTTGTGAAAATAACGGGTACAGAGCTGGCTGCTGCCAGACGAAAAGCTGTGCGGCGTCATCACAAACGGACGTCGCTTCACGTGACGCTCCGGAGGAAAGGACGTCCCATTGCTCTTAAAACTCATTTCCCTGCTTCTCGTGGTTTCCTTGCGTCTCTCCATGCTTCCCTGGTGGGAGGGACTAAACGCAGGCAAACGACGCAAGTGAGGGACGCAAGGATTCCATTTAATCGACCTGAGATGCAGCCTATGTCTGAAAAACGACTGAAAATGGGTTGGACCTAAAGCTACCATCTAGCAAAGAACAAGGGCGATGTTCTGGAGTGGCCATATCATCGCCGGACCTAAATACCAATATATTAAGCAGTTTATTTAAGGTTGCGGTCCATCAGATCAAACCAAATCCATGGAAAGGTGTGCCAACCCTGTACGGAGTTACCCAAAAGACTGCTAGCTGTAGTTCCAGGCAAATTGCTTCTAACACATATTGACTCAGCAAGGGTGTAAAGCTTAGAAATTAAGAAATGTAAGTTTTGTTGATTTCAATACATATAGTCCATATAGACCAAACAAGTCCCATGTTCATGTATTAATAAACATACTAGGGCCGTCGGCATTAAGGTGTTAACCCTAAAGATTAATATAAAAACCGTAACAAGATAAAAACATTAACACCAATTAACCATATTACAAAGTTTGACCCCAACGGATTCTTACCATAGCAGTGTAAAGGCAAAGAAAGCACAGAAATTGGTGCAAACTACATGTATAGCACTGACTAGACATCAGTAAGAACCATAACTACTACTCGCTTTAGGTCTGGTGAATACTGAAGAAGGTAGCAGACAAGATCAACTCTGTAAAAACATAGAACTCGTAATATGATAGCGGCAGCAACATTACTAAAATACAAGCATATGCCCTGTGTAGTGCACTTTATAGGGGAATCACAGCAGCGCTCCATTAAAGTACTTCATGCTAAAAATTCAGAAACCTTCACAACTAAGCTGAGATGTTATAATAAATAAATAAAACACTAATAAAGACACAACAAGGATACTCTACAGGGGGTGTATTCATTTTCTACCCACTGTATGTGAGATTTTGCCTCAGAAACGTGGTGGATATGCAGAGCCTGTCATGTCTGGTGCTTGCTACAAGGTGTTGTGATGAGTGTTCGTACCGATCATGCTGTTGAGAGACAGATCCTGAATCCTTTTCTGGTTTGTGCCCAGTGGAGATCCACAAAACGAAATGGGGGTGTAGAGCGGCGAGAGCCCAGAACTGAAAGAGAGGGGGGGGAGGAAGAGATAATGAATACATCGTTTTGAAAGCATGGCACAGATCACTTATTAAACCAAGTGAATGGAGAGGGAAAAATGTATGTTGCTTGTGCGAATGATGAATGTGATTCGCCTTTTAATAAATTACTGAACCAGAGGGAGATGGCAGCTTTAGTAGAGGAAGACATGTCTATTGATTTGTATTTTGTATTGATTAGATGCTGCTCGATAAAAAAGCAGATAGGTCCTATTTTTAAGACCGCTATAGTGAAGGAGCTTATACACTCGGGGCCTGACCTATAATCGAGCAAATACAGCGGAGTGGAATTTTCCATTCTTAATAACTATTTGTAATTTATCTCTGCAGCTGGCACACTGTGACAACACCACCCTCACGGAGGAAATGGCAGAATAATTATTATTCATGTCAGTATATCCAACCTGGACGCAAACCAACTTTTTAGGATTTTTCCTAAATAGTGAGCAAGTGAATGTTAAAGAGGACATATTATGCTCAATTTTAGATTCAGATCTGTATTGTGTGCCTCTACTGCGACATGTTTCCATGCTTTAATGCTCAAAAAGCTCTTTATTTGTTCTCATACTGCGTGCTGCAGCACCTCTTTTCACCCTTCTCTCTGGGGCTGCGTTTGCAGACCATTTACAGAGGGGCAAAAAAGTATTTAGTCAGCCACCAATGGTGCAAGTTCTCCCACTTAAAAAGATGAGAGAGGCCTGTCATTTTCATCCTAGGTACACTTCAACTATGAGAGACAGAATGGGGGGAAAGAATCCAGGAAATCACATTGTAGGATTTTTTAATGAATTAATTGGTAAATTCCTCGGTAAAATAAGTATTTGGTCACCTACAAACAAACAAGATTTCTGGCTCTCACAGACCTGTAACTTCTTCTTTAAGAGCCTCCTCTGTCCTCCACTCGTTAACTGTATTAATGGCACCTGTTTGAACTCGTTATCAGTATAAAAGACATGTCCACAACCTCAAACAGTCACACTCCAAACTCCACTATGGCCAAGACCAAAGAGCTGTCAAAGGACACCAGAAACAAAATTGTAGACCTGCACCAGGCTGGGAAGACTGAATCTGCAATAGGTAAGCAGATTGGTGTGAAGAAATCAACTGTGGGAGCAATAATTAGAAAATGGAAGACATACAAGACCACTGATAATCTCCCTCGATCTGGGGCTCCACGCAAGATCTCACCCCGTGGGGTCAAAATGATCACAAGAACGGTGACCAAAATCCCAGAACCACATGGGGGGACCTAGTCAATGACCTGCAGAGAGCTGGGACCAAAGTAACAAAGGCTACCATCAGTAACACACTACGCCACCAGGGACTCAAATCCTGCAGTGCCAGACGTGTCCCCCTGCTTAAGCCAGTACATGTCCAGGCCCGTCTGAAGTTTGCTAGAGAGCATTTAGATGATCCAGAAGAGGATTGGGAGAATGTCATATGGTCAGATGAAACCAAAATAGAACTTTTTGGTAAAAAGAGAAAGAATGCTGAGTTGCATCCAAAGAACACCATACCTACTGTGAAACATGGGGGTGGAAACATCATGCTTTGGGGCTGTTTTTCTGCAAAGGGACCAGGACGACTGATCCGTGTAAAGGAAAGAATGAATGAGGCCATGTATCATGAGATTTTGAGTGACAACCTCCTTCCATCAGCAAGGGCATTGAAGATGAAACGTGGCTGGGTCTTTCAGCATGACAATGATCCCAAACACACCGCCCGGGCAACGAAGGAGTGGCTTCGTAAGAAGCATTTCAAGGTCCTGGAGTGGCCTAGCCAGTCTCCAGATCTCAACCCCATATAAAATCTTTGGAGGGAGTTGAAAGTCTGTGTTGCCCAGCGACAGCCCCAAAACATCACTGCTCTAGAGGAGATCTGCATGGAGGAATGGGCCAAAATACCAGCAACAGTGTGTGAAAACAGGGCTCGACATTAAGGACCGCCCGTATTTAGCTCGGGCAATGAAGCCTCACCTGCTGGTTGCCCGATCGGGCAATCTTTTATGCCAGTATCATGCAGCTCGCAGATCCAGTAATGAGTGACCCGACAGTAAAACTAAACATATCTATAACTATTTTAGGTAGTTTGAGAGGTCATTAAAATAGCTACGTGTGATATTCTAACCTGAAGTGTGTGTTTTGTTCCGCTCACCGCTGCATGTGATCATGCAGAGCTGCGTGTCGACTCGTCAGCTGATCTCTCTCTCTCCCGTCAGATTAGACTTCACTCGCGTTTATGTCCATATCGATCAGATCCAGCTAGTTCTAGCTAATGATATGACTACCTGCTTATTAAAAGACACCTAAACAATAGGTGTCGCTATGCAACTGGGTGAGGCCACAAAGTATAGCATTATGCATTTGTTTACATGCCCACCGGAACCCTGAGGCATTACCAACAGATCAACGCACAATCAACCCATACAGGACATCTCTTTCTCCACATTAAGTGTTAGACATTAGAATTGACTATTATTGTCTGT
Source organism: Gymnodraco acuticeps (assembly GCF_902827175.1). Taxonomy (NCBI): domain Eukaryota; kingdom Metazoa; phylum Chordata; class Actinopteri; order Perciformes; family Bathydraconidae; genus Gymnodraco; species Gymnodraco acuticeps. The sequence goes on from NW_022989861.1 coordinate 1,422,158, forward strand.
CACATACTTTCTTGTCTGTCACATAAGTGGCGCAACTGAAGCGGTATTGCGCTAAAGGGAAATTATTTTTGACCGGACATTTTGACCGAAGAGATTTAGATTTGCCGGCTAACGGGAACTCTGACATCGCCATTTTGTGTGCTTCGCGGATGCGCTCGGCTCCTCTCGACTGCTGCTCGGGTCTGCTCGGTCAGCTTCCGGATGAGGAGGCATTCGTTCGACCAACTTACAGTAAATAACATTACAAACATTTTTAACAGGGGCCATAGTAGTGTAAATAATGTTTGATTTGGCAGTTATAACTGAATGTAATGTTTTCTACTTTTTTACATCTGGGAAGGCATTTGCCTTCATCAGATGGAAAGTGTCTTGACCAACAACTTAAGTATTTCTTATAGCTATGCAGGGCATGCAAGCGAGCAAACACAAACAAGAACAAACAAACAAGTGAAATGAAGAATAAAATTGAAATTGTACAATATAATATTGTGGTGGTTCATCTTATAATTCAGCCTAGAGAATGCACCAGACAGTATCTAAGACCTGCAAAAATCTAAATGTTCTAGGGGGAGGCCCCCCAAACCCTTTGTGCGTAATTTCGTCCGCGCGCATTTTTCAGGGCAATCTCTATTGGGCTCAGGGCCATCTGTAAATTAGCTTAGATGGCCCACAGGGCCATCTCCCAAAATCCTTAATGTCATGCACTGAAAATCTTGTGAAGACTTACAGAAAACGTTTGACCTCTGTCATTGCCAACAAAGGGTATATAACAAAGTATTGAGATGAACTTTTGTTATTGACCAAATACTTATTTTCCACCATAATTTGCAAATAAAATCTTTAAAAATCAGACAAAGTGATTTTCTGGATTTTTTTTCCTCTCATTTTGTCTCTCATAGTTGAGGTATACCTAGGATGAAAAATACAGGCCTCTCTCATCTTTTTAAGTGGGAGAACTTGCACAATTGGTGGCTGACTAAATGCTTTTTTGCCCCACTGTATATATACAGTGTATATGCACAAAAACCTATATAACACTAGTATTTATACACTTTGTATAATTATGGAGAAAACTGAATATGAATGGCATTATTTAAACTTAAATGTAGTAGTTTGGAACCGAATTTCAGAATAATGACATGTTTCTGTAAAATAAAACCCCCACCCGGTCCTGGGTCTGCCCCATGGTCTCTTCCCAGCTGGACGTGCATGGTGGATCCTAACCAGTTGCACGAGCCACCTCAACCACAACTCCATTGTCCCCTCACTCGAGAACAAGGCCCAGAGATACTATTTTGTATTAAAATGTTATTGCACATTTTTACTTTAACTCCTTTTATTGGTTAAAATATTGTTATTATTTTTTTTATACATTTTGCTTAAACTCCTTATAATAATAACACTTTTGTTATTTTTTTATTGTATTTTCTATTGCAAATTTAAAATGCAACCTATTATGAACCATATCAATATTTCTATTCCATTTAATTTCTTTTACACATTTTTAATTCAGTAATTTCTTGAATTTAAATATATATATGTTTGTAAAAAATATGACAAACAACATTCTGACGGTTGCCGTAGTGAAGTATTCAGATTCTGACTCTGGAAAATAATCTGTTATGATGTCATAGGGCAGCATTATTCTAGATCAGTGGTTCTCAACTGGTGGGTCGCCAAAAAAACATTTTTTTTTAATTTCTTTTTTTCAAACTTTTATTTTGAAGGCCCGTGAAAAACAAACAATGGCGGAACATATTATTAATATGTCGGGTATGTGATGGAAATTATGGTACTAAAGCTTAATACAGTGTAAACCTAATGAAATACTGCTGTATTCTGAAAATGTAATGTCAACGGTTTGACTGATTAGGTCAAATCCCTGGAGTGACCTTTGAATGTGTGTGAGTGATCAATAGATGTTTTTGCAAGGGGGTTTTATGACACTGCTGCAGGGGTATCCAGTTAGAGAAAATCTCCCCATGCAAGGGTCCGGAACTTCAAAATGTCTAACTTGCTTTATGAATTAGTGTGATATATATTGAAGTAGCCTGTAGCTTTATCAACATCTGCATGTAATCAACAACTGACTGCCAATCAAATAAAGAAAGTACAATTCATAAACAACAATATGTATTGTCAATTATCATTGAACTATACAGATGTACAGTAAATACTGTGGATATGTGTAATGTTCCTCTCTGGCTGCATTTAAAAAAATAAAATAGAGAAAATAAATAATAGCTTTTGAAAATGTGTGCATCTTAAAAGTGCTTAATTTTAGATAAATAAAATAAAGTGTAGCAGCAGCTTGAGTTTCTCTTTTTCTTTGTTAACCGTTTCACATCATGACTTAACAGTTTCAGCCGATTATAGAACAATATCAGTCTTTACACATCATAACAATTGAACAGTTTTAAAGTTTCTCTTTCTTTCCCTCTTATATTACAGTCCCTCATTCACTTTGTTCTGTTCAGTGCAAGAATTGAGCTCGAGCTTGTCCTGCCAGGAGTTTAAATCTGGGCTGAAATGGTGTCAGGGCCATACACACATGCAGGTGCTCATTGGTTAGTCTCGGTTAGCCTGTGCTGGAACAATATTTAATTGTTGTGACCTCAGTTCTGACTTGAGAGGGAATGTTTGGCGTGTTGGCACTTTTAATGAGCGCCACGGTCTCTGAACAAATGAGACACACTGGTTCTGTGCTCCCAGTGGGCAGGATGAAAATGAATGAGTCCGTCCACTCAGGGTTAAAAGCTCTGTTCTCACTGTCCACTTTCCTCTTCTTGGAGAGCGTCATGTGTAATTAGTTGTCTCTCCCTGTCTGCCGCTAACACGCCTGTTCACTATGGAGTCAGCCCTCTTGCTTGCTCGCGGGAGTGTCAGCCTCGCGGAGTCTGTCTACGCGCGTGAAAAGTTTCTGGCACTTTGGGGCGGAGCCACTGGACTTTGATTGACAGCTGCAAGGAAGCCCGGAGTTGCCAGGTTTGATAAATGCCTGTGTCAGTACCAGATGTGTTCGGGGTACCAGATGTGTTCGGGTGTATTTCCGTCGCATCCGTCATCCTCGTCATATTTTACGGCAACTCAAGAGGGCCATCACGGTCAAATTCCGAACATTTAAACATAGCCGACACTTCATTCTTTACTTTGTCCGTTATTATATGTAGAAGATTATACTTTTTCTCTGTCATGTTGTTTCCATAGCAACAACTTCAAACAGGCATAGCCTACACTTCATTCTTTACTTTGTCCGTTATTATATGTAGAAGATATTAATTTTTTCTCCGTCATGTTGTTTCCATAGCAACAACTTCAAACAATAACAACTAACCGCTAGCCGCAAAGCTAGCATCACAGCCACTGCTCCGTTTTCGGAGACTTTGCACACGTTTTTCACAAACATTTTCACAGGCTAGGAGTACTTCCAATAGCTTCGTCTTGATCTGTAGATGTGATTTGATGTGTCGTGTGTCCCCCAACTCCTCTTTTTTCCTGAATTTTCATGCCAAAAGCCAAGCACTAGGCCCTGGGTAAATTAAGAGGCTGATCTCGGGCACTTTTGTCCATTTTCCCTGGTGGTAGAAACTCAAGCCAGACATCCCTGGAATCGTCTCAGAGAGTAGATGATCAGTGGGGCCTTGTTTTTACTGAATGATGTGGTTTTTTTTAATGGGGAATTCAAATATGAGCTTATTTTTGGGATTTTCGGAGACTTTGCACACGTTTTTTCACAAACATTTTCACTCTAGGAGTATGGGAGTACTTCCATTCGCTCCGTCTTGATCTGTAGATGTGATTTGATGTGTCGTGTGTCTCCCAACTCCTCTCCAAAGTTCAGATACTATATAAAAATATTAAAAGGTAAATAAAACATTAAACATAATGACAAAATAACAACCTGAAAGATATGTAGGCCTATTCTATCTACACATTTCGTAATTATCTAATCTAGTGGCCTTATAAAAGTGTTGGCTAAAGTAACGCAGAATATATATATATTTTTGAATTGTAAATAATTAGAAACATTATTTATGTGCACAAGTACATGGGACCCCACCATAGCACCCCACACATAACAAGCTGTCCCGAGTTCCTCCGGCTGCAGTTCCGCAGACGGCCGGTGTGTGGCAGCAGAGCGCTGGGAGCAGAGGGAGGTGAGTATATGACGGATATGATGGAAGACGGATGCGACGGAAATACACCCGAACACATCTGGTACCCCGAACACATCTGGTACTGACACCTGAACTACCAAGAGCCGAGGAGTGACAGCTGCAAGATCAGTTGGACGAGATTGAATGGTAAAGTTGTCCATAAAAAACTATTATATTCGTAAAGTGTACAGCTAATATATATATATATATATAGTATTACTATAGTATACTATAAGAGTTGTATTAGTGTCCTTTAGTAAGTTTGTATTTTTCACCAGCTATTGTATTACTATAGTTTTTTATGTAGTGCCATTTTATTAGCTATAGTAGCCCTATAATATTTCAATAGTAATACTATGTATCTAGATCTTTGTAGTATTCCTATATTATTTTAAATAGTAGGCTATAACTATAGTATAATGTATAGTGTTTCTGTAGTTGTTTTTTGAACACACTATAGAACACTCCTATAGTAATAGTATGATGTTGTCATAATGAATGCATATTATTACTATAGTGTTTGTAAAAGTATTGCACTCCTAGAATGAATGTGTCGTTTTTTTTATATCAAATGAATTGATATATATATATATATATAGCTGTGTAGCTGTACACTTTACGAATATAAATTACGAATATAATAGTTTTTTATGGACAACTTTACCATTCAGTCTCGTCCAACTGATCTTGCAGCTGTCACTCCTCGGCTCTTGGTAGTTCAGGCATTTATCAAACCTGGCAACTCCGTGCTTCCTGGCAGCTGTCAATCAAAGTCTAGTGGCTCCGCCCCAAAGTGCCAGAAACTTTTCACGCACGCGTAGACAGACTCCGTGAGCAAGTGAGGCTGACACTCCCGCAAGCAAGAGGGCTGTCTCTCTCGCGAGCGAGCGCATAGCCGCTCGCGGGGGTTTAATCTGTACGCTGGGGTCATTTCATGCGCGTGTAAAAGCACATTTTCCACTCGTGAGTAGCTTGTTTTGCGCGCTAGAGTATTGACCCAAATCTGACTCCATAGTTTACACTCCTCTCCCTGTATTGCTAATTATTCTCTTCACACTTTCCTCTCCGCTTCTATCTGCCGCGTTCTCATCTCTTCTTCTGTGTTTGTTTCTCTCCCTGTGTTACTCACTCGTCTCTTTCGCCCCCTGTCGGCGGCAGTTAAAATAGAATCGCCCCGTCAAAATTGAAATCACCTATAAATGTATTGATTATAGGTCCGGGTCCGTATAGGTCGGCGTCTGGGTCCGGATCCGGACCGCGGTCCGCCTGTTGCCGACCCCTTACAGCAGGGGTGGGGAACCTCCGGCCCCCGGGCCGTATACGGCCCGCGAGACCATTTGGTGTGGCCCTCGAGGTAATTTATAAACACACGCAAAAAAGAAAAAAATTAAAGAAATCGAGACCGCAAAATAATTAAACAAGTGAGTGTGCCTGTTTTTCCTGGCCAAGGTCAGGGTCCTTGAACACAACACAAGCCTAACGTGTCATCACGTGGTATATGTCTCGTCTGACAGGGGTGTAGTTCTCACGGAGAGCACCAGAACGCCGCTCCGCTCCGGCACTTCCAAAAATTGCAGTACCCATAAGGAGCCGTACACATGCTGCAGTTTTTGCATGGCTGTGTGAGACTGACCGTTGAGCGGCCCAGACCAAGCAAGGAGGCAGAGGCAGAACGTCCAAAAATATAACCCGACGTGGGCATTTATTAAAATCATGTGCACAAAGTTCACAGCCTCAATCCTGCTGTTCTCCTTGCACACATCCTGCAGCCACAAGGATCTCACACACCCTACCACCCCTCAACAGACAGGGAAACAGAGCCTAAATACACACACTCTAATCAGCACAACAAGACACAGGTGAGGGGGGAGGAGACAACACAGGACACCAGGTGCACACAATCATCAGCCACAGACAACATATGTACTGTGCAATCACACTAATAAAGTGCAATATTAACCGGTCAGTCCATAGCAGAGGTGTGGACTCGAGTCACATGACTTGGACTCGAGTCAGACTCGAGTCACAAATTTGATGACTTGAGACTCGACTTGACAACATCACAAAACACTTGCGACTCGACTTGGACTTGAACACCAATGACTCGGGACTTGACTTGGACTTGAGCCTTCTGACTTGAGGTGACTTGATACTTTAATTCAGAGGTCTCCAACACGCCGATCGCGAGCTGCCGTTAGAAGAGCAGACTCCCGTTGGGGAGGGCAGAATCTTCAGCCGGCAGCCGCTCCTACTCTTGCTGAGAATCCTTGCAGGCAGGGGCGGGTCTTTATTTAGCTGGGCCACCATGCGGCCAATCATATGCGAGGACACACAAGGATCATACTATTATGTGAAAGAAGGGTGGGGGGCACAGCATGTGTAGTGGTACAGGCCAGCTGCACAGAGCCGGATTTAAATGCAAGCGCGTCGGAAAAAGTCAAGAAATGAGCGAAAACCGAAAAAAGAAGCCCCATCTGGCTGCTTTTCAATGATATTGGAGAAAGCAAAGCTGAGTGCAGGATTTGTAAAATGAAAATAACCTTCAGAGCAGAGTTTTTTTTGGTAACCACTCAGGATTTATTGTCAGAGGTGGGAGAAGTTCAGACAATTAAAAAAAGTTACATTCAGGGTTCCCGCGGGGTCTTAACAAGTCTTAAAAAGTCTTAAATTTGTTAATCTGAATTTAAGGCCTTAAAAAGGTCTTAAATATGATTTAGAAGGTCTTAAAATGTATCGGATTTGAAAGGTACTTCTGTGTTGCGATAGCGTCTAAATGTGTTTTGGGGGAAATGTCCGGGCTGCAAAGTAACCAGTGCGGTAACAGCCTTTCAGTTCCCCCCAACAATTTGTATTGAATTAAATCAACATGGAACCAGTAATCACTAACTTTGTTTTCCCCGGCCCCTTATTAGAGAACACCCAGCTAGTAACCTAGCAACCAAGCTTCAGCTCATGTAGCATATCTTCGAATCTACTTACAAATAAATATGGGGAAGTGTAAGTTCAACCGTATTTGGTTGGAAAACATCTAATTTAGTGCTTGGTTGAAACCAGTGGAGGGAACGTGTTTGAAGCCCACTGCACCTTTTGCAAAATAAATTAGCGTTTGTTTTGCTAATGTAGCGTTAGCTAGTGCAGCAGCAGCTAATGTAGCGTTAGCTAGTGCAGCAGCTCCCGCAACAACACCGGGGGACCTCCGGGCGAAGTTTGGGTCTACGTTAACCCTAAAAGCGGAGGTGCTGTAGACGCTAAATACCGTAGATAAACACCAATCATACAACAGCAACGATGAAATAGTGTAGCCAAGGCAGCAGAGCTCTGAATATAGCTCTTGTCACACACACACACACACACACACACACACACACACACACACACACACACACACACACACACACACACACACACACACACACACACACACACACACACACACACACACACACACACACACACACACACACACACACACACACACACACACACACACACACACACACACACACACACACACACACACACACACACACACACACCACACACACACACACACACACACACACACACACACACACACACACACACACACACACACACACACACACACACACACACACACACACACACACACACACACACACACACACAACGCTGTGTGTAGGATTCACGTGGGAAGGTTGCTTACGTAGTAAAAATCCAAAAAATAGGTACAGAAATGTTCCGATTCACAAAACATTGCGTACCGACGGAACTTCCTACGCCGGTTTCCCTTTATAAAGCACAATCGAAGCAGCTTCACGTAACGCCCATATTTGCCTATAAATAGTCAAAGAAACGCCCATTCATTCATTCATTTTGACTGACTTTATGAAGAAGATCGCAGGAAATGACGACAGAACAGCTAAAAAAGACATCTCACACCGTGTCAGATTTTGGTTATTTTGGGGAGGTCGAGATAAATCATATTGTTTGGTGGATGCAGTTTGAACCAGAGTGGCAGCATGGAGGTCGGATCGTCACCAAAATAAATAAATAAGTGGTCCGAAAAAGGTTAATGACAAAATAAATACACATAGCCTTCCTCAGGCAGTGTGTACCGGGGACAGGAGACACCCTCTTGATGAGAAACTCTAAGAAATGATCGGGGAATCCCTCCGGAGTGGAGTCATGACGACTGGATCTGAATTATTTGTTTGTATTTGGTGGTTTGTGTTCCAGCTGTCGATCAGCAACTATATATCCATAATCCACCAGTTAAAGGAAATGCAACTAATGTGATGTGTTATATTAGCTGTACAATTTACCACATAGGGTGTTCTTAGTTTCCATACCTCCTGTGTTTTACGAGCAACTTATCAAGTCTTGGCAAACGGCATAAAACATGATTAAACGTGATAGTATATAAAACCATGCTCGTATCTACAACCTATAGAAATGCAAAATGGCGTCAGTTTAGACGTAATTCTGTCCTCCTGCTTACCGCATCATTTATGAGAAAACATTTCATAACATTAACACAACATATTCCAGGTGGTTTTAAATAACATATCCGTATTTATTTCTCCACGTTATGTTTTTGTGTGCACTGAGGAGTCTCAAACAGGCGTTTGTTAAATAATTTTAAGATTGGCTTTAATCAATGTTTGAAGATGAATTCTTCATATATGATAAATGAGAGGTAACATTTTATTTATGGTATTATTTCCACATATTTCTCTCCATTCTTCCTTCTGCCAACGCGGTGTCGCAGCTTCTCGTCTCTCCCGTTTTTGTGCTTAGTGCGTACGCATGGGTTAGAGTTTGCATGGAGGACCGCACATTTTACCGTCAAGTTAGTATTTTATAAATCGCAAACATTGCGTAGAAACTGGCGTACACCATTTTTTGAGCGTATATCCCTTTATAAATGAGGCCCCTGGTCTCTGAACTGCATTATGCTGCGTTCACACTGACACAATGCGAATATTCGCATTGCGTCAGGCAGGCGAAAAACCTTTTAAAACCTGTAGCTGCTCCGTCCACACTCACAACAACGTCCTAAAGACAGAAATAAAGCAGCGACTGTATTCGCCATGACACAGACAGTCTGTGGTTTGTTCATGTTTAACTTTTGTCCAGTTTCTGAACAGATATGAGGAGCTGTGAGCTCTGAATGCTAACAGCTAACGGCTGATGTTTTGGTTTTCTGATTCAACGTCAGTGACGGCAGGCTGAGATCCTCACTGCTGATTAGCTACCGCGAGAACGTGTCAGGCAAATTTGATGCTTGAGTTGAAAAAAATGTATCACACACACACACACACACACACACACACACACACACACACACACACACACACACACACACACACACACACACACACACACACACACACACACACACACACACACACACACACCACACACACACACACACACACACACACACACACACACACACACACACACACACACACACACACACACACACCACACACACACACACACACACACACACACACACACACACACACACACACACACCACACACACACACACACACACACACACACACACACACACACACACACACACACACACACACACACACACACACACACACACACACACACACACACAAAAGTATTACTTGTTCATACAGTTGAATGTTTGAGCTTCACTGTGCACTGCTGAATGATTTATGTGCAGAGTTTGACTCTTGAAGGCTGTTTCTTCTGCTCGGAAATGGAATATATTTGTTACATATTAATAGAATTTTTGATTTGATTTTGGATTTGATAATGGGAGAAGTAGTAGATGGAAAAGACACCAAACACTAATTATTCAAAGTAGAGTATTTCATTGTATATACGGTAATACTAAGGAGCCTTAGACCTATATGAGGATATAATGTTTGACATTATTGATATTAAAAAAGTGATTTGTTTTCCATGTCATTTGTGTGTTTTTCTTATCAGAAAGTGAAGTTATATATTTGTAAGCTCCAAATCCAAATGTTTCCCTCAATGGCCTTTGTGCCCTGGCATGTGGCCTTTGCACCCTGAAAAAATGTGTGACACCAAAGGTCAAATGGCCTTGCCCCTAAAATGACGAAATGTCAAGCCTGACTACAGGAAAGGGGAAAATCCAAAAAGCACAATATGGCCTCTTTAAAAAAGAACACCAGATTTCCAGTATATTGTAGTATGAGACAGCTGCCAACATTTCAATAGTCCTTAAATAGAAAGCTCACCTGAATGAAACATCCAAACCATATTCAAGACTATAATAAAATAATGAATCACAAAGTGTCAAAAAACAAAGACATGCCAACCATATTTTATTTAGAGATGCAGCTTATTGTATTTTTAACCACAGCACAATGGCAGATAAATATCTCCTTGCCTCACACATCTCTGTGCACCTCCTTAGTTCGCTAGTCACTAAGAAGGCTAAATGTAGGTCAGAATATTATTTTGTTAAAGTCCTTTAAAACGCTCTCTGCTTTTCAGTCCCAACCTTTAAAAAAATGTTATGTAGCTTTGGGGATTTCATCAGAATCAGACCCAGAATAACTCTATTTACCCCGGGGGGAAATGTGGTTACGTGACAGTTGCAACATTTTAGAACAAATATTTTACAAAACATAAGAAGTTGAAGTTAAAAATGATCTGTGTGTGTGTGTACCTTTGATTGGTGACAGCCCTGCCGGTGTGGGCTTTGAGCTCCCACAGCATGGCTCTGCCGTCGCTGACCATTAGCGCAGCGCTATTCTCGTTGACGGGGCAGATGACCATGCGATATGGCCGGACTGTCTTGGTGACACGGATGGCATCGCATTGAGAACGCAGGTCGTACACCAGCTCGTGGGTACTCTGCTCGGGGTCTGAGGGAGAGGAGAGATGGAGGAAGTTTAACAAATTGAGAAGTAGAACAAAAGGGCAGGATGGGAGGGTGGTGGATCGAAAAATAAGGATTATTGTGGGAGATACAAATTGATAAACAAATTAAAGGAAATTAAAAAGGGGAAAAGTGGATAAAGACATTGAGTTGATGTCATTTTAAAAAGGGAAAAATAAAAAAGGTAGATTGGAAGTAGATAGCAGCGTGAGAAAGTCTGATTGAGACACCTGTGAAGAAAATGTTTTAAGTAAGTGTGAGAAGAAACGGGAGATATGAGGAGGGATTTGAGGAGATAAGAAAATAAGACGAGAAATAAATGGCTCACAAAAGGAAATGGAAGGAAAGAAAAGAAATGGAGTAACAAGAGGAAGAGATAGCAAGGAGAGTAAGTGGGGGGAGGAAAGGAGGGAGACTCAGCAACAGAGGACTCCCACTGGCCTATAACACTAAGCTAAAGATAAATGAGAGTAAGAGGCTAAATGCTCACTGGAGCATAAAGCAAGGCTACAGGCTCTGACTGCAGTGTGTCTGAAGAGATGATGATGGGGATAACACAGGAGTGAGGATGGGGGGAGAGAGTACAACCCAGTTGTACCATGAAGAGGTTTTATTACCTGTTGCTTCCTCTTGGGTTGTAGTGGAGCGACACACTCGGAGGGTGATACAGCCGTTCTCGTGGAGACAGTAGAGGGCGTCCCGCTGAGCGCAGGGAATCACCTGGACCCAGGGAGCAATGTGTGTTCAGAATCAAATGCCAACATGTCTTTTGAATACTTGGTATTCAACAGGTGGTTATGTATGGGATTAGTTTTGTATCATAAAGATAAAGCAACACTTTCTCAGAATAAAGCAAAACTATGAGTTTAAAAGAAGAAAAAAACGAAGTCAAGCAAAATAAAATAAATTTCAAAAATAAAACTATAAGTTGCAAACAAATCATTTGTGTAATCATGTAAACCATAAGTATTTTTTCTTTGTTTTAACATAGGTTTTTGTTTGCAGTTCTTGTTTCTTCTTTCTCAATGAGCAGACTTTTGCTCTCGCTGCAGCTCTCTCTTTTGCGATCCCTCATTTTTTGTTTGAGATTCTGACACAAACCTCCCAGGTGGGCCAATAGTATGAAGCTGCAGCGTTGGAGGCTGCACTCTCAGGACCGCACTCCCACGACCCTAGTTGTTTTGCGTATTGTGTTGTGTACTTACCATAGACTGTATATATAAAGTAACATATTATATCTTATATTATTAATATATATATAAATAATTCTGATAAAATGTTATTCCAGCGTCAATAAATGAGTGTTAATCCCAGTGTGTTTAGTGTACAACATCACATGTAATTTCCGTACCTACAGGGTGACTTGGAGAGGGTCTGAGTCCGACCCTTGTCAATTAACTATGGGGGTCCCTCAGGGCTCTGTTCTTGGTCCCCTCCTCTTCTCCCTGTACACAAACTCGCTCGGATCAGTCATTAGCCCGCATGGTTTTTCTTACCACTGCTACGCTGATGACACCCAATTAATTCTGTCCTTTCCCCGCTCAGAGACCCAGGTCGTTGCACGCATCTCTGCTTGTCTAGCTGACATCTCTCAGTGGATGTCTGCTCACCACCTCAAGCTCAACCTTGACAAGACTGAGCTGCTCTTCCTCCGGGGAAAAGATTGTCCCACTCTTGACCTAACAATCAACATCGGCACCTCAGTTGTTTCCCCGACTCAGACTGCAAGGAATCTGGGTGTGACCCTAGATAACAACCTGTCCTTCACTGCAAACATCGCTGCTACAACCCGTTGCTGCAGATACACGCTTTACAACATCAGGAAGATACGTCCCCAGCTGACTCAGAAAGCGACTCAGGTTCTGGTCCAGGCTCTCGTCATCTCACGCCTAGACTACTGCAACTCCCTCCTGGCTGGTCTACCTGCATGTGCCATCCGACCTCTGCAGCTCATCCAGAATGCAGCGGCTCGTCTGGTCTTCAACCTTCCTAAATTCTCCCACACCACTCCGCTCCTCCGCTCCCTTCACTGGCTTCCGGTAACTGCTAGAATCCACTTCAAGACACTGGTACTTGCTTACCATGCTGCGAATGGATCTGGCCCTTCCTACATCCAGGACATGGTTAAACCGTACACCCCAGCGCGTGCACTACGCTCTGCATCAGCCAAACGACTCATTGCGCCCTCGCTGCGAGGGGGACCCAAGTTCCCATCGGCGAAAACACGTGGGTTTGCTGTCCTGGCTCCAAGATGGTGGAATGAGCTCCCCATTGACATCAGGACGGCAGATAGCTTCCACATCTTCCGGCGCAAACTGAAAACTCATCTCTTTCGACTCCACTTCGAGCGTTAGAACTATTAACAAAGCACTTTTATACTAATAAAGGACTGGCTTACCTAAAGCCAGTTGAGTAGCACTTGAAATGTTTGGCTCTATGAAACCTGATGTACTTATATGATTCTGTTTTCTTCAAGGTTGTGTCTTCCTGGTCGAATGTACTTATTGTAAGTCGCTTTGGATAAAAGCGTCAGCTAAATGCAATGTAATGTAATTTCACCTTCAATTCACGGTTTTCAAAACGTTAGCCACATGCTAATGCTAACCGGAAATGAAGAATCTTCAGAATAAAAGTGTTAAATTAATAGTTAGTGTGAACTTCCGGGTTTTTCAGAATAAAACTGCTTCAAATTAAAACCCTGTATTTAATTTAAATTACGTCATATCAACATTGAAACATATTGAGGTTTGGGAGGGAGGAAGCAAGATTAGGATTAGGTAAAAAGGTAGGGAGTGGTTAGGGTTAGGATGGGGGAAGGGAAGGGTTAGATTGCGCACTGCATTGAGGGGCTTCAGGCGTTCATGTGAACGTGCTCCGTCACGTGCCGCCGTGACGTGCTCCGTCGGACCTGTGTGTGAGGTTCTACAAGTGCAGTCCTGTATTTTTTGACGCCTGTAGTGTAGACGGGCCGTTCTGCTGTCTCCGACGCTGCAGCTTCATGCTACTCAGGTGGGCGGGACTTTCAGGGGTGCGTCCCCATTGGCTACTCAGTTTTTGAGTGACAGCCCAGTCCTCCAGCGATTGTACAGTGCAGGCAGCTGCGGTGCGGTAGCTAGCTGAGCGTGGACAGAAGACCCCCAGAAGAACCAGCATTTCAAATATTATAATGGGCCTACTACAAGTGAAAATATATGTAAGTATTGATCATTTGTGTTGTTTGTGCTATACGGTCTGTTTCTTTATTGTGTTAAGTGAGAAGTAAAGCTGTGCTATGAAAGTTAGCTTGTGCTACCTTTAGATCCATAACAATGCAAGCTAAGTAGCCTAACAGTTAGCTACATAGCTAGCAGTGAGTGAGCGTTCAGACACCGGCGCACACACTCATGTGCCTGACTCTACCAACAGGTTTTCATGATTCTGTTTAGATATGCAAGTATAAACCATGATAGCTTATTTTATTAACACGCTAATTTGATATGAAAATCAATGGAGGCTGAGTTAACTTTGTAGGAAAACCTACCGTCCATGATGCCCCTGAGCTGTGTTTTATTTGTTAACTTCATATTTTTCATTTCCTAAAACATTTATTTAAATCTCATATTAACAGTGTGGATCATTGAGACAGCGTGGCGTCCAGAGTCTTATCCCGTTTTCCCACTTCCTCTGAGGGGACAGCACGGAACTGCGGTCAACTCAGCCGTCTCTCAAATTTGCTTGGTCAAATGAGCAGTTCTTCATTTCTGAGTGCGCGATTTATAGCGCCTTCACGGTAATCGCTGAGAAGCGGCACCAACGCAAGAGTAAAAGAATGCATGTTTTTTCTGCTTCATGCGATACAAATTATTTTTACCATGAGTTCTTAAAAAAACTAACACTGTTTGACTCAGTCCTAGTTTGACTGCTACCAACAATAAAATGAAGTACTTTTACTGTCTTTTTTCTGGGTAATACTCTCAAATTCCCCTCCTGAGAACAAAATCATGCAACTTCTGCTATATTTGATGAGATACAATGATTTTTATCGATGCATCCTTAATAAAAGTCATACTGTTGAACTCAGTACTACTTGGACTAGTAGCACAAGTACAATCAAGTACTTTTACTGTGTACTTTTGAGTAATCCCCTGTCAAACTCCCCTCCAGAGTACAATAATGCATGTTTTCTGCTATCTTTGATGAGAGATAAAATGATTTTGTGCAATAAGTTCTTAATGTAATTGGAACTGTTGGATTCAGTACTACTTGGACTACTACTAAAAGTACAATCAAGTACTTTTACTGTGTACTTTTTGAGTAATCCCCTGTCAAACTCCCCTCCAGAGTACAATAATGCATGTTTCCCTGCCATCTTTGATGAGAGATAAAATGATTTTGTGCAATAAGTTCTTAATGAAATTGGTACTGTTGGATTCAGTACTACTTGGACTACTACTAAAAGTACAATCAAGTACTTTTACTGTGTACTTTTTGAGTAATCCCCTGTCAAACTCCCCTCCAGAGTACAATAATGCATGTTTTCTGCCATCTTTGATGAGAGATAAAATGATTTTGTGCAATAAGTTCTTAATGAAATTGATACTGTTGGATTCAGTACTACTTGGACTAGTAGCACAAGTACAATCAAGTATTTTTACTGTGTACTTTTTGAGTAATCCTTTGTCAAACTCCACCCCTGAGTACAATAATGCATGTTTTCTGCCATCTTTGATGAGAGATAAAATGATTTTGTGCAATAAGTTCTTAATGTAATTGGTACTGTTGGATTCAGTACTACTTGGACTACTACCAAAACTACAATCAAGTATTTTTACTGTGTACTTTTTGAGTAATCCTTTGTCAAACTCCACCCCTGAGTACAATAATGCATGTTTTCTGCCATCTTTGATGAGAGATAAAATGATTTTGTGCAATAAGTTCTTAATGAAATTGGTACTGTTGGATTCAGTACTACTTGGACTACAACTAAAAGTACAATCAAGTACTTTTTACTGTGTACTTTTTGAGTAATCCCCTGTCAAACTCCCCTCCAGAGTACAATAATGCATGTTTTCTGCCATCTTTGATGAGAGATAAAATGATTTTTTGCAATAAGTTCTTAGTGAAATTGGTACTGTTGGATTCAGTACTACTTGGACTACTAGCACAAGTACAATCAAGTATTTTTACTGTGTACTTTTTGAGTAATCCTTTGTCAAACTCCACCCCTGAGTACAATAATGCATGTTTTCTGCCATCTTTGATGAGAGATAAAAGGATTTTGTGCAATAAGTTCTTAATGTAATTGGTACTGTTGGATTCAGTACTACTTGGACTACTACCAAAACTACAATCAAGTATTTTTACTGTGTACTTTTTGAGTAATCCTTTGTCAAACTCCACCCCTGAGTACAATAATGCATGTTTTCTGCCATCTTTGATGAGAGATAAAATGATTTTGTGCAATAAGTTCTTAATGTAATTGGTACTGTTGGATTCAGTACTACTTGGACTACTACCAAAACTACAATCAAGTATTTTTACTGTGTACTTTTTGAGTAATCCTTTGTCAAACTCCACCCCTGAGTACAATAATGCATGTTTTCTGCCATCTTTGATGAGAGATAAAATGATTTTGTGCAATAAGTTCTTAATGTAATTGGTACTGTTGGATTCAGTACTACTTGGACTACTACCAAAACTACAATCAAGTATTTTTACTGTGTACTTTTTGAGTAATCCTTTGTCAAACTCCACCCCTGAGTACAATAATGCATGTTTTCTGCCATCTTTGATGAGAGATAAAATGATTTTGTGCAATAAGTTCTTAATGTAATTGGTACTGTTGGATTCAGTACTACTTGGACTACTACCAAAACTACAATCAAGTATTTTTACTGTGTACTTTTTGAGTAATCCTTTGTCAAACTCCACCCCTGAGTACAATAATGCATGTTTTCTGCCATCTTTGATGAGAGATAAAATGATTTTGTGCAATAAGTTCTTAATGTAATTGGTACTGTTGGATTCAGTACTACTTGGACTACTACCAAAACTACAATCAAGTATTTTTACTGTGTACTTTTTGAGTAATCCTTTGTCAAACTCCACCCCTGAGTACAATAATGCATGTTTTCTGCCATCTTTGATGAGAGATAAAATGATTTTGTGCAATAAGTTCTTAATGAAATTGGTACTGTTGGATTCAGTACTACTTGGACTACTACTAAAAGTACAATCAAGTACTTTTACTGTGTACTTTTTGAGTAATCCCCTGTCAAACACCCCTCCAGAGTACAATAATGCATGTTTTCTGCCATCTTTGATGAGAGATAAAATGATTTTTTGCAATAAGTTCTTAGTGAAATTGGTACTGTTGGATTCAGTACTACTTGGACTACTAGCACAAGTACAATCAAGTATTTTTACTGTGTACTTTTTGAGTAATCCTTTGTCAAACTCCACCCCTGAGTACAATAATGCATGTTTTCTGCCATCTTTGATGAGAGATAAAATGATTTTTTGCAATAAGTTCTTAGTGAAATTGGTACTGTTGGATTCAGTACTACTTGGACTACTAGCACAAGTACAATCAAGTATTTTTACTGTGTACTTTTTGAGTAATCCTTTGTCAAACTCCACCCCCGAGTACAATAATGCATGTTTTCTGCCATCTTTGATGAGAGATAAAATGATTTTGTGCAATAAGTTCTTAATGTAATTGGTACTGTTGGATTCAGTACTACTTGGACTACTACCAAAACTACAATCAAGTATTTTTACTGTGTACTTTTTGAGTAATCCTTTGTCAAACTCCACCCCTGAGTACAATAATGCATGTTTTTCTGCCATCTTTGATGAGAGATAAAATGATTTTGTGCAATAAGTTCTTAATGAAATTGGTACTGTTGGATTCAGTACTACTTGGACTACTACTAAAAGTACAATCAAGTACTTTTACTGTGTACTTTTTGAGTAATCCCCTGTCAAACTCCCCTCCAGAGTACAATAATGCATGTTTTCTGCCATCTTTGATGAGAGATAAAATGATTTTTTGCAATAAGTTCTTAGTGAAATTGGTACTGTTGGATTCAGTACTACTTGGACTACTAGCACAAGTACAATCAAGTATTTTTACTGTGTACTTTTTGAGTAATCCTTTGTCAAACTCCACCCCTGAGTACAATAATGCATGTTTTCTGCCATCTTTGATGAGAGATAAAATGATTTTGTGCAATAAGTTCTTAATGTAATTGGTACTGTTGGATTCAGTACTACTTGGACTACTACCAAAACTACAATCAAGTATTTTTACTGTGTACTTTTTGAGTAATCCTTTGTCAAACTCCACCCCTGAGTACAATAATGCATGTTTTCTGCCATCTTTGATGAGAGATAAAATGATTTTGTGCAATAAGTTCTTAATGAAATTGGTACTGTTGGATTCAGTACTACTTGGACTACTACTAAAAGTACAATCAAGTACTTTTACTGTGTACTTTTTGAGTAATCCCCTGTCAAACTCCCCTCCAGAGTACAATAATGCATGTTTTCTGCCATCTTTGATGAGAGATAAAATGATTTTTTGCAATAAGTTCTTAGTGAAATTGGTACTGTTGGATTCAGTACTACTTGGACTACTAGCACAAGTACAATCAAGTATTTTTACTGTGTACTTTTTGAGTAATCCTTTGTCAAACTCCACCCCTGAGTACAATAATGCATGTTTTCTGCCATCTTTGATGAGAGATTAAATGATTTTGTGCAATAAGTTCTTAATGTAATTGGTACTGTTGGATTCAGTACTACTTGGACTACTACCAAAAGTACAATCAAGTACTTTTACTGTGTACTTTTTGAGTAATCCTTTGTCAAACTCATTCCCCTGAGTACAATAATGCATGTTTTCTGCCATCTTTGATGAGAGATAAAATGATTTTGTGCAATAAATTCTTAATGTAATTGGTACTGTTGGATTCAGTACTACTTGGACTATTACCAAAACTACAATCAAATACTTTTATAGTGTACTTTTTGAGTAATCCTTTGTCAAACTCCTCTCCAGAGTACAATAATGCATGTTTGCTGCCATCTTTGATGAGAGATAAAATCATTTTGTGCAATAAGTTCTTAATGAAATGTATACTGTTGGATCAGTACTACTTGGACTAGTAGCACAAGTACAATCAAGTACTTTTACTGTGTACTTTTTGAGTAATCCTTTGTCAAACTCCACCCGAGTACAATAATGCATGTTTTCTGCCATCTTTGATGAGAGATAAAATGATTTTGTGCAATAAGTTCTTAATGTAATTGGTACTGTTGGATTCAGTACTACTTGGACTACTACCAAAAGTACAATCAAGTACTTTTACTGTGTACTTTTTGAGTAATCCTTTGTCAAACTCCACCCCTGAGTACAATAATGCATGTTTTCTGCCATCTTTGATGAGAGATAAAAGGATTTTTTGCAATAAGTTCTTAATAAAATTGGTACAGTTGGATTCAGTACTACTTGGACTACTACCAAAAGTACAATCAAGTACTTTTACTGTGTACTTTTTGAGTCTTGTAATGCGCTGTTGAGGAACCTGCGACCCAAGTTGTGTATATGATCAATACACCTTAGAAAATCTTGAAATCTTGAAAGGGATGTGCAAAAGAACCATTATACAGTTTTGAATTAACTATTAGTAGAGAATAACGAGTAATGAATATACTTTATAGAGATCTGCAGATAAATGTTTAGTCTTCTCAAGCACCAACTATCAAATATCTCTCCTGATTGTTGGCACTTGACAATCACCTTCCCTGAATTTCACTCAGGTGTAACTAAAGTCTGCTTTAAGGGTTGTTTATATTTCACATCATTAATCAGAATCTGCAAAGTAACTAAACTAAATGTAGTGGAGTAAAAATACCAGGTTAACCTCTGATTTGTAGTGGAGAATTACAAAGTAACAATGAGCTGTCATGTGAGTATATATTAATGCTGCACATTATGGATACAAGCGATTTTCACCCATTTAGTAATTACATGTTTTAAATGTGTACACACCAATGTGTTTCCTATCGCCTAAACCTCCAGGGCTGTACACAGTTTAATACTGGCAACTTCTAATTTTTGGGAAAACGTCTTTTAAAACTACAATTCCCAGTAGAGACGTGCCATAGAGAACATGTTGCGAAACACAATAGCCAGCATGTGTATTTCTCGGGGGGCGTTCGAGTCCAGTTTTGAATAGTCTGCCGTGGTTTCGTTCCATTTCAAAGAGCTTGACGCTCGGCGTAACCTTGGCGCACTGCCACTCCAACATCACAGGGTTTGTCAACGGGACTGTAGTCCCAAACGATAGCTGGGGATTATGGGTAGTGTAGTATCTTTGGCCATCCTAAATCTCGAAATGTCCCGTCTGTTTCTGGTGACTTTATTTACGGCTAAAAAGCATGCTAAAATGCCCAAGATTATAGAATTAAACGAATAAATAAAAACAAGGATAATTGTGTGTTATTGTTGAGTAAATAACAGTGTGTTATTTAGAAAAGAATAACAAATTAGAAGGAAAAGATTAAAAAAAATACAGATTTCAGTATTTTGAGGCTCTAAGCCCCATTTATTTTCCTCACAGACGACAAAAAAAGTCCGACATTATACGATTTAAAATAAAAACAAATAAATAAAAAGATAAAAGACTGGCATGCAATTTACGTTAGAATAAATAGAATGGTTTTGAATAATAGATGATAGTAAAATCTACGTCACTTTACAGCCCCGCCCACTTTTGGGGAAACCAACGCTGTCATTTGAACGGCGATCAAGCCTGAAGCCACAGAGATCTTCTTTTACTGTCTTTTCTTCTTAGAGGAAGTACAGAAACACGTAACTCTAGATTTGTTTTAATGTTTGAGGTGCAATAAATGACACAGCAGCTTTTTGTCATGTTAAAACTATTATTTTCTGCCTCGCTCATGAGTGTAACAGCTGGTGAAATTACAGCCTCGCCTACTGATTTTAATGTAACCATATATCGAGCCCGATTGTCGATTTCAAAGGTGTGCTCTAAAATGATATTTATAAATGACTATTATCATTATTATAAGCAAGACAATAAATGGCAAATATATGTAGAAAATAAACGTATTTAAGATACGTTCATAACGAACGTAACGTGGGAGAAAATACGTTTCTAGAAGATATGTAGAAAATAAACGTATTTTAAATAGGTTCATAACGAACGTAACGTGGGAGTAAATCAGTTTCTAGCTAAACGTAATTGAGAATGCAGTTTAGTTCTGTGGGAACGTAATTTTTAGGAGACATGGTTGCAAAAATTATACATGTGTTATACATCCAGAAATATCGAAATATCGTTTCCCACAGTGTGACATGTATACATAAAACAAAAAGGGCCTAGATAAACGTGGTATAAATTAAACAAAACAAAAAGGGCCTAGATAACCGGGGTATACCGTTTAAAATGTTAATATATTTAAAGTGTTCAAAGTGCAGTTTCAGTGCAAGTCAGTTGAAACGATCTTAAGTTGGCGTGACGTTGAAGTCGTGCGACCCTGCTGCTGTACTGGCTTGTAGTTCGTTTATAGCATAACGTTAGCATTTCGCTTTTGGCGACTAGATTTATGATTCAAATTATAAAAGTAGGGTAGACATGTGGAGATTATCCGGCTGAACAAAACGTGATCCCTCTCTTAAATGTGTGTCAACCACAGACCTTATTTCGAGCTATTTTCCAAAATCCTATGGAGAATTTGCATTGGTTTTTCACGAAGGAACCGGAAGAAGTTTACTTCCGGGTTTTACCACGCGTCACTGCGGTTCTCTATACCTGTCAATTAGTGCTTCCATGGACCTCATCTGTAATGGAAGCTCGTCGAGGGTACGTATATTTGTATTTCAACAGAAAAGTAGTTATATACATAATTGTGTTCGAAAATAAAACACAAATGTTTATATGAATTGTTTATAGTTCTGATTTGACTTTATTTTAAGTCAAATCATAACTATTATATGTAGTTTAATCATTTTTATTTAGGTGGTCGCTCAGTTTTTCAAATGTACACCATTCAGCTCCTCCAGCACCCCTACTTCCTGCGGCACCCGACACACTGAACTCACATGTTGTTTAACAGATGACACGTTTGTAAACAAAAACCCTGCTGGGGGACTGGGTGATACATTATCTTTTAAAATTGTATGAACATGTCCAAATTTAAGAATCCCCATAGAAATTGTCAACGGACAAACTGTTTTCTCAAGATGTACATGTATTATTATTATTTTTAAATAAGAAAAAAACAGTGTTCTTGTTTATTACAGGTTATAAAGTTATACTTTTATAAAATGTATGGACAACATTTTAAAAAGTGCTGGGGACATGTACCCAGCATCCCCCGCTTAAATGACACCTATGAATATATCCCTCTGTCCTTTCAGCGCAAATCGACATAGCATAGGCAACAAATCAGAAGTCAGGGAATCAAGCTAATTAATTAAAAAAGTCTAAACTGAGTGAAAAGTCTAACTATAAATAATAGATTTTAACTTATGTCTTTTCAGAGTCTTGGTTTTCTCAACGTTTGGGAAGGCAAGTGTTTCTTATTTGTCACACAATTGTAATTGCATTAAAAAATTCAATGATTTCTCAAATGTCATATTTTTTTACAAAGAAATGACGGAACTTTGACATTTCAATTTCAGACAAGAAAAATAACAATAACAAAAGAAGTCCTTTTGGCTGTCACTGACAAGCTTCGAGCCACAACCAAAACAAAAGACAACGATGAAGGTGACGAGAAAGACACTTTCTGGGGCGAGGTGTGTCAGGAGCTTGGAATATCCGATTCCAAGACCAATAGGACACGGCTTCATCATGCCTATAATCATCATAAAAAGGTACATTTTTTATAAATATTGCACTAATATTGATTCTTATTTCTGCTTTGCTTTTATCTTCATCATCAGTCTGCCTGTGTGAACAACTTTAATTTGGATGTGCTATAATATTTTATATTATTTGATTAATAATTACATCTTTGGATTTCATTTGCTCCTTGTCATGTGCAGATGAGACACAAGACACAGATGGTGACCGCAGCACCTGCCAGCCCATCGACAGACAGTGACCACACGGCCTGCCCCATCGACGGTGACCACAGTTCCACTGACATTGACCGCACAGTGCCTGCTACCCCATCGTCGGTTAGACAGGCATTCACAGAGACGAGTGAACCAGAAGACGTTTCAGAGGTAAATATCGCATATTAGCACGTAGTTAGTGTTAGTGTGTTATGAAACATGCACACTACTGTGTGGAGTGAAATTATAGTTAGTCCCAAATAAACAATTTCAGATATATTGATTCACATCAGTAAAGAGTCATTCCAACTTTGGTCACTTTCGCTAATATTTTTTCATTGTGTTTTACAGTGTAATTCATCAGGGACATATGACTCCTCATCACACTCAAAAGATGGGCAACTCTTACACTCATTTAAATTGCCTTCAAATCCTTCATTTTTTTTTGTCACTAAAAGTGACTGGAAGAAACTGAGGATGAGACAACATAAGCGTCGATTCAAATCTTTAAACTGGACTTCAGTCATGGCCACTGGCATCCGGAGTGTCCACCCACACTGTTGCTTTGTCTTCAAATCTCACAGTGTGCAAACAGTTGGGTCAAAAAGGAAAGGGTCACTTTTTTCATGTGTTGGCTACTGTCGATTTGATGACTGTCCTGTGGAGGTCGAAGTTGACATTGAGGATGAGTCATCCCTTAAGGCAGTTGTGACCTTCAGAGGTGAAAAAGCATGGCACAACTGTGAAGAACTCAAACATCGGCCTGTGCGTGCAGATGAAAGGGATGCACTTGCTAATGCCCTCACCAGCAAACTTCCCAGAAGTGTGTACCTTGATAAGCTCAATAAACTGGATGACACTGTGTTGGCTTCTGGAAACAGAGACCAGGTACCATCAACTGGTGTGATGAAAACATTGTCCTGGCAGGCAAGAAAGAAGCTGAGAAAGCACAGCAATGAAATGATCAGCCTCAGAAAAATGATGGAGGAAGAGCTTGAGACTGAGGAAGCAGTCATTAAAAAAATTATAGCACACCCCAAAGGAGTCATGCTATGGTCCAACAAAACAATTGACCTCTTCCATGACAGGTGCAGGGAAGACATTGTATATGTGGATGCGACAGGGAGCATTGTTAAAAAGGCAAAAGGGAAAACCTCACCTTTTTATGTGTATGAGATGGTGGTCCGAAATCCGTTCAAAGGATCCTCCCCTGTCCCTGTGGCCACCTACATCACAAACGACCACACAATAGCCTCCATATCCTTTTTCCTTGGGTCATTTCTGACTGATGTAATAAGACTCCATGGAAGGGGAGCCAAAAAAAGACCTGTCATGCTGATCTGTGATGGCTCTACAGTCCTCATGGAGTCCATGGCCTATAATTTCTGTGGAGTCAGCCTCCAGGAACTTCTCTCCATGTACTACAGCATCGTATCTGGACAGGCAAAGCATGATTGTACTTTTAGTAGTAGTCCAAGTAGTACTAAATCCAACAGTACCGATTTCATTAAGAACTTATTGCACAAAATCCTTTTATCTCTCATCAAGATGGCAGAAAACATGCATTATTGTACTCAGGGGTGGAGTTTGACAAAGGATTACTCAAAAAGTACACAGTAAAAGTACTTGATTGTACTTGTGCTACTAGTCCAAGTAGTACTGAATCCAACAGTATCAATTTCATTAAGAACTTATTGCACAAAATCATTTTATCTCTCATCAAAGATGGCAGAAAACATGCATTATTGTACTCTGGAGGGGAGTTTGACAGGGGATTACTCAAAAAGTACACAGTAAAGGTACTTGATTGTACTTTTAGTAGTAGTCCAAGTAGTACTGAATCCAACAGTACCAATTTCATTAAGAACTTATTGCACAAAATCATTTCATCTCTCATCAAAGATGGCAGAAAACATGCATTATTGTACTCAGGGGTGGAGTTTGACAAAGGATTACTCAAAAAGTACACAGTAAAAATACTTGATTGTACTTGTGCTAGTAGTCCAAGTAGTACTGAATCCAACAGTACCAATTTCACTAAGAACTTATTGCAAAAAATCATTTTATCTCTCATCAAAGATGGCAGAAAACATGCATTATTGTACTCTGGAGGGGAGTTTGACAGGGGATTACTCAAAAAGTACACAGTAAAAGTACTTGATTGTACTTTTAGTAGTAGTCCAAGTAGTACTGAATCCAACAGTACCAATTTCATTAAGAACTTATTGCACAAAATCATTTCATCTCTCATCAAAGATGGCAGAAAACATGCATTATTGTACTCTGGAGGGGAGTTTGACAGGGGATTACTCAAAAAGTACACAGTAAAAGTACTTGATTGTACTTTTAGTAGTAGTCCAAGTAGTACTGAATCCAACAGTACCAATTTCATTAAGAACTTATTGCACAAAATCATTTTATCTCTCATCAAAGATGGCAGAAAAACATGCATTATTGTACTCTGGAGGGGAGTTTGACAGGGGATTACTCAAAAAGTACACAGTAAAAGTACTTGATTGTACTTTTAGTAGTAGTCCAAGTAGTACTGAATCCAACAGTACCAATTTCATTAAGAACTTATTGCACAAAATCATTTCATCTCTCATCAAAGATGGCAGAAAACATACATTATTGTACTCTGGAGGGGAGTTTGACAGGGGATTACTCAAAAAGTACACAGTAAAAGTACTTGATTGTACTTTTAGTAGTAGTCCAAGTAGTACTGAATCCAACAGTACCAATTTCATTAAGAACTTATTGCACAAAATCATTTTATCTCTCATCAAATATGGCAGAAAACATGCATTATTGTACTCTGGAGGGGAGTTTGACAGGGGATTACTCAAAAAGTACACAGTAAAAGTACTTGATTGTACTTTTAGTAGTAGTCCAAGTAGTACTGAATCCAACAGTACCAATTTCATTAAGAACTTATTGCACAAAATCATTTCATCTCTCATCAAAGATGGCAGAAAACATGCATTATTGTACTCAGGGGTGGAGTTTGACAAAGGATTACTCTAAAAGTACACAGTAAAAATACTTGATTGTACTTGTGCTACTAGTCCAAGTAGTACTGAATCCAACAGTACCAATTTCATTAAGAACTTATTGCACAAAATCATTTTATCTCTCATCAAAGATAGCAGAAAACATGCATTATTGTACTCTGGAGGGGAGTTTGACAGGGGATTACTCAAAAAGCACACAGTAAAAGTACTTGATTGTACTTTTAGTAGTAGTCCAAGTAGTACTGAATCCAACAGTACCAATTTCATTAAGAACTTATTGCACAAAATCCTTTTATCTCTCATCAAAGATGGCAGAAAACATGCATTATTGTACTCAGGGGTGGAGTTTGACAAAGGATTACTCAAAAAGTACACAGTAAAAATACTTGATTGTACTTCTGCTACTAATCCAAGTAGTACTGAATCCAACAGTACCAATTTCACTAAGAACTTATTGCAAAAAATCATTTTATCTCTCATCAAAGATAGCAGAATACATTATTTTGTGTACTCAGGACAGGAGTTTAAACAAGTATTACTTAAAAAGTACACAGTAAAAGTGCTTGATTGTACTCGTGGTAGTAGTCCAAGTAGTACAGAATTCAGCATAACCGATTTTATTAAGAACTCATTGCAAAAAATGATTGTATCTCTCATCAAAGAGGGCAGAAAACATGCATTATTGTACTCTGGAGGGGAGTTTGACAGAGTATTACTCAAAAAGTACACAGTAAAAGTACTTGATTGTATTTGTGGTAGTAGTCTAACATGTACTGAGTCCAACAGTACCAATTTTATTAAGAACTTATGGCTAAACATAATTTGATCCCTCATCAAATATCATTGATTGATTGATCAAATATAGCATAAGCACTTTTACTATCGTCAGCGCCACTTCTCGGCGATTACCGTAAAGACGCTATTAATCGCGCACTCAAAAATGAAGCACTGCTCATTTGACCAAGCAAATGCGAGAGACGGCTGAGTTGACCGCAGTAGCACGGAGGGGGGCATGAAGAAAGAACTGCACCAGCTTCATCCACGCTGGCGTTACTGTTATCACTGGCTCAGTGTCATTTCATTTGACCAAATGTCTTTACATATACATTTAATAGATTTTATTATTATCCACCTTTTTGTTTTATGTCCTTTTATTGAAAACATTCTTTGAGACTTCATCTTCTGGTTCAAATTTCAATAAATGTAATTTGTATAATCACTCTTTTGTCTTTATTCTACATGAAAATGTTAGATTCCATTCAAATCTGTTGATTATTCATATCTTCCTCAGGCTAGTATTCCTAGCCTGAGGAGGTATGAATAATCAACAGATTTGAATGTATGTCGAATTTTTAATGCTAAAAGTATATCATTTTCTCACAGGATATAGAATGAAACAACACCGGTTTTATCCATTGTGTATGAATGCTTCAGCTCTTCAGGCCAACATAGTAAGATGTGAGCATGTTCCTAATTGTGTTGGTATGCAACCTAGGTCTGGTCTGTTTAATAAAGCAAATCTGCCACTTTTATATTGCAGAATTTGTTCAATTAAAGCAGTCTTTAATTGTTTGTCCTAAACATAGCAATATATGCTTGTGAAATGTAACATGTCTTTGAAAAATAATAGTATACAGTGTGGTGATTGACATTATTCACCCACGGATCTATGGGTTGGGGTATTGTTCCGCACGGACATTTGAGTGAGCCGGACTTCCTGTTTCCGCCGGTCTTCGCTTCCCGGGTGTCACTACCCGATCTGCAGCTCTGCCCGATCTGCTGTGCGCATGTGCGAGATGGTCCGCCATATTGGACAACGCCGGACGGCATCCCAAGTAGGACAACATTGACATCTAGACCGTCTGAACCATTCGCAAGTTTTTACATGTGACAAAATATGCATTGCGCATTCGCGAGTTTTTACATGTGACAAACGGTGATTTGCAGAGTTTTTACATGTGACAAACGGTGATTTGCATTGCATCTGACAGAATGAAGACTTTAGTGTTTTACAACAATTTGAGAGAATACATGTCTGAAGATGAATTTCACACAGACCTCTCTAAAAATGAGCGAGATCAAATGCGCCGTGCGTCATCGAACTTTACAGTAAAAGGTCATTAATTCTCATTCTCCTGTTATTTTGTGTTGTGACTAACTGATCAGTTACTTAGCTCTGTCCCAAGTTTTGTATTGTATTTTTATTCTATTGTATTTGTATTGCCTTTCTAAATGAAATAATACTATACAAAAAAATATTTAATTCAATATTATAATATAATTTATTATTTTATTATTATTTATAATATAATATAATTGTATTCCTGAATGACCCCTTTTTTATGTTTGTGTTTGTGTTTTTTTAATTAATCAAGCAAAATTAAAGGATAACAAACTCCAGTTATATAATTCCATATGAATAAATAATTAGGGCCGGGACTTTAACGCGTTAATTACGATTAATTAATTACACAAAAATTAACGCGTTAAAAAAATTAACGCATTTTAATCGCACTTATTTTTGCACCGCGGAACGTTTCTCACTGGATGAGTTTCAGGCGTACCGATTATACTGGAGCACCAACTAACGTTCATGACTTCAGACAACAACAAACCACAGTGAACAACAGTGGGAAATGTTATTTTAAAAAACGGACGGATGGAAGCGTCGATAAGAGCACGGTTGTGTGCAAATTATGCAAAAAGGAATTCGCATACCACCGCAGCACATCAAGCCTCAAGTATCACCTCAATGCAAAACATATAGCAGCTAGCGTGGACGTTAGCCTCTTTTATCGCGTTCACACCAAAAAGAGCCGGTACTAAAATTAGTTCATGAGAACCTTTTTACCCCCACGAAAGTCCCTGCTAGAGAGCAGAGAGCTGCTAGAGAGTAGGGACTTTCGTAAGGCTCTCTTGTGAGAAAAGAGCTATATTTCTGATTGGCTGGGCGGATTGCAAACCACGCCCCGTAAAACTCCCAAAAAGTTTTGTGAAGCCGCCATTTTATTATCCTCGCATTAGCATTATTAGCATTAGCCCAGCGCAGAAACGCAGAGAGACTAACTTATGGCAACACAAAATAAAACATGGGAGCGGTGGAGATGAGGAGGTGTCGGCGTTCTGGCGATTTACTCGGAAGGCTGCTGGGACTCCCAGCAGCTTCTACTGAAGCCAGTCCCCAACTCCGGGGACTTTGGGCGGCAGTATACGCCGTGAAGTGGTTTGCGGCCTGCCAGTAAACCCGAAGCAGAAGAAGAAGAAGTGACGTCAGCGGCTTCATTTGCCTAATCCTCCCCCAGGTTCAAAGAGTTCTCATGAACTAAGTTCTCATGAACCTTTGTGGGAAAAGTACTGCGGTGTGAATGCGCCTAATGGTATACTAAAATCCATGTGAAAAAAATTGCTTCTCACTGTTCTTAGGTCAAATATTTATATGTGATTAAAAATGCGATTAATTTCGATTAATTAATTACAAAGCATCTAATTAATTAGATTAATTTTTTTAATCGAGTCCCGGCCCTATAAATAATATTACATGCAAATGACATTTCCTGTAGGATGCTGAACTCTCCCACCTCTCCCCCCATTGGACCTGGATCTTAATGTTGGCTCACCCGTCACACAGGGCCCCCATCGCTATCACCACTGACGCGTCTGACTACGCAGTGGGCGCGGTGCATGAACAATGGGTCGACGGTGCCTGGCAACCGCTCGCCTTTTTCAGTCGCCAGTTGACTCCCAGGGAGCGCAAGTATAGCGCTTTCGACAGAGAACTCCTTGGTCTCTATTTGGCGGTTCGCCACTTCCGTTTCCTGCTGGAAGGCCGGGAGTTTGCGGCGTTCGTGGATCACAAGCCACTGACCTTCTGCATGTCCAAGGTGGCCGAGCCGTGGTCCGCCCGACAGCAACGCCAGCTTTCGTTCATCTCCTAGTACACCACGGACATACGACACATCGCTGGCAAGGCTAACGTGGTCGCGGACTGCCTCTCCAGAGCGGTCATCGGAGCTGTGCAGCTGGGCCTTGATTACCTCCGCATGGGCGCTGACCAGGCCTCTGACCACGGGGTCCAGACCCTCAAGGCCTCGGTCACGGGATTACGCCTGGAGGAGGTCACGGTCGGTGACTCTGGCACAAAGCTGTGGTGTGACGTCTCCACGGGCCAGCCTCGACCGCTGGTCCCTGCGGACTGGCGTCGACCCGTTTTTGAGGCAGTTCACAATCTTTCCCACCCCGGTAGGAAGCCGTCCGTGAAGTTGTTGTCACAGAAGTTCGTGTGGCAGGGGCTTAAGAAGGACGTGAGGTCCTGGGTCGACTCGTGCGTGGCCTGTCAACGGGCCAAAGCCCACCGCCATACTAGGGCCCCTTTTGAACTTTTTGCGGTTCCTGAGAGGAGGTTTGACCATGTCAATGTCGACCTCGTAGGTCCGCTTCCCCCCTCTCACGGTTTCACTTACCTGTTTACGATGGTGGACAGGACGACCCGCTGGCCCGAGGCCGTTCCCCTCGCCTCGACATCAGCTTCCGACGTCGCCCGCGCTTTCATCGGCACGTGGGTGGCGCGATTCGGGACCCCGTCTGACCTCTCCTCTGACCGCGGTTCTCAGTTCACCTCGGAGCTGTGGAACGCTGTTCCTGTGGGTTTGGGGGTCAAGCTGCACCGCACCACTGCATATCACCCCCAGGCTAACGGATTGTGTGAGCGGTTTCACCGGTCCATGAAGGCGTCACTGCGTGCCGGCTTGATAGACGGCAACTGGGTGGATAAGCTCCCGTGGGTTATGCTCGGCCTCAGGTGTGCCCCCAAAGAAGACCTGCAGTCCTCGTCGGCGGAGCTCGTCTATGGTCAGACGCTACGGGTCCCTGGGGAATTCATTCCCACCGCCACTGTGCCCTGGTCTGCAGCCGGGCAGCGCTCCTCCCTGCTGGAGACCGCCGGGACATTCACGCCCGTCCCCACGTCGCAGCACAGCAACCCAGCATTCCGGGTGTCCCCCGGATTACGGTCGGCCGATTTCGTTTTTATTCGCCACGACGCCCACCGCGGCCCCCTGCGGCCCCCTTACGACGGTCCGTTCAGGGTCATACGTCACGGGGACAAGAGCCTGGTGGTGGACGTTGGTGGCAGGCCTGAGACTGTGTCCGTTGATCGGATTAAGCCTGCTCACGTGGACATTTCCAGGCCGTTGGAGTTGGCTCTGCCCCCACGTCGGGGCCGCCCTCCCATGGCCTGCCCCCTGTGGGGATGCCCTCGTTGGCGCCCCTGCCCTCGCCTGCGGCCCCGCCCTCCTCGGCCCCTGTGGTCCGTACGCGCCGGGGTCGGGTGGTACTTCCTCCCAGGCACGAGGATTTTGACTATGGGTGAATACTGGGGGGGCTTGTGTGGTGATTGACATTATTCACCCACGGATCTATGGGTTGGGGTATTGTTCCGCACGGACATTTGAGTGAGCCGGACTTCCTGTTTCCGCCGGTCTTCGCTTCCCGGGCATGAAGTTGTTTACATGTGTGTTCCGATGCTAAATAAAAGTAGAGCTTGTAACTTTGATACCCCGCCTCCGACTCCCGTCTCTCGGCACCACAACAGTTTATATTGTGTATCACCTTTAGCTTAAAAATACATAGATGTGTTTTTTTGATCTATAAAATAAATAGACAGACACTTTATCAATCCCAAATTGGGAAATTATTTAACAGCAGCAGTGTGTTCAGGTATTAAAATATGTAAAGTATGAACTACACATCACAAGTATAATGCACTGCAATCTATAAAATAAGTCCGATATGTTCATGAAAACCCCCCAGGAGACACCAACGTGGCCGAGTGGACTCCGGAGTTTGCTGCATGAGTTGCACTGTATGATCTGTGGTGTAGTGGGCTGCCACTCAAAAGCTGAGTAGCCAATGGGGACACACCCCTGAAAGTCCCGCCCACCTGGGATGTTTGTGTCAAAATCTCAAACAAAAAATGAGGGAGCGCAAACGAGAGAGCTGCAGCGAGAACAAAAGTCTGATCATTGAGAAAGAAGAAACAAGAACTGCAAACAAAAACCTATGTTAAAACAAAGAAAAAATACTTATAGTTTACATGATTACACAAATGATTTGTTTGCAACTTATAGTTTTATTTTTGAAATTACTTTATTTTGCTTGATTTAGTTTTTTTCTTCTTTTAAACTCATAGTTTTGCTTTATTCTGAGAAAGTGTTGCTTTATCTTTATGATACAAAACTAATCCCATAGTTATTTAGTTTGCTTGTGTGTGTATTTCATTTTCTTTATTTAGAACCAACCCAAATGTAACAAGATAGGAAAAACAATAAGTTTACTTGTATTCTTTGCTCTTCACAGATGGATTAAATTACTAATCTTTTTTTTATGATGAATTTATTTTTGGTGAATAAAAATGTCTACACTTTTCTGATGCCTAAGGGAAACAAGTTGAGGCTTTTTTTGTAGGCTTCGTTCTTAATTTTTATAAATGTATTCATACAAAATGAAAATAAAGGACAGTAATACTTGTTCAGTGTTGGAATACAATACTGCATTGATTCGAAGTCACAAAAATAAACTGCATAAAATGTATAACATTATTCTCATAAAATAGGAAAAAAATAAAAAGGGGTGTGTCCTACTTGTCCAGTGTAAAAGTACCATGCAGCATTGACTTATATTCATAGGGTTAAATGCATATAAGCTATCGGAAAAAGGAGCAAGTTGTGAGCTATGAGAGCTATTTAATTTTTTTTGTTGGGAATTTTCTAAAAAAGTCCTGAATTTTCATAACAATATTCATATAAAATACTCAAATCAAATACAAAATAAGTGTGCCCTTGATGTCCAGTGTATTACTAAAATGCTCAAATGATATTTAGCAGAATCATAACTGCTACACTTCTATTAGGGTCCTTCAACCCTGACGTTGTCTGTGCTCCTGATTCAAACAAAAGGAACAATTAGCTGGAACCTAATAACTTTTATATTAATAATAATGTTTTTTTTTGGGGGGCCCCAATGGCATTGACCGGTTCACGCAGTCTTCAAAGTAACCAAGTAACCTATGCATTTGTAATTTGTCTGTCCAATGACCTTGCTCCCTTTCATGTCATGTGATACTTTGCATGACGAGCAAACCGTTTAATCAAACTGTACTGTACTGTGTAGCTAGCAGCAGCAAGTTCGGCAGCATTATAAAAATGTAATAGCTTGCATTTATAATGTACAGCAAACCAAAGCACAAGAACGGCGCTCAAAAGAGAAAGGACAAGAGAGAGTGTATGTCCGTGCGTGTGTGAGCGCATCAGGTTTGGGGCGATGGGGGGGGAGGGGGGGCCAAAATGGGGGGCCCAAAAAAATATTTGCACCGGGGCCAATCACAACTTTGTTACGCCACTGAGCAGAATCCATCGATCGAAAAATGAATTATGGCCAGTTTAAGTACTTATATGGAATTGTCAATCAACCTTTTTTTACAATTATGAGCCTCACCTTTGTTGTTATAATCATTTTAAACCCAGATCCCCCCCATGGATTGCATTATATGTACAGCAACTGAAGGTACACCTAATAAATGGGATATGTGCCAGATCTGACAGCGTGCAGTATAGATGTGTCTATATTTCCCTGTCTTTCCTTGGAGCGTCTACACTGGTCTGGACCTTTGCTGCAGCGGTGTCATCAGTCATGTAAATTGGCCGAGAGACAAGCACTTTATAACACTTAGAGGAGGGAGGCGTTGGCCGGACAGGGCCTGGGCGGCTGAGTAATACCCCTGGACTCCTGGCTCTGTGACTTCAGGACTTACTCCTCGATTACAAAGGCTTGTTCTCCATCTTTGTACTCTTTAACCATGGACATTTATTAAAAACAAGATTGCTGACAGTCCCATATAAGTATGATTTATGGGAGCGAGATAAAGTTTACAATTTCACGCTCACAGAAAATGTCAATTGGCTGTTGTGATAAATGGAGGAAGAGTAATCTGGGCATTGCTTTTGCATACATGCATAGCTATGTTATATATTTCAAATGGCATATTATGGCTAAAATAGAGTAGAACTACCACAATGAAAAACATAAGATACACAACAATTACGAGGGTTATTCACTCAGAGGGACAGAGAGTAGGGAGTGGGAACAGAGTGACATTAAGAGACAGTTTCTGTTCCATTACTGGCTCTGCAGCCGTGAAAAATCCTGTATCTAATACCCTCACAGCATTCATCAATTTCCAATTAGAAATCCAGACTTTAAAAAAAAAAATGGGAAAGTCACCTAAAGGTCACCGGTGCTGATGAATGTGGCCGTAGAAAGGAACATAAGGTCAGACAATATGTAAGGACAGTGAGATTTCTGTGCTAACGCTAAAGCACTGCCTGGCATTGCTGTTCAGTCATCAGACCTTAATGAGGTGAGCACTGAGAAGGAGGAAGAAAAGTAGAGAACTTTATTATATACAGCAGGCGGAATTGGCTCCCTGGGAGAATCATTGATGAAAAAAGAGCCCTTCAAGTAAAGTAATGAAGGTAGAAACTGGATCATATTATGGGGAAAGAAGGTGATGTAGGAAGCGTGTTGGAGCGAGACAGCGCAGCCATGCTTTCTTTATCTAGCCCAGACTAACTAAGACGTCAGAGCAAAAATTGGGAAATATGTCTGCGTGAGCCTTGAAATGCAAAGAAGGAATGTCTTTCCCTAAGACAGAATTCTGTGAATACAAAATTAATGCAATTGCAAAACGAGTCACCTGCTCTCCACCAAAAACTAGGTTAACTCTCTTCAGGTTTGCGATTTCCACAAACTTTGATTCTTTCAAGCTATACAGAGATAACGATTATATAATTTTTGCTGTTCATGTACTGTACGGCATGCCTCACCTGAACAAAGGGCACCCCGGAGCGCTCGATGGCCACCACCCCCACGGTCTGGCTGAGCTCCAGGTCCAGGATGAGGATCTCTCTGGGGTAGAGCAGCAGCATGTGGTTCCTCTTGGACGGCAGGTAGGACAGCTGAAGACAGTCGTTCAACGTCACCGCCTCCGCACTGCAGCGCCACAGGAAGAGGAGGACCGGGGGATGCACACAAAGTAGAAACATCTAATTAATTTCAGTGTCAGATCATCTGAACTGGGAAAAATGTTCTCGAAAAAAAGGGTTAATGATGTATTAATGTATTTCCTACACGTTGGCCATTCTTGTTTTAGACACAGCAAACAAGACATGTTTGAAGAGACCAAACTTTTTTTATTAATAAGTAGGAAAATAAAGTTTGTCTTATTCAAGACTGAGCTCCTCTTCCTTCCGGGAAAAGATTGTCCCACTCTTGACCTAACAATCAACATCGGCACCTCAGTTGTTTCCCCGACTCAGACTGCAAGGAATCTGGGTGTGACCCTAGATAACAACCTGTCCTTCACTGCAAACATCGCTGCTACAACCCGTTGCTGCAGATACACGCTTTACAACATCAGGAAGATACGTCCCCAGCTGACACAGAAAGCCACGCAGGTTCTGGTCCAGGCTCTCGTCATCTCACGCCTAGACTACTGCAACTCCCTCCTGGCTGGTCTACCTGCATGTGCCATCCGACCTCTGCAGCTCACCCAGAATGCAGCGGCTCGTCTGGTCTTCAACCTTCCTAAATGTTCCCACACCACTCCGCTCCTCCGCTCCCTTCACTGGTAACTGCTAGAATCCACTTCAAGACACTGGTACTTGCTTACCATGCTGCGAATGGATCTGGCCCTTCGTACATCCAGGACATGGTTAAACCGTACACCCCAGCACGTGCACTACGCTCTGCATCAGCCAAACGACTCGCTGCACCCTCGCTGCGAGGGGGACCCAAGTTCCCATCAGCAAAAACACGTGGGTTTGCTATCCTGGCTCCAAGATGGTGGAATGAGCTCCCCATTGACATCAGGACAGCAGATAGCTTGCACATCTTCCGGCGCAGACTGAAAACTCATCTCTTTCGACTCCACTTCGAGCGATAGATTTATTAACAAAGCACGTATATACTAATAAAGGACTGGCTTATCTAAAGCCAGTTGAGTAGCACTTGAAATGTTTGGCTCTATGAAACCTGATGTACTTATATGATTCTGTTTTCTTCAAGGTTGTGTCTTCCTGGTCGAATGTACTTATTGTAAGTCGCTTTGGATAAAAGCGTCAGCTAAATGCAAATGTAATGTAATGTAATGTAAATTCAGCAGACACATCGCCAAAAAAATATAATAAGCCTCTGCTACAACAGCACACTTATATGCAAACACACCAATGTGATGATGGATTTAAAACAAGCTTTAAAGAGGAAATATTATGCTCATTTTAAGGTTCCATATTGTATTTTGTGTCTCTACTGTGACATGTTTCCATGCTTTAATGTTCAAAAAGGACTTTATTTTCCTCATACTGCCTGTGCTGCAGCACCTCTTTTCACCCTCTGTCTGAAACCAGAGCCCAGTCTGCTCTGATTGGTCAGCTGGCCGGCTCTGTTGTTATTGGTCAACTGCTTAGCAATGCCCGCACCTTAGCCTATCGTATACAATGTGTTGGAGAGCCAGCCAATAGAAGAGCAAGCGTTACATAGTGATGTCATCAAGTTACAGAAGTAAACAAAGGACTAAAATCGAGGCGTTTCACGCAGGGGGAACTGCAAAAACTCCCTCTGGAGGGAACTTGGACTTTGTCAACTGAACTTTGGTATTTCAGCCTTTACTGAACATTCAACCACACAAAAACATATATAACAGACTACAGGAGGACCTCTTTAATAAAAACAACTGTCTCTTTCCTAACATCAAATTGATATTTATTTATGTCTTCCCATACAGAAGGATGGATGTATTAGTTATTGCGTTTGTGGTCTTTGTGAGTCACAGGCAAATGAGGGAGAACTTAAAAGTGAATTTGGTATAATGATACAGCATTATACCAAATTTAAAAACTGATGAATTTATTTGCAGCATCACAAAAAAAGCCATTGAATTATTTAACGTGCTTTAAAAATGTATGTTTCCTGTAAGTCCTTTCATTTGTGTTTAAGTCATTACAAATGCTATATCCATGGCAGCAGCAAGGTCTGATCTCTCCATTCGACAACAAAGGCGTCACAAATACTTCAATTAAATCGAAAGGGAACAGAGGGCAGGTTTGGCAGAATTTATGAGCAGGCCATGGTCGTTACTCATTCCTACAGCTTCATTCCTTTAGGTCACCATGAGATGAAATAAAAGAGACAAACTTTATAACACAAAGGAGATCATTATCATCCGGGGAAAGGCGCAACAGATAAAAATGGACTCAATTTGGTAACCTTTAGGAGTTGCTGAGCTAAATCACACTGTTACTGAAGTCAGGCGAGGCAGAGATTGGGACTGAAACGACCAAAGGCAGAAAACATCAGAAAGAAAGAATAAAAGAGGCTTCTGTGTATTAGATGGAATAAAATAAAAAGACAGAGCTTCAGAGAGAAAGAGGAAAAGCAGAAAAAGAGAAGAGAAAATCTAACCAAACCCTCGCAAAAAATTCAACTGTATTTCCAAAACACACTCCTCTTTGCTGTGAATAACCCATGAAGGTTGCAGCAGTCCAGGGATCATACATAGCAGTGTTTCCCCTACCATTGTCTTGGAGGGGCGCTGCGCCCCGCCAACGGAGCCCTGCACCCCCCCTGAAATTCAAGGTGTTAAAAAAAAAAAAAAAATTATAATTGTTTTATTTTTATTTATATATATAGCACCAAATTGCAACTAATCCATATCTACTGTCACTTTTAATATTGAACATGTGCTCTTTCATTAAATAAACTAAACGCTTTCATTTTAAGTTGTGAGTTTAGTGTTTTTGACCCTAAGAAAAAATATCCCAAACCCCCCCCAAAGCAGTAAACCTAGGGGAAACACTGCATAGTGCGCACACACAAAGCACATGAGGCAACCTCAGAGGACCGCTTTTACTGTCTTTCAACAGAAGTTGTATTGTTTATTCATGATAAATAAACATAAATTACCCAGAGGACCTTAAAATCAAATGCGTATACATAATGTAGTCAGATTGAGCTTCTGATGTCCACAGAATAAACTCACAAAACTTCATACTGGCAGGCAGTGGTGCATAAATTAACAATTTGGCCTTGATTCTAAAATGAGCAACAAATGTGTGCATAACTATGTTTTATGATAGAGACCCCCCAGTTGTGGCTAAGAGAAGACCAACAGCAGCTGGAAATGGCAGAGACTTGCTATGAAATAGTTTGGTTCATTTCAGGGTTTGACCCAGTGATGTATCACATGTCCGCCAAATGGGAGGTTATGTTTTTGGCCCGGTTAGTCTGGCAGCGAGATTACGATAAATCTTTTGGCTACATTTTCATGGAACTTAGTGGAAGCATGTCGCATAGACCAACAAAGAACTCATTACAATTTGGAGGGGATCCAAATGACAGGGCAGACACACAGATCACTTTTCACTTTCATTAACATTGCAAGGGCAAATAATGAAATAATCATAGCGGTAGTTTTGGACAGAGAAAATTCAAATGAACGCCCCTCAAGATATCAGCTATGGTCTGAATTTAACATGTAGCAGGGGAATTGTTAGGGCAGAATACAGTATTCTAACACATGAATGTCTTGTTACCAAGGTTATTGTATCTTACTCACTATACTGTTCACTCATTTTACACCCTTTTAGAGCTGTATTAAGTTACTGCTAATTCATAAAGGAACATCCTACTGCTACATTAAAATTGGTGAAACACTAGGTGGATTGTTGTGAAACAGTCACAGGAAACTCAATCTATTTTATTTTTTTGTGGTTAGCGTATGTTCATCAAATGCACAAGACAGGCCCACTGTTATTTTCTACATTTCTTCATTAGCACCCTGAGAACGGCACTGTGTGCCGGTGAATGGAGGTTCAGAGGCTACAGGCTTCTACAGGTAAACAAGTTTATTGTGCGCTGCTGTGTGGAAAACTACTCGTGCTGCCTGCAGCATGAACTGATGGAAAAGCTGATTATTGACACACTGACTTCTTTATCAAAACAACATGAGTTTGCTATGGCTACTCTTTCCCAAATCATCAGTTGCTCTTCTGTGTATTTCTAGCAAACTAGCTGCTTTAGAATGTTTGCTCATTCCCAAAATGGTGGGACATATAAACCTCATGGGTTGTTGGCAATGTAGCTCAGTGTCTAACATCGTAAGGATAAGTAGCATTAGATGTAGAAATATTACAATACTGACAAGGTTGGTCGCCTTTGTTATTGTTTGTCATATTTGTGCTGGCTAAAAAACTGATGAATAGATATCTGATGAGACACTAATGTGTATGATGTAATACTGTTTTCAACATGTTTCTGATAACATACATTGATATCAGTCTTGTTTAAATCCCCCAATATATCAACCACAGGCAGACAGCACTAGAGAGGAGAGATACCGGAACGCGGACAAAGGCGTAATGATGGATTACAGTATTTTCCAGAGCAATTACACACTGCGTTATAGGTGAGGGAAGAACGTGTCACACACCAACAGAAGACACAAAGAGTGAAATGGACACGGCGGCCGAGTGGAGTGAGAGAGAATAAAGAAAAGTAAGATTAATGGAGTGATTGTTATTAGAGTTGGTTGAGTAGGTGGACAGAGAGGCGGCTATAAATAAGCCTGTGTGACAGCCACAGCCACTCAGGCAGGAAGCAGGCAGCACATCAAACAGGCCTTTGGTCCCTGATACACCCAAACTTTTTGTAAAGTTATGTCTAACACAATTCAAATGTCAGTGTTCAGTTTAATACTTAATGGAGAAAAAAGAGGTACTCGTTTTTGTAAATTGAAGTATTCAATACAGGTGAAGTCACAACACATAATACATTCATTCATTTTAACTTGTTTAACCCTGAGAATGAAAATTCAATTTTTAACTTTGTCACATTGATCAATCTTAAATCTTAAAGCTTGGGTAGAACAAATAAACAACCTAAGGCACAAAATGAAAACATAATCCAAAATCCATTATTATTCTCCAATAGCGAAACCTGTTATTTCATCCTTTTGACAGAAACATCATTTTCAACTTCAGATCTCTCAGGTGTGATCAATAGTTTGTTTGTTTTTTGTTGTGTGTATTCTACCAAACATCATTTCTCCCAAAGAGGCAAGTAGACTTAGCCACATAGTGACATCACTTTGTAACACCAGTGCTCCAACACAATGTATGTGATTTGCTTAGGGGCGGGAAATCTCTAGGCAGTTGGCCAATCACAATAGAGCCAGCCAGCTAACCAATCAGAGCAGACTGGGCTCTGGTTTCAGACAGAGGGTGAAAAGAGGTGCTGCAGCACAGGCAGTGTGAGGAAAATAAAGAGCTTTTTGAACATTAAAGCATATAGATATGTCACAGTAGAGGCACAAAATACAAATATGAACCTGAAAATGAGCAGAATATGTCCTCCTTAAGTTATTGAAAAAAAGGGGAAGAGCAGCACATGTTACAGAGACACAAAAGGAGTGTATAATTGGCATTCTCAACCTGCCGAAAGCTCATTCAATGGTGTATTGTGCTACATAGATAGACTTGTTTACATGTTATTACACATTTGGATTAACAACAAACTCATATATCATGAAATTAAACTTTTTGTCTTCATTTTTACCTGCAGCAGAGGACATAATATTATACCTACATGCTGACAGGTGTAGATTCACTACAGGTCAAGGGCGTACAACAAATACAAACACTTTAGATATCCTTAGACCAAGACATTGTTTGATAACATTCTTGGAACTGCTTGTATAAAACTCAAGTGAGTTGACCCAGAGCAAAGTCCTTGATTCGAGGTTGTTCTAGTAAAACTTTTAAGGACCTTACTTAAAATGCAGAGAAGGTTGCTGGTGGATTTACTGACATATGGGCAAAGTTTAAATTAGCAATACATTTATAAAGAAATTCTGACTTACGTGGGTTTTTCATTGGTGATGAGCACTTTGACCTTGTTGAGGGCCTTCTTGGCGCCTGTGGGGGCAAGGGAGATGGCGGAGGCAGGCTTGGTGTGGGCGGGGCTTGCATGGGGGCTGGCGATGTAGACCTTTTTACCAGCGCTGCCCGGGGGTTTGGAGTGGGAGAAGTCTGTGATAAAGACTATTCCTTCACTGGTCAGCACTGCCAAAAGACAGAAAAAAACCGTATAAAAGCTGCATATGCTGTCACAACTGTCAGTAAAGAGAAATGGTAAAATATATTTATTTCAATTTAAAAGGAAGGCAGCAAAGTCTCTCTCATATGTGTCATCTTAATATAACTTAAATCTAATTCCACCTCCAATTACAAAAAAGTTAACAAAATAAAAAATGTAAACAGCGTATAAACAAAGGCTGAGTCACATTTTTTTTCGACACATTTGTTGATAACTTACATGCCATATTGGAGGGGTCAAAGGGGTCAAATGAGAAGGAGAGGATGTTCTCAGCGTAGCTCTTCTTCCACAGCTTGGTGCCCGTGTCTCCGTTCCACAGCACGATGTAGTTGGGAGGGTGGATGGCCAACAGTAGATCACGAGACGCATCCTGATTCCATAACCACTCCAAGTCTGGCAGAGAAAGAGCAAGAAACAGAGGGGAGAATAAAGAGTAAAGTAAGTGCCAGAACAGAAAGGGCAGAGAATGATGGTAAGAGCTTCTTAATGAAAACAAATAGTCAACAACAGTTCCAAGTTTCTCCTTGGCAGGGCCCCTGGGGTTGATATCCTTCCTCTACAGAACTGAGGGACAAGAAATCATTCCAAGCCTACATGAGAGGAAGAGGGGGGGTTTGTGGAAGGTATCTTACCCTGGATAGGTTTGGAGTGCTCCTGGATCTCACAATGGGCGGTGCCGCTGACCACATCCCACACTATGATCTTCCCCGAGGCGTCTCCTGAGGCCAGCCGCAGACAGTAGGGAGAGCTCTGGTTGTGGTAGTAGTTCTCCCTGGACCATTTCACCTACGTACAAAACACCAGAGATAACATACAGTAAGTTAAAGTAGCAATACTGTGTAAAAATACACAGCTGCAAGGAAAGGTCCTGCATTCAAATTCCTACTCAAGAAAGTACAAAAGTATAAGGATGAACATTTATTTAAAGTAACAAGCGAAAAGGACTCATTATGCAGTATAGCCCATTTCAGAATCGTATATATTACATTATTGGATTATAGTTATTGATGCATTATTGTTTTCATAACTTCAACACTACATTTGGTAAGGGTTGGGTTTATTTGAAATACTTTGA
This sequence comes from Gymnodraco acuticeps, assembly GCF_902827175.1. Taxonomy (NCBI): domain Eukaryota; kingdom Metazoa; phylum Chordata; class Actinopteri; order Perciformes; family Bathydraconidae; genus Gymnodraco; species Gymnodraco acuticeps. Next base: position 1,464,554 of record NW_022989861.1, read on the forward strand.
ATTCAGTTGGTTAGCTTTACATGTAATAATACATCTTAAAACAGCAATCTCCCTTGGATTTTTTAATCCTTGAATGGCTTTTAATTTTGGTTAATTTTAATGGTATCATTGTTCATGTTTTGTTGTTTTTCTGTATCTTGCTCTGTTAAGCACTTTGCTGCCTGAAAGGTGAAAAAGTAACAAGTAACTAAAAAGTATTCAAGTAAAAAAGTATGTGCATCCAAATGATACTAGAGTTAAAGTATAAACAGCATAAAGTGAAGTACAAGGACTTAATATTTGATCTTAAGTACAGTTATTGAGTAAATAGACTTCCACCACTGCCCAATACAAAACATATGATTCATTTTTGCCAGTTGCTATGGCAGTGTTTCTCAAAGTGGGGGGCGCGCAGAGGCATGACAGGGGGGGCGCGTGAGACCAGTTACGACAAAAAAAAATGGTTATGACGTTGGCAATGACCGGCGGAAGTTACCCTTAGAAACCTTAGAAACCTATGAGGGCGCTGTAGGACACAGGTGTGTAATGTACATGTTGAGGATGGAAGGTCAATAGGCGGCGTCGGGGGGCGCTAGGGGGTGCTGCAGGTCCGCCTAGGATAGCCATAGCACCCCCAAGAAATGTATGTCTTTTTTTTGTATGTCTGAAATTCATCATTTGAAAAATTATTGATTCGAAAACAATATGCTAAAGTACAGTACAAGTATGTCTGGGTCTCTGTGTTTCATTCAAGCTCTGCTCTGTGTGTGTGTGGAATGAGCCATTTTTGTGTGCGTGCACGGGAGAGAGAGAGCGCACCGGTACCAGAGATTGTTGTTGTTAGCATCTGGTGCTAGCTAGCTACGCTAACAGATATAAGGAGCTTTTTCAACAACAAGGTGGAGGGAGAACTCTTGCCTGTCAGACTGAGAGGCTCAGATAACCTCAGCTCAGTGAGGTAAAGGACTCTCAGTGTTTAAATTACCCACTGAGATTAGTTATCTCAGTGGGTCTCAAACGGTTTGGTCACGATTAAAGTAAACAATTATTTCCGAGGCACACGTTTATATGATCATTATAGGTATAAAAAAAAATAAGAGAATAAATGAAAAACAGTTGTGAAATACTATGACAGTAAAACAAGAATACAGTTTAAAAGGAGAGTGATTTGTAAAATATCCATAAAGAAAAAGTAAATCTGTTTACAGTTCTGTTTCATATGGGTGTTGAGAAATGTATCCATAGATCTCTTCATTTAGCTCTCAAAGTGCACCAGATTGATGCATTTAAGTTCAATATTTTAAAGAAAATCTTCCCGGGGGAGCATGCCCCCGGAACCCCCTAGAGGATGTTAGGTCCCCTCCCCACTTGTAAAAATAGTATTTACCCCTGCTTACACCTATATGCCGTGAGCTGATTGTAACAGTCGCGGGTGTACTGTGTACAGTATGTGCGTGGGGGATGTTGCAGTACTCAGTGGAATTCCACAAGGGAGTGTCCTGGGTCCTGCACTGTTTGTCGTCTATATCAACGACCTACCCGATAATGTGAGCTCCATTTTCAGATGTTTGCAGATGATACTAAAGTCTTCAAGGTAATTAAGTGTAAAGAGGATGCAGAAAAACTTCAGTCAGATCTCAGAGAATTGCTGAGGTGGTCCGAGTGTTGGCAGCTCAAATTCAATGCAGCAAAGTGCAAAGTAATGCACTTAAGTTTTCAGAACCCAAAATATGAGTATAATATGGGTGATGATTCAAACACTATAAACCTATCCGAGACTCAGAATGAAAAGGACCTTGGTGTGAATGTTGATAATACCCTGACATTTAGTGACCATATCCGCCGGGAAAGTAACAAAGCGAATGGTATCCTAGCAATGATCCGCAGATCATATACACTTATTTGGACTCTGACGTAGTACGTAGTTTATATATCTCTCTTGTACGGCCACGCCTCGAGTATGGGAATGTCCCTTGGTCCCCCATGTACAAAAAGGATGCTGAGCTCATCGAGAAAATACAGAGAAGAGCAACGAAGCTGGTTCCAGAACTAAAGGACCTACCATATCAAGAACGACTGCAAAGTCTTAAGATCCTGAGTATGTATTATAGAAGGGCGAGGGGAGATATGATCGAAGTTTTCAAATATCTCCACAACATCTACAAAACATCATGCCCACTGGGGATTATAACACCAGGACTCGTGGGATTATAACACCAGGACTCGTGGACACTGCCTCAAGTTGAGGAAACAGTACTCAAGACTGGCTATCCGCCGCAACTTTTTCAGTCTGCTTGTGGTTGACTTGTGGAATGATCTGCCAGAAAGCGTTGTCACATCCAAGACGGTTAACTGTCTCAAGTCCCGCCTCGACCATTACTGGTCAAACATCACCTTCACTTTGGACTATGTGACTGTTGCCAGCATCCATAGTAAATAAAGAACAGTGATCTACTTATTTATGAGCGACTAAAAATCCTCAGGCCTATTACAGCCGTATCCTATTGATTGATTGAGTACAAAATGCCACTGTAGCGACCGGAACATTAATGGGAAACCCTAAATGTTTGAGCACCCGAAACATCAAGCTACCCCACAGCACCCCCAAAAGAAAATCTCTGGCGCTGCCACTGAGCCTGCAACCCCGTTTTGAAGAAATGTGCAGTGCAAACAGGCTCATTGCAGCCACTAATGCTGTGATCATGAGACACACTTTTTTGCCAAATATCAGCATTTTCTTTCTTTTTCTTTTTTTGCACAGATTACAAAGTATTATAACTTATTGTTCTAGCAAAGGGATTGCACAATTGTATTATATATTTTTTTGAGCACAGACTTGTGGAACATTGTTTTATTATCACTGTTCAAGTGATTTTTTTTTGTTTTTTTGAAAGGAATGCTCACGTTAATATTGATGTATTTTAATAAAAGTTAACTTGGCCTATTACGTGACTATTTGTGTTGGGGGGGGCCCGACTTTTTTTTTTTCCAAAGGGGGGCCTGACAGAAAAAGTTTGAGAACCACTGCACTATGGAAATATTGCAAAACTTTTACATTTTACCATTACAAAAAGAAAATGATGACTTTGACTGAAAACAGAGGCAATATTGTCTGTACTGTAAGTCTATCCAGATCAGGTATTGTTCTGTATAAGTGCTTTTACATGTTAACTATGGTGCAAAGCAGGGTTAAGGGAAAGAAAAACGATGCAGTTCCAAAGAACTAACACCATAGAAATGTATGCTAAAAAGACAAATGACTTTGAACAAGTTTGTGTTTAAATAATTGATTATGTATGTGTATTTTTTCCTGAATAGGCATGCTCCGTGCTATGCCAACTCCTTCCTTTTTTCTCCCTTTTATTCTGCAAGCTTTCTTGTGTCGGCTGTGTGGTGAGGAATGGCTCGCTGCTGTGGCTGCAGTGCTTTACAAGATTAAAGTGTGCTTTGCTGTGAGGAATGAGAGTCTCGGATTGAGCCCAGGCACTGATAATCACCACACGATGTATTGCCCATTATTTACCCTTCTACAAAGCACACAAACATAAACCATACACACACATAAGCTGACACAAACACACATACATAGCCCTTCTGTGTATATCTGTTAATACAGAAGCAACCTTTATCAGTGTTGCTTTTTAGCTTACACAGTGAAGCAGCGTTCAGTTCTATTTCGTATATGGCTTCGCCCTCTAAGGCTATCGCTATTGGGTAATCCCCCTGCGCCCCCGCGCAGCACTGAAAACTTGTAGTCCACGCCCACCCGCAAGGTGGGCCCCACCCTCGGGCCTCCTTACGGTATAAATAGGAAGGAGGCCCGGCAATCTGCTCCCTCTTTTCTTCAGCAAACCAGTACAGTTACTGAAGCACAGCAATTGAGAATCATCATGAGCAACAACTGCGTCCGTGATTGTCCCTCATGTGGCTCTGGGTTCATAATGAATTATGACCAGCAGAGATAAAAGCAGTATGCGAATCCTGCCTGGGGTCAGAGCACACGTATACGCGGCTCTAAACCAGCAGGTAGCATGCACACACTGCGCCCGTCTCCCCTCGGGCGACAGGAAGCGGAGAGCGGACGCTCTTGCTGCTGCGGCCGAGGAGGATGATTGACCCGTCCAGGCTTACGAACCGCGGACGGGGCCTCGTGTCCCTGGGGCCGAGTGCCGGGCAGGAGTCCGAAGAAAAGCAACTCCTGCCCCGCCTCCCTCCACGGTTCACCGTTCGGTTCTCCCCTCCCTCCTCTCCCCCGGACGGGGGAGACCGAGTCGGAGCAGGGTGCCAGCTTGGCGGCCGAACATGCTTTCCCCCTCTCCGTCACCACAGCGGCGAAATAAAATCGCGCTGCTCTCCAACTCGGTGGTGACACTGGTAGAGCGGTGCACTACCGAGGCAGAGGAAATCAGCAAGGCGGCCAGCACGGCGCTCATTCTGTGCGGGTCCGTTGCTGTCTCCCAGGCGAGGATTTCCGTGTGGGTGACACAGATCCAGCGCCACCTCTGGCGGAAGCAGGCGTCTGTTACGGACACGGCCAGAAAAGTGCTACTGGACTCTCCAATCAGCCCGGACGGGCTGTTCGGACCCCAGTTCCATGCCATGGTGGAGTCCATGAAGACGGCCGCAGAACCGGCGGACGGCATTCACCAGCATGTACAGCTGGCTCCAGCCTGCTGAGCGCCCATAGCGGCACCAACGCTCGCAGCAGCTGCGGCGTCCACGCCGGCCACAGGAGGCCGCAAGTGGAGGGACGCACATCAACTGCAGGGGCTCCGTCACACGTCTACGCTCCCCCACCACCCCAGAGACAGGGTCTCCCGGCGACGAGTCAAAGGGGAGTGAGGCTCCCCCGCTCCTGGTCTGCTCCGCGAGAGCCTCCGAGGAAGCAGAGCCGGTAATTAAGCCAGCTGCCACTAATCTGTTGATTAAGTAGACAGCAGGGCTCCCTGCAGAAGCCTGCTGGTTTTAACCTATCGGTTAATAACCTGCAGAGCTCGCGGCATTCCTCTGTCCGAGATACGCCTCCTATACACGGTCATAATAACCCATGAGCGCCGTTATAACGCCTCATGTGGACAGCACTGCGCACATCTCCACTCATCCCCTGAGCGTGTACACGCCTCATGATGACAGCCGGAGTGAAACGCAGCGTGTGGAGGCTTCCTCGCAGCCCTTTCGCCTCACGGGCAGCGGCGGCGAGGGCAATGGCGTGGCTCGTCACCTTGACGACCATTACAGGCTGAGTGCTCCCAGGGTCAGCGCTCGCTGCAGAAGCCTGCTGGTTTTAACCTATCGGTTAATTAACTGTAGAGCTCGCTAATTAAGCCGGCTGCCACTAATCTGTTGATTAAGTAGACAGCAGGGCTCGCGGCAGAAGCCTGCCGGTTTTAACCTCGGTTAATAACCTGCAGAGCTCGCTGCATTCCTTTGTCCGTGATCGCTCCAGTGAGTGGAGAAACTGACAGCTCTCCTCTGGCGTGTCACAAACCCGCACAGCCCTCTCCGTGACGCAGCTGCTCGGCATTGGCGTCAGCTGGTCACGTGGGGATCCCCCTGGGTCTCCCCCACAGGTGGAGTCTCCAAAGGTGGTTCATTCGCTGCAGAAGCCTGCTGTTTTAACCTATTGGTTTATAAACTGTAGAGCTCGCAGCATTCCTCTGTCCCAGATATGCCTCCTACACACGGTCATAATAAATTCACGAGCACCGTTATAACGCCTCGTGTGGACAGCACTGCACACACCACTACTCATCCCCTGGGCGTGTACGCGCTTCATGATGAGAGACGGAGTGAAATGCAGCGTGTGGAAACTCCCTCGCAGCCCTTTTGCCTCACGGGCGGCGACGGGCAGCGGCGTGGCTCGTCACCATGATGACCATTACGGCACATCACAGAGAAGCCTCTCCCCCCAGCAGTTCCATGGGATACAAGAAACACGGGGGAGTCACCCCGTTGCTGTACAATCAAACATGTGTTGATTTGCACAGACAACAGGCCACGGCTATGGAAGCAGCCTACCTCAATCGCCAGGAAGGAGTACGATCTGCGCAGCTTCTGAACGCAGCCAGGCGGCTGCTGTTCTGGGCGCGCACACACGTTGCTCTCCATCAGAGCAATGTATATTCCCGGCGAAATTAACAGAGGGGCTCGCAGAACGCAGCAGCCGTTGTATGCGAGGAGTACAGAGACTCAGACCTGTGTCACGCACACTGGCGCCTCAGTGGGATTTGGCTTTGGTGTTGCGCGCACTAAAGCCAAGCCCCATTTGAACCTGATCAGGTTCCCCTTAAACGGTTATCAGCCGAAGTAGTACTGCTTTTGGCTCTATCAGAGAAAAGGGTGAGTGATTTGTCTGCTCTCTCTGTGGCTCCGTCATGTCTCCAGATCCAAGGAGATGGCAGTTCAGCTGTTTTACGCCCTAACCCGACTTCATGCCTAAGGTCATCACAACTCTTTTAGGTCAAGAGTGATCACCCTGGCTGGCTTATTCCCCCCTCCTTACAGGTCGGAGGAAGAAGCCGCGTCTCATCTCCTCTGTCCTGTGCGCGCGCTGTCTTGCTATGTGGCGCGCACGGCGGCCTGGCGTGTTCTCAGCACCTGTTTGTGCACTATAGAGAGCGCTCGATCGGGCAACCTCTGTCTGCACAATGGCTGTCACACTGGCTGTGTGAGGCTGTGTCACAGGCATATGTCTCCTCTGGGGTGGAGCCCCCGAGAACATCAATGCGCACTCTGTAGTGAAAGATTTGTATTTATTCATGTTAGCAAACTATGGATAAGCTTAAAATGGGAATAATTTGGGTAAAACTGTGAGCTGGATTTGGGGCCTGTTGACATGTGTTTTTGAGGACAAAGGAAGATGGGGGAAGGTGAGAGCATGTCTTGATTTGCATTCAACTTATCTAGCTACAGTGGTTGGGGAAACCTAAGGTCGGAGGTGTCTGTGATATTTGGGCTGCCAATCAATGAGCTCCAAATGGGAGGATCTGATAACTCCTCCCATTGTCAAAGAGTATAAACACAGACACACACGCGGTGTTCAGCCTCTTTCCTCTGGCTGGCTCACGTGCAGGTAAATTCGGGATCCCAAAGATTAACTGTATTGAATTTGTACTGTATTGATTGTATTGTATTGTCATATTACCATTAAAGTAGATTAACGGTTACTTGGTAGCGTCTGGATTCCTTCCTGTATTATAACCAGCTTGATAGGGACGCGCGGAGATTTGAAAAGCGGACTAGATATCCCTTTAAATCTCTAACAAGTGGTGATCTCGACGTGCCAGATATAACGAAGCTGAGGAAGAATTCAGACGACCAGAATGGGTCGGGAACAGACGCTTTCAAACATCTCAGACAATCGGCAGGACCCTGCTACTCTGCAAATAAGGTACGCAGACGCCTGTTATGAAAATCGACTGTCTGTAATTGGATACGCTAAAACTTTAGGATTGTCTGTAGGCGTTTCACAGTGTTTTTAAAGTTTAAATGGAATATACAATGCATATTTTACTATGTTAGGAAAGTTATATACAAAACGTAAACGTTGATCGCCAGGTAGACGGAAAGTCCTGCGTAACGTAAATAGAGCAGTTTGGCGCGGATCTGCAGGTAGTTTATTCCTGAGTGGCGTGGAGACGGTGCAGTTTGTTTGGTTGCGAGGTTTGATTCCTGCACGACAAAACCTGGAAACACGATATTTTAGATCGGGTCGCCGTTTAAAACTGGGGTTAAATAACAGACCAAGGCTGAAAGCTAAAAGCCAGTTATATGTTAAATCGAGGGAGAGCGTTTCCCTTTGTCTGTAAACTTCTGCTGCTGCCATCTGGTGGCTGAAAGGGGGTATCACACCCGTGACATTTTTCTGCTGCCATCTAGTGGCTGAAAGGGGGTAGCACACCCTTGAAATGTTCCATTACATTGCTGGCCGGTATTGAAGACGGGAAGCACGTTAATAGTAACAACGACAATAGCCCAGTATATTAATACAAGTGAACACATATTAATTAAGTCAGAGAAATAAAAGCAAAGTTAAAAAAGGAACATGTTGGCACCTTCTTACACATTGTGTAGCCGTACCGCCACCTTTCCAGAAACGGCACGGTAGTTAGAACTGATTTTGGAAAACTGGTACAAAACAATAAGGAATTGAACATTTTTTACAACGACAGCACCAGGAGATGAGTAAACTCAAGAATCTGTAGAGTGCAAATACATTGTGTAAAACACATTTTACACTCGAACTGTTTGCACATCATAGACAAGGAATTTAGACAATATAAATAAATGTTCAGAAAGTAGACATAGGCCTACACTTGATTCAAATTTCATTACTGTGATCCGATTGGTGTGCTCTGCAGGTTTACTATTGTTCGAAGTAACAGTGGGATTTAAAATGAGAGAAAATATGGGGATGTTTTTTTTTTCGTAGTGTGTGGAATATGTGATGCTGGAAACATGTAAGTATTTCAGAGTTGTGTTGGGTAAATATGTAACAATGGATGAAACAATTTTTGGAGTGAGTTTTTGTAATATCATAAGTAGACATTAATTATGTTGTTAAGATGGCATTTAACAACTAAGACAGATAGTATGATTAGAAAGAGACAGAGTGGAAAGGGTTGGATTTATTTAACATCAGTGTGCTAGACTTCTTATAGGTAATGTGTACCGAGACCTGGACTCCCCCTCTGATTTAGAAAGGCTATGATCCCGACCCTCCAAGCAGACGAAAGACCTAACCCAACAGGAGACTCCTCCTTCTCCATCGTACAGACAGAGAACCAGAGCTGAACCAACAACGACCTGAGGCATCCAGAACCATCTCCACCTGAGGCATCCAGAACCAAACCAGCATGCTGACAAAGAGGCAAACTCTCATCGGTCCCTCAAACAGGACATGAAGTTCCAAACTGCGCCGCGAGATTTGGCACGATAGACATGAGAGCAGAATCCGCCCTACATAAAAACAGCAGAGAGACTGTAAAGGAGGAGTGCAACAACAGTGGCATGATGGGGCTGCAGATGTAACTGGGCCAATGGCTGCCTACAAAAGTTACAGCGGATGGATTCAACAGCTGATGGACTGAAGAGAAGACAGAATCAGAGGAGTTGGCATGGTCGATTAGAAGTGAGGAGGCCGGGGTCACGGCTTGAGAAAACCAGGGGAGGAGAAAAGGAGAACGGGAATGAGTGAGTTACACATAAACACACTTATTCACAAAACGCACATTTAAATAACTTGAATTAACTTCATAAATACGTAAAGACAGAAAGATTTATTAATCAATTGGTAAATTAAAAAATAGCAGTAAAGAGGAAACTATTAAAGTAAGAGGAGAATCATCCTAAAACACACTGACAGAGTAGAACCATATTCTTCAATATTTTCATCATGTTAACAAATCATTCTTTAAGAGATTTTTATTCACGTGTGAATAAAGTAGCGATCTCATTGGTTACAATATTGATCACCATTAAAAGGATAGTTTTAGGAACCACTCTATAGGACACATCTTTATTTGTATTAATAGCTGGTGCCAAGCCACATATAAAATTCCAATCTAGAGTGTTGATTTCACCATTGTGGCATAGTTATTACCATAGGAGGGCTTTAAGATGGAAATATAAAACGACTTCGGTTTTAAATCCTTGATAAAGGAGGGAGTAATTGTTGCATCTTCGGACACCCAAGGTTCCACACACTGCTAAAGAGTTTATCATTGTTTTTTAAGTAGACCAGAATTATAATGACCTATGAAATGCAGAGCGACACAGATCCTAGTAATGTTTTGACTCAAGATAATAGTTATTGTACACAAGTTTCTGAAATAGATCATTAGACATTTTAATACTAATTAGGTGTAAATGGATTGCAGTAGTAGTAGTACTCGAAGGAAGTGAGTTTTGTACCAAGTTTCAGGAAAAGTGGGAGGCAGAAGTCCCAATGACAAGTGAGAATCATCTTGAAAATCATAGTTGAAATCGTGACATATTTTGTAGACAAAGGATACTGGCCTATGCTGAAATGTCAAAGTCTCTACAGAGCACGACACATGGCCAAAAAAGACGGAGACCAACTGACCTTTGACCCTGACCGACAGTGTAACTTGACAAGGCACTGTGGATGACTGACTCTGGGGTGAAGCTGACCAAACTTGACATGACAACCAGACAGTGTGAGTGTGAATGAATGCCGGCATGTGATCAGTGTAACTGCATGATTCTAAAAACAATAACCAACCAAGCATATTTTTGGACTAACATATTATTTTGGAGCTCCAAGGGAAACGAGAGGTTTCCTAAAAATTCCACAAAAAGGGGAAACCGCACATGTGACCCGGTTACTCTCACATGAGTTGGCGGTTTGCAAATGTAAAACTAAAATCTGAAGATTCTGTTTCTTTTAGGCCTGAAGGACGGAGAGGAACACTTATTTTCACTGAAGTGTTTACTGTGGAAATAATGATAATGGATGTCAAATTGTAAATAATGTTCGTTATGTCACTAACCAATTACCTGACAGTTTTTGTTCCCCTCCCATTACAGGGTTTTGTTACACATGATTTCATGTGTAAAAGGGGGGAGTGTGTATAATGTATAAATGTCAACATGGCTGTAAAATTCACAATTTAAATTTTTCTTTTAAGGATTGACAGAAACCTTCCGCCCCAACCCAGATGTTCAAACTGAGCATTGAATTGAATGTAATTAACCTGCTCCATATCTGGGGATAAGATACTGTTTGATGAATGTTGAGATGTTTCTAAATATTGATTTGAATTATAACAGGTAACACAGATGCAGAAGCAGTGGCCAAGGGGCTACTGTGAGAAATAATAGAATACCGAAGAAGTTGACCTGTGATAATGAAACAATTTTGTAATATTTTAACAGACATTAGAGTAACTGAGGTTTGAAATGTAGAAAGAACATATTACAGTTAAAGCTAAAACATAGTAGTGTATTGAGACAGAATTTAATTTAGACAACATCCTGTAACTAGCCTGGTAAAGAAGTAAAAGCCATCGACTTTATTGTTTAGGTCATTATGGGGATATACATTTCATCTAAATTTATAATAGAAAGACATTTGATGACAGTTTGGAATTCTGTATTCATTTTTTCAGCGTGATAATATCTAAGCACTGACAGGTAGAAGCAGTATCACCAGGGAATCATTCACTTTGTTAGTATCGTGATTTTGGTTGTTTTTGAATCCATAACATTAGTGTGTTTCTTTACCAGAAACATTAGCAGTTCATATTATATTTGGATTTTAAATAGGATTTCATTTAAAAATAAACACGGATGCTTGTCAGAAATTCAGAGCTATTGAAATATGTTATTTAGTTTACCTAAAGATGTTGGGGTTCTTATTTAGTTGGCACAATCCAAGTATTAAGATTCTGAAGCTGCACTGGCAGATAAGAGGTCTACAATTAATTTGGAAAACCTGTTCACAGACGGCTGTTGTTTCAAGACACCCCACCAACAGGCTCCAAGTGGGTCAAAACAGCTGAGCGTAGGCTTGAGGGAGTTGTATCAGATTTCTCCACACAGGTTGCTGGCGCCAAAAGGGGACCCGAGAAGCACGAGGCTGACACAGCAGAGTTCGTCTGGCTGAAAGTCATCAGGACAAAGTGGCTCAACCCCAGGCTCTCCGGCCCCGACCGAGTGATCCAGCGGACCTCTTATGCCGTCTGCCTGGGAGAAAAGGGGGACAGCTCGTACCACGGGAGCCAGTGTGCGGCGGGGAAACCACCTGCTAGGACCAGGGGACGACATCAGGACGGACGTGGCCCTGGCAGACGTGGACAACTCGGAAGCAGCGGACTGGAGGAGCAGGACCCTGGAGACATCCTTACAGCAGACGACCCGGGAGGCATCATCAGCGGGCCGGAGAAGGAGGATCGGGAAGACATCTCTACAGCATCGACCCGGAAGCCGCCATCAGCGGGCCGGAGGAGGAAGACATCTCTCTAGCAGGCAGCCCAGAAGCTGCTGTCAGCGGATCGGGGGGACAAAGACACGGCAAGCCAGGACGGCACAGGGGACTTGTCGAGGCAGCAGAGGAGTCTACTTCTCTCTGATCAGTTCCACCCGTGAAGGGGAAGCCGCATCTCCCCCTCCCTATTAGCTGTCCTTGTGGGCTATTCCTCCGAGGGGGGGGGGGGCTGATGATTCTAGCACTCAGCTGCCCCCTCATGGTTCCTTCACTGCCATGGAAAGTGGTGTTCTGTCTCCATGAAGTTTTCAAGTACTCTAAATACCAGCTTCGGATGGATTTATACAATGTTTGGGGGACGGACACAGTAGAAAAGAATGACAGTGAGTATATTTCAAAATGCCTTGTCTAAGTTTATCTCTGGAGAAGGAGATACAAAGGGGGATTTGTAGTGAAAGATTTGTATTTATTCATGTTAGCAAACTATGGATAAGCTTAAAATGGGAATAATTTGGGTAAAACTGTGAGCTGGATTTGGGGCCTGTTGACATGTGTTTTTGAGGACAAAGGAAGATGGGGGAAGGTGAGAGCATGTCTTGATTTGCATTCAACTTATCTAGCTACAGTGGTTGGGGAAACCTAAGGTCGGAGGTGTCTGTGATATTTGGGCTGCCAATCAATGAGCTCCAAATGGGAGGATCTGATAACTCCTCCCATTGTCAAAGAGTATAAACACAGACACACACGCGGTGTTCAGCCTCTTTCCTCTGGCTGGCTCACGTGCAGGTAAATTCGGGATCCCAAAGATTAACTGTATTGAATTTGTACTGTATTGATTGTATTGTATTGTCATATTACCATTAAAGTAGATTAACGGTTACTTGGTAGCGTCTGGATTCCTTCCTGTATTATAACCAGCTTGATAGGGACGCGCGGAGATTTGAAAAGCGGACTAGATATCCCTTTAAATCTCTAACAACTCCACCAGAGGAATTTCCTCCTCCACGGCGTTGCACGGAGGAATGTCAGTGGAAGATATTTGCACTACTGCATCTTGGTCTTCCCCCTGTTCATTTATTCATTTTTATTTGAGAGATGTCTCCCATTCCTCTCTGACAAACCCTGTACTGGGTGTCCTGTCGGAGTGAGTGAAGTCAGGGAGCCAGCTGGGCGCTCTCCTACCTGTCTGACACGCAGAGAGCTGCTGTCCCCCCTCTATGATCGCTGGGCAAGGTGTGACCTTCGTCTCTACTTTCTCAAAGTGGCCGGTATGTATTGTTCCCAGCCTTCACCCCGTCGGGAAGATAGGCATGTTTTGCTATGTTCCAGGGACGGTGATGCGCCATTACGCATGACACAACAGGCAGGGGGTGTTATTGAGCAGGTGTGTCTTGGCTTCTAGTGCCGGGCGGACCCAGTGGGGCGCAGACTACATCATGCTTCGCCCTTAACCCAATAGCAATAGCCTTAGAGGGCGAAGCCATATACGAAATAGAACTGAGGTTACCTACTGTAACCCCAGCTTCTATGAGTAAATGGCGCAGCCCTCTAAGTGCTGGGCCCCACGAATAGCTGAAGAAAAGTTATTTTGTATGGGAGCAGATTGCGGGGCCTCCGTCCTATTTATACCGGAAGGAAGCCCGAGGGTGGGGCCCACCTTGCGGGTGGGCGTGGACTACAAGTTTTCAGTGCTGCGCGGGGGTGCAGGGGGATTACCCAATAGCGATAGCCTTAGAGGGCTGCGCCATTTACTCATAGAAGCTGGGGTTACAGTAGGTAACCTCAGTGTTTGTGCCAGAAAGCAACCACAACAACTTATCTCAAGTACAACAATAATTCTGATGAAATAATACTCCATCAGTACGTGTGTGTTTTTATTTCATGGAGGAAAAATATTTTCTTTTGCAATGAATAGCAAAACACTTTTTCCTTAAAGAGCTTGTGACAGCATCCCAACAACTGTTGTGCAATGAAATATTGGGCTACTAGTAATCTCGAACCGTCAGTTCAAAAAAGAAAAAGCGATACCGTTCTGTTAAATATCAATAATTTCGAACATCGCGGGGAAATTCCTTCGACTCATTTTGAAGTTTTGGGGGAAGCCGGAAGTGACGTCAATGCGGGAACGCTTCACTGTGCGGCGAGAGAGCCAAACACGGACAAAGTGTGTTGTCATGCGTAGAAATGGTGAATTACTGAGTTTAGTCACGTTAATAACGTTTTAATGAAGTTGACTACAGTATATTCATATTTGTCAGTGCTTTCATGTCAATTCGGCGAACATAAACATAAATGATCGTGGTGAAGATGATGATTACATTAGGATTACAAATCGGTAGTGAGAGCTACTGAATTTCCTCCCGTAGGATGTGATATAAAAACAAATCGATTATTTTTGTAGTTGTAAACTCAAGTGGATGAAACTACATGTATTAGTGCTTTCATGTCAATTCGGCGAACATATGATACATTAAATGATCGTGAGAATGATGATTAAAAATCGTTTGTTTGTGCCGGTCTGCATTTCCTGATGAGAAAACAAACCGATGCTTTTTGTAACATGGATTAAACGTGTGGTTTTTTTCACCACAATGTTGGGGAAATTAATGGATAAAATGCACGGATTATTATTATTATTCCCACTCCGATCGGGACACCAGGTCCACCGTTTCCCCGCAGCGAGGCTCCCCCGTTGACAGTTTACGAGGACTGGCCATCGGGACGAATCCCGATGGGCCGGTACCGAAGTGGGCCGGTCGGATAAGTCACTAGCACATCCCCCATAGGCGGCGCGTGAGGCTCAGGTTTGGGAAGGCTACATAACTTTTTTACCTGACGCTGCCGCCTCCGGCGTCTATAGAAAAGAGATCAACTCAGTGTGCGGAGTTTAGATCTCTCAAGTCATATTACAGGATAAAGGAAATACAGTTTAAACTGCCGTATGCAGAGAAGACGCCGACGTGTCGCACTTATCATTCATATTACATCATCAATCAGATCATCGATCATATAATATCATAATATATTATATATTTCCTTATCTGCCGTATCTGGCCGTGCAACACTTACAGTGTCACATACTGTATGCAGAAGTATTATTTTAAGCAACACATTATGTTGACGAAACACTCGAGTCAAATGTAATTAAGTCAGATCCACTCGTGTCTTAGACGTGAACGCGCTCTCAGCTGGAGAGAGAAACCCTGGCTTGATTGACCGAGTTGATAACCAGCATCGTAGGACCGCTTAGCGAGATCTCGTTTGTTAGTTTGTTGTCGTTAGTTTGTTTGTTACTCAAACATATCCAGGGTCTGTTGAACTGGCTTCGTAGTACAGGGCACAGGTGGCTAGCAGCGCTAATGTCAAAGACACAGACATTGCATTATATTTGTATTTTACGAGGATGCAGTGACACAAATATTTACATATTTACATTTACTATCTACAGCCCCCGCCGCCCCTGACATCCCCCGTTGACAATTTACTAGCGGTACCGAAGTGGGCCGGTCGAGAGTCCCGGGATGATTTTTAGTCCCATTCCACCACTGGCTACATGACCGTATGATCGCCCATATTGATGCACCTAATTCCTAAACTTCTAACAGATACAACATAAACCGATCCTTCAGCCTCATATGAGCTCTCAGACACGTTCAAAATTAAACTGTCATCGCTGTCTGAGCTTGCTGCTATGTGCTCCATTGTGCGTTTACATGCAGATGCTGGGATCCTGAACGGTGCAGCTGGAGCGCTGTGCCCGCAATGACGTCACACATAATTTGGCGGGACTTGAAGAATCCCCGAGAAGATCCAGAAAATGGTCAACATTGAAGGGCAGATTAATGGTTATCAAAGTACAAATATCCAAAATCAGTTCAGTAACGGTTTTCAAGGGGACAATATTTACTCAAATTGATGGGTTTGGATGATGGGGGAAACTCGTGTCACAGGCTCTTTAAGGGTCCATGTGACAGCTACCGTTGCTTGGAAACAGGTTGTGAATTGCAATATGGGGAAAAACATTTAATGAATTTACTGTATATCAGATCACAAGCAAGATATGAAATAGCTAGCTAATGCACCCTGTGGTCCATCGCCTTACTTTCAACCACTAGGAGACTACCTCGCCTGAAGGAGAGCGTTTAGCAGTTTAGGAGATGGACCTGCAGTTAGCGGCTATTGCAACACGAATTACGTCAGCGCAAAGCCCAGCATCTGGGTGTCAAAGCGAGCCAGTGGAGAAGCACATTTTATGTTGCTAGTAGTTTGAGTATCTTCAGCTGCCTACTGAAACTCCTTCTGCTTCTCTGTAGTCGCCTAGCAGCAAGGAATAAAGATGAGTCATGAGTTTTAAAGTTTTTTTCCCCCTTCATGCCCCCCTCCGGTATTTTTACCTGAAATGTACAAAATATCAACGAGAAATTGGCACATATATATATATATATATATATATATATATATAAAAGACATACTTTAAGGGCACTAGACACATTAAAAGCTTACAAACCATAATACCCATACATATTTGCTGACTTTAAGTGCAACAGGTATGATTCTGCATCTAGGAATCAGGTATTCAATGAACACTTTGAGATTCAGAAAGAACTCAATTGGAAAAATAAGTGAAATATGAGGCCCAAACCAAAATGTCTTAATACAACAAATTATTTTTGATTAACCTTTATTTGAAATATTCTACACAAATTAAACAGTTAATTGTCTGATTACTTTTTTAGGTTTTCAGCTTGACTTATTGACAGATAGCAAAGGCTAGTATGTATCCAATGGAGCAGAGTTGAAAATGTAAGTCACTTGATTGGTAAGTCAAAAAAAAAAATGTGATCTACAAAAACATTTAGAACAATTGTGAAAGTGATAAATTGTTCCACCCATTTGCTGTTTGAATACTTGGACATCACTGTGAGCTGTTGGAAACTGTTGTAGGCATTCTTTTATGTATCAACACAATTTAAGCTAAACAAATGATACTCAAATTCAGATGAATAGTATTGAGGATACAAATATTAGAAGTTGCAGCCCTACACTGCAAATATAAACTGCTGAAAAAAGTTTACTTTGTGAACTCACCTTGACCACGTTGGCTTTGTGCCGCTCCAGCACCTGTATGGTCTGAGACGTCTTTGGATCGATGATAAGAATACTGGAGTGACATCCCTGAGCTATCAGCCCCTGCCAACCCCTACAGAAAATGAGAGCCGGAGAGAATGATAGGAAGAGGAGTCAAAGATAAATTATGAGGTAAGTAAAAAGGAGCTGAAATTTGTTCCCAACACAGACTAAACACAGAGGGTCTGTGAGTGCGCGGGCATTGAGCCAAGACCACAAGACCCCAAGAAGAACATTTCAACTTTCATTTTATTTTACGAGTGTTGGGAAAATACTGAATGTACTCTTTCAAGGACAGAGTTGCATATGATAACAATGGCCCAAGTGTATAACAGTGTATATGACAAGATGTATGATTACCTAGTAAAAGAAGCATGCCACCCTGTTTTAAAGCGTATGATAAGCTATGTGGCAACGATTAACATGATGATTCAGTCTCTAGGGAGATATGACAAAGATGATCATTTCTGACATGTGCCTCAGCTAATCTGAACAAAGCATTGTATACAGCTTTGAACCGTTGTTTCTCCATCGTGTGACTGTAAAACACCCACACTTCCATTCTTGCAAGGGTAATAAATAAGTATCCTGTTTTGAAACTCAAGCCGGTGACTAGTGACATTTTTCTAACAATGAGCAAAAAATCTATGACCATCAATCCACTCCATGTCTAGATATTTTACATCTTTCAGTATGCATGCGTGATGGGACTACAGAAAGGTCACAAATCAATTCCACATACAAAATGTAAACTCCAATATTAAATATGTTATTTTGTCTGGACTTTCAAAGTACAACAGACTGATACAACTCAGAGCAAAGGAAGTGTGCACATTAGCTGCAAGTGAAGACAATTTACAACTTAAACCATTAATAATCTTCCATATCATTGCCATGTTTTCTACATGTATGAGGAAATGATATCCACTGAAAGCGTTTTATTAAAGATGAATGGTAAGTCTCACTTGTTATCGCATAGATTAATACATTAATCATTGCCAGCTTCATGTATGGGGAATACAACTTGGTGACAATTGGATTCCTACACCTTTTAAAAACACTTTTAAAGAATTTTCTTGGTGCATTTTCAATCTTTTTCCATGACTTTGCACAATTTTTTATTTGAATTTTTGGATTTTATGATATATGTTGCATCGTTGGAGGAGCTCGGGTCATAAGATTTCCATTGCCATTTCTACACTGTAGCATATGTGCATATGACATTAAAACCTTTGAATCTCCAACAATCCAAATTTGTTCGATATTTGACACTGACATAGAGATCTTCATTGTATTATATATTTAGCATTGATGTCATAGAGGTGTTGTTAATAGTATGCCACCTAATATAAATACATAGGGAGGATAAAGCATAAGAAACACATGACATTTCAGTAAAGAGCAGTCCAGTACAACACATCTGCAACCTCATTAAATAACATATAATAAGGTTTAATATGTATCGTGTTTTTATCACAGGCCCGGAAATGCAATAACGCATAGGAAGTCACAGTGAAGTCGTGCTCCCTGCTGGAATACTATGGGAAGGTAAGGGTTACAAAATGCATCAGGCCCAGCAAACTGTCACATCACATGACACAGGATGCCCTAAGTGTTGATATGTTCTATGTTGGGAAAAATCGGCATAATAATTCTTGCAGGTAGTAATAAAAGGGAACAATGTAACGTGATGCATATATAATATAATTAGCATTTATCAAACATTAAATGACATACGCACGCATTGACTAAATGAAGAAGCTACATAAAGATGCTAACGGCAGATGTGCAGTACTCACCAGTCTACAGCGGTTTTATTCTGCAAATGGAGAGTGCCAGTCAGAGTCCGAGCCGCGAGTTTGATGTTGACAGTGTACGGAATCATTGTTGCTACGCAGTATTTTTGCTACATTAATATTTGTTGACCAAAAGCTGCTAAAGTTGTTTAGCTTCAGCGCTTCGGCTCTGTTGTTGAGATTTCTAACAGGAAGTAAAACGGTGTTTCTGAATAGAACGTCGTGTAGGAACAAATCCCAGCGACGAAAGGTTCCAAAGCTGAGGCTTCACCTTTGATCATGATCACACAATGTCAAATGTGTTTATAGAGAGCACACGTAAACAATGCTATGATGTGTTATATTCTTTCACTTTTTTATATATTTCCAATATTGCCACAACAATGTAATTGTGTCACTGTTAGCATTTAACCAATGTTTAGTTGTAGAAAATAATTCAATAATTTAGTTTAAATGTAATGTTAGTTAGGCTATTACATATCGATTACATATACAACCCAAAATGTCCTTGTTTTAAAAATATTGCAGTTTCTTGTCATAAACATCTTCATAAAACCCAATTTGTTTCTATACGCAGAAGTGACATTCACTTATATATTGATATTCATCCCATCATTTTAAAATGGTATAATAGCCTGGAAATGTTTTAAAACATCTAATGATAACCTTTTCCTCCATAAACTGTCATCATTAATTACGCGCCCCCTGCGTGAACGGCATCAGACTCCGATGATCTCGTGCCCTCTGAGTGCATCAGAGTCTGAAGAGTAAACAATCTACACACAGTGGAAGTTGATGACAATATATTGTTGTCTGATGGGCTTGGAAACACACCCCTGAGAGAACAGTGCAGCGGTTTAAACCATCAATCAATCAATCAATGTTTATTTATATAGCCCAATATCACAAATGTTACATTTGTCTCAGTGGACTTTACAGTTTGTACAAAATATCAGTATGACAATACGACACCCTCTGTCCTTAGACCCTCACATCGTACAAGGAAAAACTTCCGGAGAAAACCCACAGTTTAAAGGGAAAAATGGGAGAAACCTCAGGGAGAGCAACAGAGGAGGGATCCCTCTCCCAGGACGGACAGACGTGCAATAGATGCCGTGTGTAAATTGAAAAGATAATACATTTGCAACATAGGTAGTCCAAATGTTTGGAAATGCATGTGTGTATAATAGGAAGATGAATCCACGAGGATATCCATCCAGGACCTATGATCCAGGACCACAGCCACGACTCAAGATCCAGGGCTCGCGATCCAGGACAGAGGAGCGCAGGATCATCCATGACTCCGGATCCCGGCGTATATAGACACCAAAAAGAAAGACATTTGGGGAAGCTGGGTTAATCGGAACATGAGAGTACACAGGTATAGACAGAGAGAAGGAAGAAGTAAGATGTCCCCCGACAAACTAAGCCTATATCAGCAAAACTAGGGGCTGGATCTAATCAGCCCTAACTATAAGCTTTATCAAAAAGGAAGGTCTTAAGCGCACTCTTAAAAACGGATAGGGTGTCTGCCGCCCGAACACAAACTGGAAGCTGATTCCACAAATGTGGAGCTTGATAAGAAAAGGCTCTGGCTCCCATTGTACTTTTAGAGACTCTAGGAACAACCAACAACCCTGCATTCTTGGAACGCAATGCCCTAGTAGGACAGTAGGGTATAATGAGTTCTTTAAGGTAAGATGGCGCCTGCCCATTAAGGGCTTTGTAGGCGAGAAGAAGAATTTTAAATTCTATCCTGTGTTCTATAGGGAGCCAGTGTAAGGCAGCCAGAACAGGAGTAATGTGGTCCCTTTTCCTAACTCTGGTTAGTACACGAGCCGCAGCATTTTGAATCAGCTGAAGCGACTTGACTGACTTCTTGGTACACCCTGATAATAAAGAGTTACAATAATCCAGCCTTGAAGTAACAAATGCATGGACTAGTTTCTCTGCATCGTTTTGAGGCAAGATATGCCTGATTTTTGCAATGTTACGTAGATGGAAGTAGGCGGTCCTTGAAATTGATTTTATGTGGGCGTTAAAGGATAAATCCTGATCAAATATAACACCAAGATTCCTTACAGTCTCACTGGAGGCCAAATTAATGCCATCCATAGTTAGTATATCCTTAGATAATTTGTTTCGTAGATTCTTCGGGCCAAGTACAATAACTTCAGTTTTGGTCGTGTTTAACATCAAAAAGTTTAAGGTCATCCACGTTTTTAAGTCCTTAAGGCAGTCTTGAATTTTATTTAGATGATTAATTTCATCAGGCTTGATTGATAAATATAGTTGAGTATCATCCGCATAACAATGAAAGTTTACAGAATGATTCCTTATAATATTGCCTAACGGAAGCATATATAATGTGAACAAAATAGGTCCGAGCACTGAGCCCTGTGGCACTCCATGGCTAACTTTGGTTTGCGTGGAAGATTCATCATTGACACGTACAAACTGAGAGCGTTCAGATAGATAGGACCTAAACCAGTCTAAAGCAGTTCCCTGTATGCCAACTAAGTGCTCTAGTCTTTGCAATAAGATATCATGGTCGATAGTATCAAATGCAGCACTGAGATCGAGCAAAACAAGAATAGAGACACGTCCCTTGTCAGAGGCTATTAGAATGTCATTTGTGACTTTAACCAGAGCTGTCTCTGTGCTATGATGTGTTCTAAAGCCAGACTGAAAAGCTTCAAATAAATCATTGTTTTTTAAGTAATCACACAACTGTTTTGCGACCGCTTTCTCAAGAATTTTTGAGAGGAACGGAAGATTAGAAATAAGTCTATAGTTGGCTAAAACCTCTGGATCGAGGTTGTGCTTTTTAAGAAGCGGTTTTATCACTGCTACTTTGAATGATTGTGGAACATAGCCTGATAATAAAGACATATTCATAATATTTAATAAATAAGTGCTAATTAATGGAAAAACTTCCTTCAACAGCTTAGTTGGAATTGGGTCTAACATGCACGTTGATGGTTTAGAAGAGAGAATCATTGAATTTAATTGTTCAAGGTTTATGGCTGAAAAGCATTCTAGTTTACTATCTAGTGTAATATTAGAACTTACGTTTCCGGGAGCTGTTGATAACACTATACTGGTCAAAGGCAAGAGGTCATTAATTTTGTTTCTAAGAGTAACAATTTTATCGTTAAAAAAGCACATAAAATCATTACTACTGAGTGCTATGGGAATAGAAGGCTCAATCGAGCTGTGGCTTTCTGTCAGCCTGGCTACAGTGCTGAAAAGAAATCTTGCATTATTCTTATTCTCATCTATTAATGAAGAGTAGTAAGCTGCTCTCGCTTTACGCAATGCTTTCTTATATTCATTGAGAGTAATATGCCAAATTAAACGAGATTCTTCAAGTTTAGTAGAACGCCATATCCTTTCAAGTTGTCTCGACTTTTGCTTTATTTTGCGGGTTTCGGCATTATGCCATGGAGCTAGTCTATGTTGTTTTATTTTCTTCTTTTTCAAAGGAGCAACAGAGTCTAATTTTATTCGCAGCGCATCTGTAGCACTATCAACAACATGATCAATTTGGGGTGGTGTACATTTTGTATAAGTTTCCTCCCTTACATGCAGACATGCTATCGAGTTAAGTATTGGTGGAATCTCTTCCTTAAATTTGGCTATAGCACTAACAGATAGGTTTCTGCTGCAGGAGCTTTTGACTAATGCTTTGTAGTCTAGTAACAGTACTTCAAAAGTTACTAAGAAATGGTCGGATAAAGCAGGATTATGCGGTTCGACTAATAGTTGCTCAATTTCAATACCATAAGTCAGAACAAGGTCGAGAGTGTGATTATAGCAGTGGGTTGGTTTATTTACACTCTGACAAAAACCAACAGAATCTAATATAGAGTTAAATGCAACAGTAAGGCTATTTTTATCATCGTCAACATGAATATTAAAGTCACCTACGATAATTACTTTATCTGTTTTAAGAACCAAAGTTGATAAAAACTCAGAGAATTCAGATAAGAATTCTGAATAAGGACCTGGTGCACGGTACACTGTAACAAATAAGATTGGCTGCAAAGTTTTCCAGGTTGGATGCGTAAGACTAAAAACGAGACTTTCAAAGGAGGTATAATTTAATTTTGGTTTAGTATTGATAAGTAAACTTGAGTCAAAGATGGCTGCAACTCCACCTCCTCGGCCCGTGCCTCGGGCAATATGAGTATTGATATGGCTGGGTGGAGTGGCCTCATTTATGCTGACATATTCTTCATGTCTCAACCAAGTTTCAGTGAGACAGCATATATCAATATTATAATCTGATATTAAATCATTTACCAATATTGCTTTAGATGCTAGAGATCTTGTGTTTAAGAGACCACATTTAATATTCCTGTTTTGTTGCACTGTAGTAGTTGTTACATTTACTTTGATTAGGTTATTATGTATGACACCTCTATTAGGTTTTACCTTAACTTGTCCTTGGGCAGACACACACACCGCTAATATTGGGTATTTTATTGGGTTCGGGATTCCTATGGATGACTGCCTAGGAGAGAGCGCAGAGAAGCGTGTAAGACTGCGACTCCGCCTCCTGGTCTCAACTCCAGTTTGTCATGGATTAAGTCCACAAAGCCCTGAAATGTTTGCCGAAATGAGATCGGCACCTTCCAAAGTAGGATGAATGCCGTCTCTCTTAATCAGACCAGGTTTTCCCCAGAAGGCTGTCCAATTATTTACGAAGCCCACATTGTTTGCTGGGCACCACCAAGACAACCAGCGCTGAAATGATGACATGCGGCTATACATGTCATCATTGATCAGATTGGGGAGGGGACCAGAGAAGATTACGGTGTCCGACATTGTCTTAGCATAACTACACACCGACTCCACATTAAGTTTGGTGCATTCTGATCGGCGTATACGAACATCATTACCACCGACGTGAATAACAATCCTACTGTATTTACGTTTATTTTTAGCCAGCAGTTTAAGATGCGCCTCAACGTCGCCCGCTCTGGCCCCCGGAATGCATGTGACTGTGGAGGCTTCGGTCTCTAATTTCACGTGTCTCATAATAGAGCTACCAATAACCAGAGTTGGCTTCTCAGCGGGTGTCTCGCTGAGTGGGGAATATCTGTTAGATACGTGAACGGGTTGGTGGGGACCTGCGGGTTTCGCGTTATGCCCCTTCTGAACAGTCACCCAGTCTCCCTGCTGCTCGGGAGTTGCCGGGGGACGGCTAATAGGAGCTACCTTTTGCCGGTCCGCACCGGCTAACATGGGCTTTACTGTAGCTGAGTTTCTTTCTAAGATGCGGAGCCGGGCTTCTATGGCTATGATTCCCGCCTCCAACCTAACAACTATACTACATTTAACACATGTACCGGTACCAGTAAAGGAGGTAGGGAAGTAACCAAACATGAGACAGTTAGAGCAGGAAATAGCACCCGAGGGTGGGGAAAGAGCCATGGCTAGCTATCAAGCTAAAGTAGCTACCGTTAGCAAACCCGAAAAGAGTGTAGGCAACTGTGGAGTTACAGTCGCTAAGAGAAGGAGAGTTGTGAGAGCTTAAGTTATAGTAACGTGTGATTACAACGTCAGGCAGTTGCCGTGATCAAGAGTTTTAAAACGATCGATTAAGTTAAGATAATAAGCTATCAGCAACAGAACGGACACACGGGATACCCGGAGATGACAACAACCGGAAGTTACAACATGCTTACCGCAATAGTGGTCCGTGTAAACTACCACATAAACTACCCTGAATAACTTTTGGTAGATCAAACAAAAATCTTTCTGCCTTTTATGTATAGGCTCTTCCTCACTGCAGTGACACAAGTTAGCACACTGGTAGATGTAGTGGAGTGAATCATGGGAAAAAACATGACTTTATGACTCTGGGGAAGAACACCCTGTCCAAGATGATTTCAAAGATTCAATTATTTCATCTCCTTCACAGCCCTGCTGCAGTCAGTTTCCTTTGTGTTCTGTCATGCCTAACTACAGCACAAAAAGCAACATTTTACTCAAAACCCTAAAGAACACAATTAGCTTTAGTTCCTGGCAAGAATTAGCCTTTAAATATGACATTCTCTGGTGTGTTAAGACAAAACCTGTGGTGCAAAACTGGAAATAAATGCATAGAAACAGCTAAAAGGGAAGAAAAACATAATAAATCAGAACATGAAAAGAAATGTTTTTCCCCATAAATTGGTATATAACAGCATTTGCTTTCTCCTGCACTGAGTGTGACTTAATTAAAAAAAAGGTTCCACCATACTAACTTGCGAGGTTGCAAGTGCAGCACTGTTATTGGTGATATTCAGAATAGGAAATAATAAGATACATTTGGTAATTTCTTCAGGGAGAAAAAACATGTACACTTTGCATTGTCCTAGACACTGCATTTACACAATGTGTCCCAATGTTTTTAACAAAAAAAGCTTATACGTGAATGATGATTTATCAAACTTTTGAAATTGGCTCTTGTTCTATATTGTGAACTATTATAATCCAATTGAAGGAGAAAGGAATTCCAATATTGTGGCAGAGAGATGAAATGATGAAAACATGTTTCATGTCTGATTATTGGATTCATTTTAATTTGGTTAACTCAAGTTTGCATCCCACATCTGTCAAGATCATCTTGTGGTCATGGTGTTCTGCACAATGTACACACACAGAATCTCTGATATTCATCACAATTATTGCTGTCTTTAGAAACAGCGCTGTGCTGAAATTGAATTATGAGACTATTTCTCACTCTTCCCAGAGGCACACATCTTTAAACTTTAGTCAGATTTATGGCTGTTGTTTCGTACATGGAGATAAGATGTGAAAATCATTTTGACAGGTATGACTCAAATACATTGTTTAATATGTGATATAATGTGAGCAGCTTCAACAGCAGCATGATAAATGTCTATCTACAATTCTAATGCATTTTCTATTTTGGTTATAAAAATAAGTAAGGGTTATTCCATCAAAAGTTAGACATTTTGTACAAGATATTTAATTACATTACATTACATTGCATTTAGCTGACGCTTTTATCCAAAGTGACTTACAATAAGTGCGTTCGACCAACAAAATACAACCTTGAAGAAAACAGAATCATATAAGCACATCAGGTTTCATAGAGCAAAAACATTTCAAGTGCTACTCAACTGGCTTTAGATAAGCCAGTCCTTTATTAGTATAAAAGTGCTTCTTCGTTAATAGTTCTATCGCTCGAAGTGGAGTCGAAAGAGATGAGTTTTCAGTCTGCGCCGGAAGGTGTGCAAGCTATCTGCTGTCCTGATGTCAATGGGGAGCTCATTCCACCATTTAGGAGCCAGGATAGCAAACCCACGTGTTTTTGCTGATGGGAACCTGGGTCCCCCTCGCAGCGAGGGTGCAGCGAGCCGTTTTGTTGATGCAGAGCGGAGTGCACGTGCTGGGGTGTACGGTTTAACCATGTCCTGGATGTAGGAAGGGCCAGATCCATTCGCAGCATGGTACGCAAGTACCAGTGTCTTGAAGTGGATTCTAGCAGTTACCAGTGAAGGGAGCGGAGGAGCGGAGTGGTGTGGGAAAATGTAGGAAGGTTGAAGACCAGACGATCCGCTGCATTCTGGATGAGCTGCAGAGGTCAGATGGCACATGCAGGTAGACCAGCCAGGAGGGAGTTGCAGTAGTCTAGGCGTGAGATGACGAGAGCCTGGACCAGAACCTGAGTTGCTTTCTGGGTCAGCTGGGGACGTATCTTCCTGATGTTGGAAAGCGTGTATCTGCAGCAGCGGGTTGTAGCAGCGATGTTTGCAGTGAAGGACAGGTTGTTATCTAGGGTCACACCCAGATTCCTTGCAGTCTGAGTCGGGGAAACAACAGAGGTGCCGATGTTGATTGTTAAATTAGATTTATGTTCGAGAATAACAGTCTTCAAGAAGTTTGGAAACCTCAGGGAACAGTGTCAGCCATTTTTCATTTAAATCAGTTTACCCTAGTTGAACTGGTAAAGATAGTGTGAAGGTTCAACATAAAAAAATACACAGCCGGAATAAATCTGCTACTTCCTAGCCCCTCCTCCAACACACACGAAAGCGCACATGACCAATAAGGTCACGAGATAAGTTTGTGCGGTTTGTGCACAGATGGAAGGCTGACAGGCAGGTAGGCCGGGCCGGCTAAATGATTGGTCGTGCTTTGTACAGTACTACGGCTTCCACAGATGACATTTTTTAATGGATTTTTTGTCAAAGCACTTAAGATATTCATTGCTATCAGGATGTTAAGAGCATTCCATGGAATATAACAAAAAGTGTATCTCGAGCCGGTTTCTCAAACTTACCTACCCCACCTTTAAGAGACATTTGGTGAATCCCCTAACCCAAACTTATTAAAATGTGCAGAATTGCCTTGACATGTACATGTATGCTGTCAAACAACACAACAAACCATCAGTTTAAAGTGTATACAGTATGAAATGTACTTATTTTAATATGAATGTAGATCAAAGCAATAATCAAATTACACTTACGATGATTCTGAGACTGATTTCCACTTGATAATCATAACTTACAGTAATTTCCCTCATACAAGAGGGACACATACTGCCGTGATAGTCTGGTGATGGAATTACATTAATTGTCAGTTACTCCCAAAACCATAGAAAATAAAAAATACAACTTATATGTTTAAGCTCTAGTTAGTTTTTAGGCACAACTTGTCTTGGCCAGGGTTTGAGAAAAGTGGTGGTTAAAGAATATCTAGATATTTTGGGAAATGTGCTCTCTATCCTAAAGGTAAATGAAAAAACTGAAACAGCTATAGTGCATGACGCCATGGCAAGCAGCCGATTAGCTTAGCTTTGCATTACAACGGAGGAAACAGTGAGTATGGCCCTATGCTACAGTGAAAAATATAAAAAGGGACAAAGGCACTGCCAACAGACCTCTAAACCTGAGAAAAAATACATATTTACTAACTAAGCCTGCACGATTTCTCCACCAGCCTCTCCTTTACCTTTGCTCTCCCCTTTTCTTGTGATTGAAAAGAAAGCAGTTAGTCCGGTTACCCTCAGGTCAGTCATTATTACCTTTGACACAGTGAAAGGTAATAAATCAGTCCTTTTTCTCTTTCCCTCTTGTTTTTCTTCCTAAAGCCTTTAAGTGTCTGTGGCTGTGCGGCCAAGGGACCGGGCGGTGATGTGTAATGAAGGTTCTCTAATGAAAATGGAGAGCAAGGATAATCACACTTTGGGTCAGGTATAAAACCCAATTAGAGTCTGAGTGCCCTGAGTGCACTCCACTGCTGGCCATCAGCCGTGTGAAACATTATTTTCGCTACTCATCTGTATATCTTTGTATATATATATATATATATATATATATATATATATATATATATATATATATATATATATACATAGTATTGATCTGTTTGTGAGCATACTGAATTATATTTATTTACCTGTGATGAATGTAAAATATCAAGCATTATTCTGGCCAGTTTGACCAAACTCTTAAATTCCAGTTAAGAATCATTTTTCATGGGAGAATAAATTACTAAAACATATTGTTGTCATGCAATTACATACTTATAGCTGCTACAGGCTTGTTAGATATCATAAGCAAACTTTAAATAGATATTGCTCGTATAACTGAGTCAGTTTGAGTTGATGTTTTTCAATTACATTTTTTTTATTTGTTTGAATAATTTAAAAATGTAAAGTTGTACTTTGAAGTTATTAGGTTGTAGCACTAATTGTATTGTTGCTGTTTATAGGAAAACATATAGGGATCCATTAAGGACTGATACATTTCCACTATCTATGGTGCTCTCTTACAATTTAAAAATACATGAATCCATAAGCGTTACTTCTATCATGTTACTTATACATTTTGCTGAATCTTTCTGGATACGTTTCTTGACCTTTACTGACAAAATATTACAACATTTCCTAACACAATTAGAATGCTGAGACAGAGGCTGGTAATGTGGCTCCCCTTATCATCATCTGTTCTCTAAACACACACAGAACACAGTCAACACACAACAGGACACAAAAAAGCTCTTGATCTTCCCAACAACAGAACTCCCTGTGCAAACACCATGGGCATTGGGAAGATGAAACAGAAGCAACAGGGCAATAGTATTCTCATTGATTTCTATAAAACTCTAGCAGTCCATATGGGAGTTTCAAGTGAATCTCCAAATGTCATATCTCAGTTGACTTGAAAAGTTTGAAGGAACAGAAAAAAAGGCTAAATATTTTTCTTTCAAAGTCCTCATCACCAGATTAAACCCTCTGTTGCTCGTGAAGCATGTCAGATCCACATTGACGAACCAGCCCCTTTGAATCATGCTTCCAGAGTGTGTGTGTTAACTGCTCTCTTCCATATTTCATAAAGTCTCGCTTGACAGTTACAGCACTAGATGTCAGAATGAGTTATGATGTCACACTCTGAGACGCGATCCCCACGAGATGTCCCTGATTCACTTTTATCGTCCCGGCAATTGAACATCTGCCATATGAATATTAATGAAAGCCTGAATGAGTCGTGTAGTAAAGGGATTGTCGTCTGTGTAATTGGCAGGACTGTTTCCATTACTTCTGCTGGCATGAAATGGATTCCAAATGGCTGCCTTGTAACACCAAAATTAGTCATCTTTTTACACGCAGCCTGCATAATTTCACACTGGGAAAATGACACATAGTCACATTTTATTTATCATAAATACAGCAGTGTTATGAGTGACACGAAGGACATAAATAGCATAATGATGTAAATCATTAGTGGTAACAAACATACTTTGTTCCTTCAGGGAATTGATTACTTTAGGAGATTACCTTTTCATTGCATGTGAAATATCCATCTCGTCACTAGCCAGAAACAAGTTTAATATAATGAGTTTAATAGCTCAGCATTATCATTTCATTGAAGCCCGAAAAGTGAATGCTGTGCCGTGTTCTGTTTGCATGCGTATATAAATTCTACCCTCAGCATTGTCTGAAATGACCCATGCAACTGAGTGCAAATGAAGGCCATGTTATTGTACAGGATGTAAGCATCTGAGCCACACAGTGCAAAGTAGGAGGTGAAAATGAGAGTGCTTTTGTAGGAAAGTGTCAAAAGATTAACATTATTGGTTTCTTTGCAGATGGAAAAAAACAACATTATAAATACAAAGTTCAAAAGTTTATTCCTGACCGTGAAAAAAATAGTGCGCTTACAGTATATGACTTTTAACTTTAAGCCAGCATGTAAGAGAACAGTGTTTTAAAACATTTGAATGTGCGCATACAGAAAAGTAGAAAAAGTGACATTTTATACACAAAACCTGAATCAACAAGTGGGGAGAATATGCAGATGTTTGTTTACAACACAGGTTTGTGAGCATGAAAGTGAAATCTATTAAATGCTATGGCCTTTACATGTACATGCACGACCCCATCTCATCTCACTTAAGCACTACAGTACATAAGAGATGTTGGGTATGTGTTGGAAAGGGCTCTCTTCGAGTTCCATAAAAACACCAAATGAGGGACTATTTTTATCTAAATGACTGTACAGTTATTATTTTGGGTTAAAGTGACAAAAATATCCAGCAATCTGCATTTATAGCTCTAAAACAAGTGTTCATAAATATAGTTCTGTAAGGATGATGAGTTTTTGTAATGCAATTGCCAGGAGTACAAAGCAAACGTTATACTGTAGATAAACAGACTACACCATGGATGCATGACTACTATGGCCATAGCACGAAGCTACAGGTGGAATGGTGTTCAATGAGACTATACAGTAGGTAGTGCTCAACAACTTTGTCTTATTTAGCCTCCTGTAAATGAACATGTAAAAGCTTCAAAGTTCACAACCAAAAACCCATTGACTTCAAGCATAAGAGCGAAGTGCAAAAATGCTATCTATTTCCCCAATGTTGGACTCATTCCTGCAGCACAATGACTGGTTGCTAATCGGAACTTAAGTATCATTAATAGACATGTTTCTGTAGGCAAAGACATTCTCACTCCTAATAGTGGATGTTCTGTATGAGTTGTTGAAAAAACTATGAATTACACTGCTCATTAAGTCTTTTTTTAACCATTATCTAAACTCTCAAACCAGTTAAATGTTAAAGGGAATGAGTCGATAAAATGAGAATGAATTCACATGAACGGATCAAGATACAGGAAAACCGACACATGTGTCACACCTGAAATTAATTAAACACGCATTTGTCAGCCTCATTTTCCAGGGAAGGCAGAAAGAATATTGAATCTAACTTGGAGAGGGTCTGAGTCCGACCCTTGTCAATTATCTAAAGGGGTCCCTTAGGGCTCTGTCCTCGGTCCCCTCCTCTTCTCCCTGTACACAAACTCGCTCGGATATGTCATTAGCCCGCATGGTTTTTCATACCATCACTACGCTGACGACACCCAATTAATTTAGTCTTTTCCCCGTTCAGAGACCCAGGTCGTTGCACGCATCTATGCTTGTCTAGCTGACATCTCTCAGTGGATGTCTGCTCACCACCTCAAGCTCAACCTTGACAAGACTGAGCTGCTCTTCCTCCCGGGAAAAGATTGTCCCACTCTTGACCTAACAATCAACATTGGCACCTCAGTTGTTTCCCCGACTCAGACTGCAAGGAATCTGGGTGTGACCCTAGATAACAACCTGTCCTTCACTGCAAACATAGCTGCAACAACCCGTTGCTGCAGATACACTCTTTACAACATCAGGAAGATACGTCCCCAGCTGACTCAGAAAGCGACTCAGGTTCTGGTCCAGGCTCTCGTCATCTCACGCCTAGACTACTGCAACTCCCTCCTGGCTGGTCTACCTGCATGTGCCATCCGACCTCTGCAGCTCATCCAGAATGCAGCGGTTCGTCTGGTCTTCAACCTTCCTACATTTTCCCACACCACTCCGCTCCTCCGCTCCCTCCACTGGCTTCCGGTAACTGCTAGAATCCACTTCAAGACAATGGTACTTGCGTACCAAGCTGTGAATGGATCTGGCCCTTCCTACATCCAGGACATGGTTAAACTGTACACCCCAGCACGTGCACTCCGCTCTGCATCAGCCAAACAGCTGGCTGCACCCTCGCTGCGAGGGGGACCCAAGTTACCATCAGCAAAAACACGTGGGTTTGCTATCCTGGCTCCAAGATGGTGGAATGAGCTCCCCATTGACATCAGGACAGCAGAAAGCCTGCACATCTTCCGGCACAGACTGAAAACTCATCTCTTTCGACTCCACTTCGAGCAATAAAATGAAAAATGAAAAACAAAACAAAAAAAACAAAATAAAAAGCACTTATATACTAAATAAGCACTTAAATACTAACAAAGGACTGGCTTATCTAAAGCCAGTTGAGTAGCACTTAAAATGGTTTGGCTCTATAAAACCTAATATACTTATATGATTCTGTTTTCTTCAAGTTTGTATCTTCTTGGTCGAATAGATAAAAGCGTCAGCTAAATGAAATGAAATGTAATGTAATGAATCTAGCTGTAAAACAGTGTCATATAAACCAGATCCCAAGAGAACCATAAGTGGTGCTTCTCAGTCTCCAGGCCATGCTCAATGCCTCATCAACACAAACCACATTATGCTGATTTGGCATTACTATTCTTGCTGTGGCCTCCCTCTTGATGTTTTGTTAAAGTCTAATAAATGACAAGAAGATTGAACAGGCACACATTGAATGCCATTAGAGAAGACCAGCCTCTCCCAAGAGCAGCATTAAAAAAGACCTTGTTGTGTGATGTGTCAATAAAACAGTTCGACAGTATTCAACATGCAGGGCAGACAAGGCTTCACAGCCCATTAGATACACTAAGGAACAGTAGCATGGGGATGATATAAAGGCCTTAAAGGCAGTATTGAGAGTATTTCAGCAGCTTAATGTGATAATGAAGCATATAAATCTCTAACAACATGATAATCTTTAGAAATCTTACAAGCATGCAAATATTTGTTGTTAGTCACTAGCAGATTTTCCCTTCATGCAAAACCTTTCATATTTGTTTTTCTAAGGCAGGGAGCTGTATTATATTCATGTACAGCCCTAGGCACACACACATTCTCGATAATGTAGACACACTAATGGGTTTATATGAACACCTACAATAATAGTTGGCTTTGCAGTGTGAACTTAGTATGAATGCTCATTTTTATAAAATGTTGCTTATACCCGTTAAAGTACATCACATATTTTAGTTGGTAATTGAAACAATAAAGACCCAGTTGCCAAGGATACTCCTACACTGCGAGATATGATGGCAAGAGAAATAAGACGACATAAAGAAAGAGAGAGAATGAATGTTTTCCTTTGTATCAATGATCACGTAATGCTTTGGAAGTATTCATCGTGCAGGCTTTATTATAGTAGTATATTGATTTGATAAACATCTAAAAGAAATGAATATAGTGGAAGGAGTGGAAATGAAATGGAGGAGGAGGACGTCAAGGAGAAACAGATAGGATGGATACTCAAGGTTGAAGCGCCCAAACAAGGATGGAAGTCTATAAGCTGAGTCGCTCATTATCACAACTTAGCTGCACAGCGAGACACTGTTCCACCTACACTCCATCCTCCAGCGCAATTTACCCAACCTACAGACCATAAAGAATTACAACCGAACCTTTGCTCCTCTTAATTGTGTATACAGTATATCTGTCTATTCCCATATACACACATTATGTGCAGTCCCGTGTCCACTGGTGCATGTATGGGCTTGGATTAGCGGCACTCCGTCACGGACAAGGGACGAGTTATGTGCTAATTATCCCAGTTTCAATTAAGCCAAATTACTTTCCAAAAGCAAGGATGCATGACAGCTCGATATTAATTGACCGACGCCTTTGCGCAAGTGTGATTGTGTGTGTCTATGCCAGAGAGTGAATGAGTAGAAATAACAATATGTGTAAAACGGGCAATGATATGGGAAATAAACAGCTGAACATAAAAACTCAGTAAAGTAAGTTTTTGCCTTAGGTTGTTTATCTAACTGTCTTGTGCTTTCTGTTGCGAGAGAAGACAGATTTGTGAGTTGGTCAAGTCAAGATGAAAAGAGCTGGAGGGCTGAATGCATTACAGAATGGACAGATAGAACATGGAGGATGTGTTGAACCCATCTGGACTATTGTACACTTCAACACTGACCTTAGAGATCGACCTTAAATCCCCTGCTGGTCGGCAAGTTTTATACGATTTGCTGTTGACACTTTTTCTATTATTCCTACTCAAATGTTGTTATTGTAGCTGACTGTTATTTTGTATTGATTGTTGTGTTGTTTTTTATCTTAATGTGTGCATATGTGTAAATGTGTCTGTTGAATGTATAGGATATACGTTGTTTTGTTTGTTGGTCTATTAATGAACTGACTCGTGCTCCATGCTAAAGTGTTAGCCAAGTTTAATCAAGAGGTCTTGTTCGGGTCCCTTACCGTACATGTGGATTTAAACATAGGTCACAACTATGTGGCGACACCTTGTGGTAGGAGTGTGTATCTATCTAATCAACACATCCCCCTTTCTTTGAGGTAATATAAACAAATAGTGCAACATCAATTTTAACCAAACATTTTGATTTCTCTACCATGCCATAACAAATAAACATCTGGTCTAAATGTACTCAAAATGCTAACTAGCACAAACTTGGAAATTGTCTAAACATTTACACCATTTTAACATCCATTAAATCAGTCTCTCAATTACAGATTCAGTCTATCTGGTTTTCTGATTTCCCTTGTAGATCTTCTGACCACATGTTCACTTGGAGTGTTAGTATCAGTCTGTCTGTGGTGAAGGTGTGAACTCAGACTCAATGATGGATTCACTGAGCTGTTGACCAGCTTCTTTTGTTTTCATAAGACTGCGACGATTGCGTCTGAAGATTTGTCCTTCCTCTGTCCTCACAGTGAAAGATCGCGGTGCTACTTCCTGAAGAACAGTGGCTTTAGTTCTCCATCCATCAGGACCCTCAATCCTGACTGTGTCATTACTTGATAGCAATGGAAGCTGCTTAGCTGTTTTGTCATACCATGTTTTCTGCTTCATCTTTTGTTGTTGTAGTTGGTGTTGCAGCTTTGGGTGTCTCTTTTGCTTTGAATAGCTTGGCAGTGTGGTGCGCAACTTACGATTCATCAGAAGTTCAGCAGGTGACAGTCCACACTCCAGAGGTGAGGCTCTGTAGCTGAGTAAAGCGAGGTATGGGTCTGAGCCACTCTCATCAGCTTTCTTTAGAAGTTGCTTGAGAATGTGAACTCCCTTTTCAGCTTTCCCATTTGACTGTGGATAATGAGGACTTGAGGTCACATGCTTAAAGTCATACTGTTCTGCAAATTCTTGCCACTCTCTGCTGTTGAAACACGGTCCGTTGTCACTCACTACTGTGTTAAGTATGCCATGTCTTGCAAAAATTGATTTTGAATGTGTTATGACTAGGGGTGTAACGGTTCACAAACATTTCGGTTCGGTACGTACCTCGGTTTTTTGGTCACGGTTCGGTTCGGTACAGCAGAATTTTTTTTCACAAAACAAAACATATATATATATTTTTTTATTATTATTATTATTAAACTGTGAATAATGTATTCACTCAAATAAATACAAAATATAATAAACATTAAGGTGCAGCATTTCGATGAACTGAAATAATCTGTATTTGAACTTTACTGTACTAGTACTCACAAAACATAAACTATTAGTTTTGGGTTTTTAATTATTATTAAACTGTGAATATTCACTCAAATAAATACAAAATATAATAAAATGAACATTAAGGTGCAGCATTTCGATGAACTGAAATAATCTGTATTTGAACTGTACTGTACTAGTACCTAAGCAGCCAGTTTGACATTAGGACTTGCTTGTCATTGTATGTTCATGTTTTTTTAAAGAAAGATGAACTTGTCCACATTGCTTGCCGAAAGGGCAGATCTGCTGGCACTAACAATGTCTCCTGCTGTGGAGAACACCCTCTCGCTAGGGACAGAGGTAGCAGATACAGCCAGGTAGCGCTTTGCTACCATGGCAACTTAGGATACTTGGTGTTTGTAATAGCTTTGGCTCGGTCTGAACTCTCTGCGAGTGGTGGAGGCTTAAATGCTAGCGGGAGTTGGGTTTGCACTTCAGTCTTTTTTCTTTTGGTACCGGAGATATTCACGTTCGGGTGATGCCTTTTCAAGAGTGTGCAAGTTTGATGTATTGCCAGCCGCGTAACCAATTTTAGTTGAACAATGCCGACAAACAGCTTTGGTTCGGTCCACCTGTCTTTGTCCGTCATCCTTGTACGTAACTGCGAAACCAAAATGTTCCCAAACCGGAGACTTCAATGATGCTGGAGGATTTTCGAGCTCAACTTTATCTGCGTTCGCCATTAATTTTTGACAGTTCCTCAAATTACTGACTACATTTGAACGCATCCCTCTGACCAGCTCTCATAGTATGCCTCTCATCCAATGAAATGACTTGCTCGCTCTATGACGCGTTGAACCCAATGTGAGCAAATTACTCTGAATGCTGCGACGCAGCACCTGAGATTACTTCCAAAAAGTTGTTCACGTTCTCAATTGTTTACGTTTAACGTTATATTCGTTCGGTACACTTCGGTACACACCTGTACCGAACCGAAGGGCCCGTACCGAATAATTTCGGTACGGGTACGTGTACCGTTACACCCCTAGTTATGACACATGTTGATGAGTTTGATAGTAGTGCCATTTCAGGAAAGTTTGAGTAATAGTCAATGACCACTAAATAGTCTTTACCTTTGAGATGAAACAAATCCATTCCAACTTTATCCCATGGTGCTGTTGGCACATCAGTCACTATCATGGGCTCTTTTAGTCGTTTGTTTCTGTGTGTCTGGCATGTGTTACACGTACCAATCAGTCTCTCGATGTCTTTATTTACTCCAGGCCAGAAAACACTGTCTCTCGCCCGTCTTTTGCATTTTTCAACACCCAGATGACCTTCATGTATTTTTTTTAGTACTTCCTGTCTCAATGCGCGTGGAATGACAATCCTGTGTTGTTTCAGTAATAGTCCATCCACGACACTCAGTTCACCTCTGATGTGGTAGAAGAGCAGACAGGAACCTACAGGCCATCCATTTTGCATATTTGCAATGACACATTGCAGCTCTGTGTCTTTTGCTGTTTCTTCAGCTATCTGTCTGGACTTTGTGTCTGATACAGGAAGCGCAGCAGACACCATGTTCACATGACTTTTCACATCCTCTTCAGTTGTACTCACATAATCCACTGTAGGTGCTCGTGAGAGAGCGTCAGCAAGTATCAGGTGCTTTCCAGGTGTGTAGATCAGCTCAAAGTCATATCTCTGCATCTTCATCATGAGACGCTGTATCCTTGGTGTCATTTCACTTAAATTATTTTAATGATGGATACAAGTGGACGATGATCTGTCTCTACTGTGAATGAAGGTAGGCCATACACGTAGCTGTGGAACTTCTCCAATCCATAAACCAGTCCCAGACATTCTTTTTCTATTTGAGCATATCTGCACTCAGTCTGTGTCATTGACCTGGATGCATAGGCCACTGGTTTCCAATGCTCGCCTTCAACTTGTAGGAGCACTGCGCCTATTCCATCCTTTGAAGCATCTGTTGAAACTTTAATCTTCTTTGTTGGGTCAAAGAATGTCAATACAGGTGCAGTTGTGAGTGTCTGTCTGAGTGTTTTCCACTCTTGCTCATGTTTGACTGTCCATTTAAACTCATTTTCTTTGTGCAGGAGCTCACGGATGCAAGATGTCTTTGCAGATAGGTTTGGAATAAATTTACCTATGAAGTTGACCATCCCCATAATGCGAAGTACACCTGTCTTGTGTGTGGGCCTTGGCATATCCTGTATGGCTCTGATCTTTTCTTGGTCAGCTTGTACACCTTGTGCAGAGAGCTTGTCTCCGAGAAAGACAACTTCTTGAACTCCAAACTCGCATTTGCTCTTGTTAAGCTTGAGTCCATAC
This sequence comes from Gymnodraco acuticeps, assembly GCF_902827175.1. Taxonomy (NCBI): domain Eukaryota; kingdom Metazoa; phylum Chordata; class Actinopteri; order Perciformes; family Bathydraconidae; genus Gymnodraco; species Gymnodraco acuticeps. Next base: position 1,502,354 of record NW_022989861.1, read on the forward strand.
TTGTGTATGCGCTCCAGCACCTTTTTCAGCCTCTCATTGTGTTCTTGTAGTGTAGAGTCCCACACAATGATGTCATCAACATATGCTCTAACACCGTCCAGCCCCTCAATGATGTGCTCCATCGCTCTGTGAAATATTTCGGATGCTGAGATGATCCCAAAGGGCAGTCTGAGGAAGCAATATCTGCCGAATGGTGTATTAAAGGTGCAATATTTGGTGCTGCTTTCATCCAGTTTCATCTGCCAAAAGCCTTGAGACGCATCAAGCTTTGTGAAGAAGCTGGCACCTGCCATTTCACTTGTGATTTCCTCACGCTTGGGTATCTGATAATGTTCACGCTTGATGTTTTTATTAAGATCTTTTGGGTCCATACACACTCTTAAATTACCACTTTTCTTCTTTACACAGACCATCGAGTTAACCCGGTCTGTTGGCTCCTCAACTTTTTTTATCACTCCGAGCATTGTCATTCTGTCGAGCTCTTTCTTTAAGCGATCTCTGAGTGGCGCTGGAACTCTTCTTGCAGCATGCACAACTGGCTGTGCATTTTCTTTGAGCTGGATTTTGTATGTGAAGGGCAACAAACCAAAACCCTTAAACACATCTGCATAACTCTGTACTATACAATCAATTGAGTCATTTGGTGTACTCACAGTTGTGTTGATGCAATACACTCTTGACAAGTTCCAAATCTTCACATGCTTTATCACTCAGCAGTGAATCAAGTCCATCAGCGACAACAGAGAAAAGTAGGTGGTGCCCTTTACCTTTTGAGGTTACCTTTAATATGCACACACCCAAACTGTTGATTTTCTTTCCATTATAATCTTTTAGTGCCTGTGTTCTTTTTTAAATTTGTGGCTTATCTTTCATTGCCTTGATGTCAGACAGGCTCATCAGGTTTGCTTTTGCACCAGTATCCAGTTTCATAGTTATTATTGTCCCGTTAATCATCAGTGGAGCTATCCATTTGTCTTCTCTGATTGCATTAACCTCTTTTTGCTTAGTTTCACAGTTCACCATGCCAACAAAAAATGTCTCACTTAAATCATCGTCTTCCACTATGTTTACAGACTTTCCTTTCTTCCTCTCATTTCCTTTTGAGAAGCACTGCTTAGCAAAATGGTTCTGGCCCTGGCAATTAGAGCATTGCTTACCAAATGCCGGACACTGTCGTGGTTTGTGCTTCGAGCCGCAGCGCTTACAGCTGAATGTTCCTTCTTCCGGCCGCTGTGTAGGCCGCGTCTGTGCGCGCCATTTGCCTTGGCTGGAGACCGCACCAACTGCTGCGCCATCACTCACGTTAGCCGCGCCCGCCATCTCGCTGAAAGTCCTGACGTGCATTTGGGACAGCTCGCTTGCATGGCAGATTTTTATAGCTGCTTCACATGTCAGCTCCGTTTCCCTTAGCAGCCTTTCTCTGACCTTTTATCCTCCACGCCAAAAACGATCTGGTCCCGTATCATGGAGTCCCTCAGCGTAGCAAAGTTGCATGACTGTGCTTTTAGCTTCAGGTCAGTCAGAAAGCTATCAAAAGGCTCATGCTGCTGCACACGTGAACGGAATACATATCTCTCGTATGTTTCGTTCTTTCTGGGAGAGCAGTGGGCATCAAATTTCTCGAGCACTTTATCCAGTTTGTCTTTATCAGCCGCTCTTCATACACAAAAGTATTGTACACTTCTATCGCCTGTGGGCCTGCTATAGTTAGCAGTAGCGCTACCTTCCTAGCATCCGGCTTAGTTTCCAGTCCCATGGCCGTGATGTAAAGCTGGAACTGCTGCTTGAAGGTCCGCCAGTTGCTGTCGACATTTCCCGAAAGTTTTAGCGTCTCCGGTGGCTTTAATGAATCCATGTCGCTTGTCACAACTCCTCACTTAATGTGTTTTTATTTTACTTCATAATTTACTCCTGGTACCATGTTTTGTTTGTTGGTCTATTAATGAACTGACTCGTGCTCCATGCTAAAGTGTTAGCCAAGTTTAATCAAGAGGTCTTGTTCGGGTCCCTTACCGTACATGTGGATTTAAACATAGGTCACAACTATGTGGCGACACCTTGTGGTAGGAGTGTATCTATCTAATCAATATACATATTTTATACATATCTGTATACTGTATATTTTACGTTCGGGATTGTTGGAAACGTCATTTCGATCTCAATGTCTGTAAACACAAACTGAGTAAGATTAACATTAAAGTTGACTTTGACCTTTGACCTCTAGTTCAGCATTGTCTCTGGGGTAAACACTGGCGATCAACGTATGTGCCTTTTCTGTGATGTGTTACCTTCATGCTTACACAGTGAGAGTTGGACAGTGACAATGTGTTGCTATGCAGACTAATGCAACTGTTTCGTATGGTTTCCCTTGTTGAGCTGTTTTAGCTGGGGTAATAAACGACTCACATTGTGCTATTTAATAATGAGTCATCTATGTGAATAACTAAATAAGTCATGTACATATTTTCCAATGAAAAACATCTATCTTGTGTCAGATATTTTGCTAAACTTAATAATTAAAATCGCAATAGTTTTATCTTGACTGTCATCTAAGTAGCGAGCCTGATTTATAAAATATTATTAAGGAGTTCAGCAAACAAACTGCCCAACACATCTGCTAAATTAAAGAGGCCCAATTGTGCTGTTTGGGGTTTTCCCTTTCCTTTAAGTGTGTTATATAGGTTTTAGTGCATGTAAATGGTCTGCAAAGACTGAAATCCCCAAATAAACACCAGAGGGAGTTCTCTCCCACACACTACCCTTGTCTGAAACACCTATATTGACTCATTTGTTTGCTTCCATAACATAGTGAATAATAATAATAAAAAAATGAATTATTAAACTGACAATGAGAATAAACTTTAACACCAAAAATGTGCCCTTCAGATCTATACACACAGAAGCATTTTTATAATCTTATTTGACTATTCTCGTTTAATTTGGCCTATTACTCTCAATGAATATAGAAAGCACTGTAAAGCGAGAGCATGCCTACTACTCTTCATTAATAGATGAGAATAAGAATAATGCAAGATTTCTTTTCAGCACTGTAGCCAGGGCTGACAGAGAGCCACAGCTCGATTGAGCCTTCTATTCCCATAGCAACTCAGTAGTAATGATTTTTATGTGCTTTTTTAACGAATAAAATGGTTACTCTTAGAAACTAAATTAATGACCTCTTGCCTTTGACCAGTATAGTGTTATCAACAGCTCCCGGAAACGTAAGTTTCTAATATTACACTAGATAGTAATATAGAATGCTTTTCAGCCATAAACCTTGAACAATTAAATTAAAATGATTCTCTCTTTCTAAACCATCAACGGTATGTTAGACCCAATTCCAACTAAGCTGTTGAAGGAAGTTTTTCCATTAATTAGCACTTCTTTATTAAATATTATGAATATGTCTTTATTATCAGGCTATGTTCCACAATCATTCAAAGTAGCAGTGAAAAAACCGCTTCTTAAAAAGCACAACCTCGATCCAGAGGTTTTAGCCAATTATAGACCTATTTCTAATCTTCCATTCCTCTCAAAAATTCTTGAAAAAGCGGGTCGCAAAACAGTTGTGTGATTACTTAAAAAACAATGATTTATTTGAAGATTTTCAGTCTGGGCTTTAGAACACCTACATAGCACAGAGACAGCTCTGGTTAAAGTCACAAATGACATTCTAATAGCCTCTGACAAGGGACGTGTCTCTATTCTTGTTTTGCTCGATCTCAGTGCTGCATTTGATACTATCGACCATGATATCTTATTGCCAAAGACTAGAGCACTTAGTTGGCATACAGGGAACTGCGTTAGGCTGGTTTAGGTCCTATCTATCTGAACGCTCTCAGTTTGTACGTGGTCAATGATGAATCTTCCACGCAAACCAGGTTAGCCATGGAGTGCCACAGGGCTCAGTGCTCGGACCTATTTTGTTCACATTATATATGCTTCCGTTAGGCAATATTATAAGGAATCATTCTGTAAATTTCCATTGTATGCGGATGATACTCAACTATATTTATCAATCAAGCCTGATGAAATTTAATCATCTAAATAAAATTCTAGACTGCCTCAAGGACTTAAAAACGTGGATGACCTTAAACTTTTTGATGTTAAACACGACCAAAACTGAAGTTATTGTACTTGGCCCGAAGAATCTACGAAACAAATTATCTAAGGATATACTAACTATGGATGGCATTAATTTGGCCTCCAGTGAGACTGTAAGGAATCTTAGTGTTATATTTGATCAGGATTTATCCTTTAACGCCCACATAAAATCAATTTCAAGGACCGCCTACTTCCATCTACGTAACATTGCAAAAATCAGGCATATCTTGCCTCAAAACGATGCAGAGAAAACTAGTCCATGCATTTGTTACTTCAAGGCTGGATTATTGTAACTCTTTATTATCAGGGTGTACCAAGAAGTCAGTCAAGTCGCTTCAGCTGATTCAAAATGCTTGCAGCTCGTGTACTAACCAGAGTTAGGAAAAGGGACCACATTACTCCTGTTCTGGCTGCCTTACACTGGCTCCCTATAGAACACAGGATAGAATTTAAATATTCTTCTCGCCTACAAAAGCCCTTAATGGGCAGGCGCCATCTTACCTTAAAGAACTCATTATACCCTACTGTCCTACTAGGGCATTGCTGTTCCAAGAATGCAGGTTGTTGGTTGTTCCTAGAGTCTCTAAAAGTACAATTGGGAGCAGAGCCTTTTCTTTATCAAGCTCCACATTTGTGGAATGCAGCTTCCAGTTTGTGTTCGGGCGGCAGACACCCTACTCCTTTTTTTAAGAGACGCTTAAGACCTTCCTTTTTGATAAAGCTTATAGTTAGGGCTGATTAGATTCAGCCCCTAGTTTTGCTGATATAGGCTTAGTTGTCGGGGGACATCTTAACTTCTTCCCTTCTCTCTCTCTATACCTGTGTACTCTCATGTTCCGATTAACCCAGCTTCCCCAAATTTATTTCTTTTTGGTGTCTATATACGCTGGGATCCGGAGTCATGGATGATCTTGCGCTCAACTGTGTCCTGCATCGCGAGCCCTGGATCTTGAATCGTGGCTGTGGTCCTGGATCATAGGTCCTGGATGGATATCCTCGTGGATTAATCTTCCTATTATACACACATGCATTTCCAAACATTTGGACTACCTATGTTACAAATGTATTATCTTTTCAATTTACACACGGCATCTATTGCACGTCTGTCCGTCCTGGGAGAGGGATCCCTCCTCTGTTGCTCTCCCTGAGGTTTCTCCCATTTTTCCCTTTAAACTGTGGGTTTTCTTCGGAAGTTTTTCCTTGTACGATGTGAGGGACTAAGGACAGAGGGTGTCGTATTGTCATACTGATATTTTGTACAAACTGTAAAGTCCACTGAGACAAATGTAACATTTGTGATATTGGGCTATATAAATAAACATTGATTGATGATTGATTGATATTCCTTTAAAAACTGTCATAAACCAGTATTGAAAATAGAGCACAGTTTTAATATATGCTATGGTTAAGGTTTGGTTGGGTGTTGGCATTAGAACAACGTGGATCTTTGTCATCATGGTGGTCAAGGTTACAGAACAACTACAAAAGAAGACGATTTTGGATGTCGGTATAGGAAACAGGAAATAAACAATGGTGTCCCATATGAATACATTACCTTTACTGGCACAGCATCGCTAGACTAAGTTTTATATCCCTGGGGCTGGTTTATGGACTGTAGCTTATCTGACTTTGCGAGAGGAGACAGGCGTTTGCCTCCCAACGCTGACCTGTTTTAACTATTTTTAATGTAACAACACCTTTTATATAGTGTTTTAACTAAAAGTACTCATGAATTTGTTTAAACTCAAATTAAGAAGGCTTAATCTGAGTCCCTCACCCTGTTCTAGTCCCGCCTCAAAACCCACCTCTTCAACTCTGTATCCATAAGCCCCCCCCTCCCCTCTCAACCAACTTCCTCCTGACTGTTTCTGTTTTGTTTTGTTTTTTGTTTCTTTTTGGCTTTGTTTTTGTTTTTGTTTTGTTTGTCTACCCTCCCTCCCAAATGTAAAGCGTCTTTGGGTTCAAGAAAAGCGCTATAGAAATAAAATGTATTATTATTATTATTATTAATCAGTTACGTTTCAATATCAGCTTGGCAATCACGACACAATAAGATAGAGACAAATGTGTTTTGCCACTGGCAGCTATGTAATAATCCTTTGCATAGAGTGACAGAAAATGGATTGTTTTTTGAAACAAAACAGCAATCTTGGAAACAATCCAGTGCCAGTATCAGCTCCAAAGTGTGTGGTGAGGAAATATCACTCTGAATATATTACATCTGTATTCATAATGGCTGGCAGTGATGTCTGAGGGTGAGCAGAATATTTATTTTTAGTCAATACAGCTGACAGTGGCATATTTACAACTCAGTTTATTCATCGCCTTTGTTTGTCATGTTTTTTTTTTCTCATTTGTTTTGGATGGCGGTCTTCAATCAGATTCAAGCCTTAAATTAAAAAAGGCTGAGGACTGCTTACGTAAATCACTGAACCAATGACCTTTATAAAGCTTCACAGATTAATATCAAACATCTCACTTTGCCCATTGTGTCACACTATCACAGCATTATGCCAAAATCCCCCATTGTTAATAATTCAGACTTCAATCTTGACGTTCAGCTCCAGAAACAACAACTTCAATTATTCATACAACAAAAGTGATCCATCCCTCAGGCGCTCATCATTCGCACCATTATCTCAGTTAGATCTGTATCATATCATGGCTAATTTCTCCCTCCCAGGCATACATTTCACACATAACCAGTTACAGCTTTACCAGAATTTGCTATGAAAGTCCTAAAAGCTATCATTATGAAGTAACAGAGTACTTAAATAAAGAGGGAGTCATTTTTAAAGAGAGTAACATCTGTACAAAGGGAAGATCTCAATGGTAAAAGGCAATGACATGTAGTCATGATTTAAATATCACATTAATGCTTCTTATGGAAGATGAGAAGTGATTTAAATTCTCTGTAACAGTTTCTATGACACCCCCATCTACCATACAAAATATAATAATAATAATATGCTTCTGGCAGGGTTTAATTGCTATGATAAGCTCTAGCACATTTGTAAGGATTTTACATGATTTATAAGTCTTATTTTAAAGTATCATAGTAC